>NC_142404.1:14547317-14860174 GCF_059441095.1 Idiotropiscis lumnitzeri
GGCTATGTCAGCTACGTGACAGGCAAAACATTTTAATGATCTTCCAGTAGATGGCAGCAGATACAATTTGATCCACCTGTTGTTTCCACATTTCGTCCTGAGTAAATTGAGCTCATCATTATTCCGACATCTATTTTTTTTTTTTCGTTTGGTGGCGTGCCTTGACATTTTTCTCTGTAAAGATTGGGAAACAATGCAGTGCCATTACCACCATTACGGCCCCCACGAGAATGACAATTTTCCATTTCGTTCAAATCTGACAGCCAGGTTTCTTTTTTCTGTCATTTTCTGTTCTGCCTCATTTGAACACTTATTGAAATAAATTAGACCACGTCAACATTGTCTGAATGCAACACTTGGTTGGTCACGTTTGCGGCGCCCCCCATTTATTCTGCCTCATCTCTCACCCTGCCAAGCTCCCACTTTGTGCAACGGAGTGCCTGTTATTATGCTAATCGCTGAAAACAGATATCATGATGGGTTTCCCTGAAAGATCACTTTGATGTGACAGTGATTTGGTGCATGCAGATGTACAAAAAAGGGGAAAAAAACACAAAAAAAAGGACAAGAACAACAAAATCGCCACTTTCTGTTTTCCGAAATCAACACACTTCAAGTGCATGAAGGGAGCACGGGGGACATGAGACCTTTAAATCCTATTTCCAAGGTCATTTTTGTCTCATGTCTGTTTTATATCCTCGGCTCTTCTGCTGGGGGGGGGGGGGGGGCTTTGTGTTGCTGGCACCTAATTTGACAGCACATGATGGACACCTTCAAATTTGAGGGGAATTCAAAGTGATGGCAATAAAGTTCAAATCCTTTTTGGGTTTTGTCGACCTTGATGAATGATGGTGGTGCAATTGGGTATTATATGAAATTTGTCACTTTATGGAGATTTGTGTTATGGGTTACTTTTCTTCCCAATTTACAGGTTTAATATATGCACTTACACAATAAACGTGTATAAAAAAAACGTTTATGATTCACAGACATGCTTTAAGTTCGCAGCAAGAAAAAAGCGGCCAAACTGATTGTGCAGAGACTATGGCAGACAAAAGACAACAATGGAACTTCTAGATTGGAATCACAGATTACTGTTATCTGCATGGAAATTAATCCTCTGTGATCTCAATTTAAGCAAGGTGAATTGATTTAAAGGCTCGGGAAAAGTAAGTATTTATAAAATAACTAAATAAAATTGTGGAAGACATACTGTGCACTCAAACATAACACATGTAACAAGCAGGCATGTGCACGAATAAACCACTCGTGGTGTAAGCACACAAAAAAGCCCAAATTTAATTTTTATACATCAATATCTAAAAATAATAATTAATTGTGTGCAATTCTCCTCATATCGCAAAATTTACCCAAGTTTAAGTATGTGAAAGCCAAAGGGGAAAAATAAAGCATGACCAAAAATATTTTTCAGCAGAATGTCAAATAGAATCAGGCGACTTCAGTCTACGCAGGACTGTGACAGTTTTATAAAAAGCAGAGAAAAGAGATAAAAAGGGTGATTAACTCGATGCTCATTAAAGATACATGATTGACATTGAATATGTTTTTTTCCCCGCAATATCATTATTTTTATTGAACCCACAGCGCCAATATAATGTCACTATTACTTGTACACAACATGAGTGGGATGTGGATAATGTTTTTTTCATTCCTCAACATGATATTCTTTTACACACAACAGCATTACTGATTTGCAGTGAATTTAAAAACAGTACATTCATTTCAATTGTAGAGAGCGTGCTCGGCGTGTTTCAATTCTAGATCATCAAAATGTTCAAGTTTAAAGTGAGGACTAGTATGTTTCGCAATAAAAAGAGGTACATTTAAAAAAAAAAAATACACTGTACATTTACAGTATATGCATTTGTCAATGCTGTTGCGATTACTGTAATATTCTATCAACTGCTGCTTATCAGGTGTGCCTACTTATAAAGAGGCAATTCGCTGAATGAAGTCTAATCACTCCTGTATTTGCATGCGAGTGTGCTCGATGGCGTTGCTCAAGCAGGAGAGGGTTGTACAATTGTGCAAGATAACCTGATACTGATTTCCAATGCACTGTGAAATACGCTGTAACGCCAGTAGTCCAACACAATGTGTTCTAGGGTCGATCTCTGATTGATGATGTCTTGCGATTGCCAACAGGTTTAGTGCAATTCCAAAATGTGGGTAGGATACCAATTACGCACAACGTCGGGTGCCCTGAAATGTGGACGTTCTCCCTATACAGTGGATCTAAGAAGTCTACACACCCCTGCTCAAACCACACCCACGAATATTCCTCTAAAACAGCGGCGAGTGATGACACTGTGATTTTGTGGGAATGTTGCAAAAGTGATCATTTGAAAAACGGGCAGTGATTTATGTGAGTAAAATGTTATCATTGTGAGACAATGATCAGCGTCTTCGCATAAATGTAGCCCATCTGATGTCAAGTAGGTGGTGTCCTCATCGAAGGAATGCGTGTACTCACAGTTCAGAAGACGGCATCGTTCCCGTGTATAGTCAACGGCAGACGACGCAGACGACGCAGACGACGTGACGTTCCAATGAAGAAAATTGTACTCCAACACAAACGCTCCACAGTTCTGAAGTGCAATAATCTTCCTTGAATGTCCAAAGTCCTTGTTCACTCCTGTGACGTAGCTCCCGCCATTGGCTACTTCATCTAACAAGCTACGAAGGTAGCTAGCTGTGGGTAACTAACCGGCTATGCTAACCGTGCGCTGTGGCTTGGTCTGGAACATTGATGCTGTTAGCTTTAGCTATGTCTTTTTTTCCTAGCAATTAGTGATCACTTAGGTACTATAAGAATGTCCGTAAGAAACATTCGTCACGTTTTTTATATTCACTTTTCAACGAAACACACGTTACTCAAATCAGCTCTTCCTCCCTTCTCAGTCTTCGCTCTGCTTCTTCTTCGACGGTGAGGCATGCGCAAGGAAAATACATTACACTTGCAATAAAATAATGGTTAAACAGGCCGTTTGTTTTTCTTTCAAATACATTGAACTTTATTCAAATGTTTTTGATTCAACACAATCACTTCTATATTCCGCTTTGTTTTTAGAACATTATTAATACATTTTATTTATTTATTTTTTAAAACAAAATAAACAAATTGTTCATGAATTGTCAGCCCAAAATAATAACTGGGTTTCATAAATGAATATTAATTATTTAATAAAACTCATACTAGGAACATTATTAAAGTAAATTTGAGCAAATGTGTAATTTCAGAACTGTATATCTAATAGGTAGCCCTTTGCATTAATCAGTATCCAAGAAGTAACTTGTGGCTTAATAAAAGGTTAGGGACCCTTTTGGGACAAGGCTGTGCTGCAATCAAACAAATTAGATTCAAACTCAAGTTAGATAGGAGTCAGCATGAACCTGCCATCATTTAAGTGCCTCTGATTAACTGTGAAGAGATTTCAGATGATCTAGTGGGGTTTTACTGTCATTTTTTCCCTCTCCTTTGACTGCTACGTCAAACTGTTCTGTCTGCGGCAAACGCCAAAATGTGCATCCTTAGTTTCACCAGACTATAACAGATTAGGGAGAAAGGAAGAAATATAGGAAAGGAAAACATATCAGGGGAATCTCAAATAGTTCCAAAGGAAGCAACGCCTTTTACCAGATAACATGCGCTTTGTTTAAATGAGCAAATCTCCAATGACATCACATCACAGCAAGAGGTGTTTCCAATATCTTATTTAATAATCTTCTTGCGCTATATGACAGAGGCAACATATAAGCAAAATCTCTCGAATGTAAATAATCCAACTTTCAACTTCCTTCGTGGAGCTGCGTCTTTGTTTTGGCAGCAACCCTGAAGAGGAGGTTGCAGCAGGGAAACACGGTGACTCTGCTTTCATAACCAAGTCATGACAAACTCACAAGAGCGCCCTCCATGCATGACTCATAAACGATATTATTTTTTAAAATGCTAATGAACTGAAGATTATACAGCGTGAAGAGCGAGGTCGAGCAAGGAAGAGTGAGCGAGTGTTCCTCTGTATCTCGCTTGCTATTTTTTTTTTTCTTTTTTCAGCCGGAGCTGACAGTCACGCTTTCTCACTGAACGTATGAGATAGTTTTCAAATAATCTTTCTTTACCCGCTTTAGTATTTATGACTTTGCGATGACTCAGAGCGAGAAAAAGAGGGAGTTTAGATGGCGAAGCCTGCAGCGCTGTGAGAACGTGCACCCCCCCCCCCCCCCCTCTTCCTCGTCTCTGTGGTGCAGTGTGAGAGGGCTAAACAAGGTTAAAGAGAAGGTCAAACACAGATGGACTCACTTAATCGTTCCGCTGTCATTCGGGCCGTGTGAGGCAATGTTCCCGGAGGGTACACTCAATTATTTGTCTAAGCAGAATGCACTGTGTCTTCCTTTTTAACTTGAAATTTAAAATGAGCAAAACGGGAAGGTGAGACTGACTGATGGCATCTTGTGGACACTCTTTGTGTCTTTCCGATTCACCACTTTTCCCTTACACACGCTCGTTTACTTCGACCCCATTTTTCTTACTCTGGAAAGATTTCCTCTCATCATTTCCCCTCCATCCCTATGATTCATATCGCCCATATTCCATTTAAAGGTGCCCCCCTCTCCTCTCCAGCTCTCCATTCACCCACTTCAGAATCCCCTACCTCGCACCATTCCCTGTTTTTCTTCTTTTTTTTTTCTTCTCCCCCATCTTCCGGTGCCTCGCGTTGTGGTGAAGGTCATTTCTGTGTTAGAGGTGGGGGAGGGAGGGGCTGTTGCAATTTAGCATAACTGTTGTCCCGGATAACAGCGGGAAGACGGCACGAATGATAAGAGCTATGAACGGGAAAGACTAGAGGAGGGGGAAAAAAAAAATGGAGCGTTACAGCAGACCCTGAAACGATTGTCTGCACGCTGAACGAGCGGCAATTATTCGACAAGCACTCTATGGCTGCTGATCTCATCAAGGCGGTCAAATATTGGACTCCGACTGCACTAAGCCCCATGTGCAACCTTTCAAGCTGAATTCAAATTTAGGGGATGGAAATCATACTTCGGATCCGTTATTGCTCGCAAGGACGAGCCTGCTGCGAATAGCAGAAATTGCAATGAATTGATGCCCCGCCCCCCCTAAAAATGTTTAGAGCATGCATTTGTACAAATACAAACCTCAACTGAAATAGACGGCTCCTTAAAATAAACGCCTGCGTAAATAAACACACGCACACACCATTTGTGACTCCGATGTCCCCAAATGAGGCAGCCTGAGAATTAAAAATCTGAGCCTGAATGAGAAATCGCTCAATTTTCAGAGGTTGTGAAGGTGGTGAGTGGTTTTTAACTCAGATCCTCCTTCTTGAGTAATTGTTCTGAAAATGCAAATAAAAGGATAATGCATAACCAAAGTAACTCGACAGATTGTGTTTGTTTGTCTGTGGTCGCTTGTTTGAGCTCGTCTTTGCAAATAGTGGTCGGACGTTACGATGTATCTGCACTCCCTTAAAAGTGAAGGAGCATGGAATGAAATGTTACACATGAAGCAGAGATTTTAATGCGGCTGAATACCAACATTTTTTTCGGGCTCTAATCAGCAAAAGTATAGTATTTCATAAAAATATTAAATTTTTACACCATATGACAAATATATGACAAATAAACATCTTGAATCCCCACCCAAAATGACAAACGCATCATTCGAAAAACATTATTTTCATCAACGCTTGGCTCAATTCTCAAATTTCCTTTGGCCACGAAAACACAAGAAGGAGAAGGCGGCTGTCAACGGCGAAAGGCAAGTTTCTCCCGGGAGTTCACGGGTACGTGAACTTACTTTTCGTTGCCTCAGAGACTTCCTCAGTGAAAGAGTTTCACACTTGAGCTCGTTGAGCCATCTCGTCTCACCGGGATGAAAGGTGCGATCGAAAGGTTGGGCGATTCGCTATTTCCCAGTCGTGCGGTCGGTTGTTGTTGCCAGGGCGACCAGCCAACTCATACAAAACCTGCAGACCAAAACGAAGAATTATTTTGTTTTACGACGACAAACAAATACGACTGAACAACAATGTATTGCAGGAAGCAGTCCGCATTAAAACTAAATGGAACAGAACCTTCATTAATGAAATGGCTAACAACATTCTCTTTCCATTTCCTTTTTGTCTTACTCTGACAAAAATGACTTCTGTGAAAAAAGGTCATTAAAACAGCCAGTTCTGCGTGTTTTAGAATCTGCCTTACCAAAACTTTCTAAATTAGCCAACCCTGTCCGTCTTGTAATCATCCCAACAGCTTGTGGGCTTTGCACACTTCCTTGCGGGACAGTCAGTGGGGGTGACCTTGACATTTACGCAGTCATGAAAACAATCACGGCAAATATGTTAATGCGCTCACTGTGGTTTTCTGAAATAAACTGTGATCTTTAAAAAAAGGCCAAATGCTCTTGTGAGTAATAACCTCCAGCAGATGAATCAGCCCCCCCACCCCACCCCCGTTAAGGTGCCGTCGTTGACCCCCTTCACGCAACGCTGTTTATACCCAGCTGCGGTGTCGCAGACTGGCCTCGCCTATTACCCGATTTACTCCCAACAATTTATACACGCTAAGCATCCGGGTACTTCATTAATGTGTGATAATAATTCCGCCACGGCAAAAAACAAAACGCGATAAATCTCAATGTGGACTAAACCAGAACCGATGATTACATAAATGAGCGGAACAATTCGAGTGGATCCGGCATGCCAGCTGGATTAATGCTGATAATGCCTGAGCGGGTAAAGTTAGTCAGGCGGCAACCGCAATGTACAGAATAGAGGAATAAGATGCGGAATGGCAAAGAAGACATCATTTACAAGTCAAATGTCATATTTATTTTCATGGGGGAATAATAATAATATAATAATAAAAGATGTGTTTGCTACCCTAGAATTGTCTGGTGACTATTTCCACAAATGTTTTCACATTCTTCTAGCATCCACCAGTTGTATGCCGGATTGTTACGACAAAGTGTCGGAAATTGTATTGATTTTTATGTGCATTGTATCCGACAATAAATTTATTGCTCGCACGCTATTAGCAATGAAGACAATGCTTTAGTTTGCGTCGCTGCCCTTGTTATTCAGCACGACGAATCTTTTTAGATGACACGATCGGACTAGCTAAAGCTAGCGACGCTAGCTAACTGCTAAAAGCTAACTGATCATTTACAGCAAGTTTACTTTTTATCTGTGTCTTCTGGATGATTTGTGTCGATATAATCATTTATAAAAAAAGACAATTTGAGCGAATGAATGTTGACGTAAACCAAAAAGCTGCTTTCGAAAGCTGTTTGTCTCCATTCTGACCCGACGTGGAGAACTGCCAAGTGACAAGACTTTTATTCGCGACTGGTTCAGAGGCTATGTTGGGGGCCTTTTGGTAAACACAATTTAGATGTCACCTTCGGTGCGGCTGGTGTGTTCGTGTGCGTGCGTGCCTTCCACAGCTACTCGTTAGCGGCATCAACGTTGTGAAAAATCACTTTAATAAAGAGAAACAGTTGGCTGGATTCGGTCCCCACGGCTTGCCTCGCGGTTGCGCATGACGTCAAACCCGGCACGTATTTGCTCCTTTTTGTTGGGGGGGGGGGCGCGTGTGAGAGAAGACTTGACAACATTTTGGCTGAAATATGTCTGGCGGACAGCTACACACCCCTGGTGTGTGCGTGTGCATGCGTGTGTGTGTGTGTGTGTGATGCAGTGAGAAAGACTGTATTTAGCCATGCTAAGGGGCAGGACAAAGATACAAAAACAGAATCGATTGCAAGTGACAGAGAGGAGGAAGGGCAAAAAGTTATTATTAAGTAGTGAAGTGAATTCTGCACTTGCGCTCTCGCAGACGCACACACAAATTGACCAAACCTTGCCATAGGTGTTCAAGCAATGCATATTTTGTTTTTCTCAGTACTTGGAGATCTTGAAAACTGACAACAAACACCCGTGCGTCCGCGTGTGCGTGTGTGTGTGTGTGTTTGTTTGCATGTGTGTAGCCTATCGGGCAGACATCATTGTCCTCAGTTCAATACTGCTGTCACAAGGCCATGAATTATGGAACTGTCTGAAAGTGACAAAGCACGGCTTACAGCCAAGAGACACTTTTATTGAGTTTTGTGGTGTGTGTGTGCGTGTGTGAGGTCATGTCAGAGCACTAAAAAGACACAGAGCACCTCACCGTCACACCACACCAGTTCCTCCTTTGCTGTAATGAGGATGTTTGATATTCAATGATTGCAAGTAGTTTTTTTAAACAATAATGGAAAGCGGTGAGGGCCATCTATCAACGTGACAGAGGAGCTGTTGTGGAACATTTTGCCCAAACAACCTCCACATGATGCGGGGCACTGGTCAGAAGGTGCTGCTTTAGGGGAGGGCGCCCCTAGTGGCAGCTGCTAACTTTCAATTTCCAGTGAAAACTCTCAATAAAAATGCGCATTCACGTCACATAAACAACTGAGAGTTTTAATACGTGTGACGCCATGCGCACACACTCAGAAACACAGAGTGTTCCCTGAAATGGCCCAAAGTTGTTGGAGCTGGAGGGCGTGAGGTTGCGTGACTTCTGGAACAGATTTAGCAAGTCCCCAAAGAGTGTGGTCCTCTCACACTTACTCAAGCTAATGCAGACAGGTGACTGCATCCTCGGTGCTTCCACTCACACAAAATACACACCGTAACGCACGTGGCCTCGAGTCAGCGTAGTGTGTCATAATACTCACGAGATTTTTTGTTCTCAACTTTCCATCGTCTTCCTGGAGGATACATGGATGCAGGATAAATAACCACATAGAGCTGTACCAATTACACGAGATGCTTGGCCATTTAATAATACATTTACAAATTCCACTCTGTGTTGCAACGAGATAGAAAGAAAAAGGCGGAATGGCTTAAAAATGCATCAGAGGTCGCTCGCTTGAGCTGACCTCGAGCCATCAGAGTTATTTTGGGATTGGATGTTTCTCGGGTTTCACTTCAGGGAGAATGAAGGAGTCTAGACGTCCTCAGCTCACCTACAGGATGTGCATCCCCGCTCTCTGTTACAGTTTCCTATTTTTATATAGTGCTAGTTTTACAGAAGCCTCCGTGAAACCCGCTCAATTCGAACCCGAGGCTGCGGCAATAATAACTTCATGAGTAAATGGAAGCGAGGTAGAGAGGAGTGGGGAAAAAAAAAAAGAGAAAAAAAACATACGCACCTTCATCTCATCTCCAGTGAAGGAGAAGACATGGACCCGGGTCTAAATCATTGACGAAAGTAGGACAGAAGCAGTGGGTCAGTGTCTGAAGAGCTGCTCTCACATCTCACGACACTGAAAATAATAGCATGACGGGCTTTCATGCAGGTTACTGATACGTTGCCAATCCTAATATTTTTTGTAACTCAAAATTAAAATTAGGCCTAAAATGACGATATTCTTACCTGTTTTAAAATAACAGGAAGGGTGCAAAATTCCAGCATTTCTTTATTAATATTTAATAGTGAAGTAAAAAAAAAAAAATATATATATATATATATAAATTCATCTTGGATCTTGGATACCAAGTTATAACATTGATAAAAGAATAACGAACAGGCTGAATATGTTTAAGCTAAGCTAACACAATGAAGATTATTTAGCGACAAGAAATATAAACAGAACAGAAACAGAAACGCTGTCCAATGTTCATGTTTTTGGGACGTCGCTGTCCGTGCTCGGCTAAAGAGAAGTCATTAATTCTCATCGCCTTGGCAACGAACTGTGCGTGAAAACGTACCGTGATTGCACCGTCGACAGGACATTGTTCATTCACCCACTGGTGAACCGGATCCTCCAGCTTTCAGCGTCATTCATTTTCGCCAGGCCCTAACAAGTTTGGCGTTCACTCGGCAGAATATGATTCTCTTGAGGTCCAGTTGTGTTCAATCGTTCTCACTTGTCGTTGCAAAGAGTAGGAGATATCGGTAGTGAAGACTAGAGTGCCCTCTCGTGGCTGTCTGTGAAATTACATTGTTTTCCAGACAAGTCGCAGGACCAGCCAACATGTGAAAAAAAGTGCGATTTATAGTCTGAAAAATACGGTGAACATATACCTCCTGTATGTGGACCATTGGCCTGAGCTCTACATGTAGCGCATGTGATAAATCCACATAGTTGACTGATATCATTGAAACTTTTGATATTGCTATCCTCAATAGTCGTGTATAATTTTTGAGATTATGATGATATTTGGCCTACCTAGCCCAAAATCAACTGAGATTGGCTCCAGTCCATGACCGTAATGAGGACAAACGCAATAGAAAGTGGATTGTTTCTTTTTACAATCAAACACTAAGCAGAGAAGCCAGAGGATGTCAACTTTTCAACTTTTTTGAAGGTGAGGTTGCATTGTCTAATCTGGTTTCATTATGAATGAAGGCTTAGACGTGAGAAGGTATTGAAGCTGAATAATTCAAACGGGGATTATAGAAAATCTCGGGAAGGTTCCGCAAAGAAATAAAAAAAAAGAATAAAAATCCAAGTTTAACCTGAGACATATATATATATGCAGCCATTAGTGTCAATTTGTTCTATCAGTGAGTCTCGACACAGGTCAAAGTGTCGCCAGCCTCGGAACCTCATCCTCGCTCATTACGTTGATTCTTTGTAAAGCTGCCCTCGTGGATTTGACATCATTCTCATTTGCGGCGCTTGGAGGTCTGATTAATTCATAATTATCGTGAGAAAGAGAAGGAGAGGCAAAATCTGCGGTCGACTGAATACAGAGCAGGGATCCCTCTCGACCATGAAGACCGAAGGTTGATAGTAATCAGTTAAAGCCATAAATGTTCACATCTGATATTTATTTTCATGCCTGAATACATCCGTGGGATATTTAATTGTAAGATAGTTGCCATTTTCACCTTCCCAAAAGACAGAATGCGGACCTTCTCCTGTGGCAAGATGAACCACAAACGTAATTTGGTTCACTTAGGCAGTCAAGTCTATCAATTCTATCTCTCATGACTAAGAATAAAAACGGTTATTACATGTTGAGCAAATATAAACATTTTTGGTTGTTGTAAGTCTTCAATGGGAAATCCAACTTGCTGTACATTTTTGTTGCACACCACAATTGCCTAAAGAGTAACTCAAGTTGAAGACAGAAGGCAAAGAAGAAGGTCTGTTACTGCAGTCTTTTATGCTCACTTGAAATGAATTGTGCTTCAAGAATACTGAGAAAGCGACTAAATTCCACGAACAGCCATAGAACTCCGTGTTACTGTCAAATATTTATAACTCGTTAAGCATTCTTCTCTGCCTCTTTATGAACAAAATGGTCAAAAATCCAGACAGCAAACCGAACCACAGGCCCCCAGACTGTCACATTATTCAAATATTCATCACTTAAGTGTGATCCAACGTCATACCACAATGTTCAAGTTTATTGACGATTTGCTGATTAGCCGTCCTTTCTGTTGTGCGGCTGAAACCAAAAAAAAAAAAGAAACAAACGCTTCCCAAAATGGCCTCATCTGTAATGTGAGAATGGTAAAAGGTTCAGACAGGATTAAGGATTGACAGATAAAACATGACATCCAAGCGAGTTCATCATCTTGTGAAAAAAAAAATACAATAAAATATGCCTGCAGAGAATCCAATTGAATTTTGCAGTGCAGATGAATTGTTCCTGAATAAGTCACTTACTTTCAGATATTTTCTTTTTCCAATCTTTCTGGTCATTAAATTGCTCTTCTCTGGAAGTTACTTACATAGGTGGAAATAAATCAGGAAAATTGTCAAACCAGCATTAAAAAGAAAAAAAAAAAATCTGAAAAAAATAGACTCCATTTGATTCCTCTCGATTTGTGTGTGGTTATAATTATTCAAATGTGTGGGAAAGGATTAGTATTTGCTGCACCATGCAAAGCATTTTTGGTTGGGCATCAGTCAATAATGCGTGAGTCAATTTTGACAGCCTTGAATTTCTCACGGGTTGAACGATACATTTGTCCTAAAAAAGTGGAACGACGTACCATACACACATTCGAGCTTCAAAGAACAAACGCATAAAAAAAACAGAGAAACATAAATTTGGGAATGACTATCCATAAATCCAATATAGGTTTCGGTGAGATCAGGGTTTTATGATGGGAAATATTGTTCAACAAAAAATAATTGCATCCCATCTAGATTATTCGTAATCAAAATCTGTTTTTTGATTTTTATTTTCATTAATGTGAGGATGGCATTTTTATTTACTCCTGAGTCCATTTCCAGGAATATTTTTTTTTCCAACAGCAATTTTTTTAATTTTGTTTTTTGTTTTCCCAAAGCTCATGCTGCTTTATGGCCCAGAACTGCATCATAGATTTTGCCCGTGAGACGGTAGTGGATGTCGGTGAACCCAGCGGCAGCCAGCAGGGCGCTGTACTGAGCCCCTGTTCTTTCTCGACCATCCGTCTGCACCAGCATGTTCAGGGAGTAAAGTTGCGCTGTCAGCGGGCCGGAGCCGTCCTCGTAGAGCAAGGCCTCCACCAGCAATACAGCGCCTCCTGTAGGAACAATCAAGAATAACAGGTGCTAGCTTTGCTGGTTTGTGGTGTCACAAGATGTGCCGAACAATCCACGCAAACACAACTTTTTTGGTAAGTTTTGGAAACAGTAACATCATAAAAAAAAGAATCAGAATTTTTGAAAGTCTTTTCTGTTCATGTTACATTTTGTCCATGGATGAAAAATCTCATTTAATGTCGATATTTTTACTGCTACAAATCTCAGCAGATTGAGACCGTAATTTATTTCCCTTATGTGGGATCCGATTAAATCTGTGCTCCTGAACACCTTTAGCAACCAAGATCCGAGAGGTTCTCTAATTGATTTCTCAGGTGATGTGAATGTTTAAGCCTATTGAATCTAATATCAAGGCAGCAAAAATTTTTTTTTAAAAAGACCAAACCTGGTTTGCAGGCGGTGTGAACTCGACTGAGCAGTTCTACGCAACGCTCATCTGTCCAGTCGTGGAGGATCCTGGCGAGGATGTAAAGGTCCGCCTCAGGCAAGGAGTCTTTGAAGAAGTCCCCTAAATGGACACACACGTTTAAGGAAGAAAAATATAGATGTATATTAAAAATATGCCACCCTTGGATGTAATCATGACATGACATTTTTATTCCGTGCGCTAAACGCGGCTTCCGCAATATTTCTGGCTGAAGGCATGAGATGTGCTTCATTTCAAAGACAGTGACACAATTTCACGTCACGGTTCGGAAAATGATTAGGGATCGCGCGTTGAACCGAATAGAATCCAAAATTAAAGCAGGCTATGAGGAAGTGTGTGACTGCGAGTAGTGCTGTGGGCATTCACCGAGAATTTTTTTTTTTTTTTTGCCGGCGTGATAATGAAGTTACCTTCAATGAAGCTTATCTTGTGGTCAGCCTCCTTGACAAAATGTTCCCTGGATGTCTGCACCACCTTGGGGAGGTCAAAGATCATCACTGCGCACTCTGGGTAGGCTGACGTGCACTGCTTGGCTAATGCTCCGCTGCAGCCTTGGGAGAGAACGCAGAATTACTTTGAGTCACTGCACCATGAAGACACACAGTCGTAATTAAAACGGTAGGAAAGCGCTCACAAATGGACAAATAAAGTCAGTCGAGCAAGAGCAGATGCTCGCAGGTATGTCGCCATTATTATTTATCATTGCGTGATTTGCATGCAGTCGTGTACGGCAGCCTTAGGGACACGGTTCAGCTAACATTCATGCCAATAACGCGGACCAAATTGAACAGAATTTGGAGTGACAGAGAAACAGATGCCGAGTACACAAACAAAGCAGGGACTGTTCGCTTTGAGACGAAGAATCGTTCAAGCTCAAAAACTCGAAAATCCATTGTTGCTGCAAGGATCTACGGATTTGCTTCCATGAAGCATTAGTGGCCACTGTTTCAGTCGGTGCATGGGAAATGAATAAATTCACTTACATGCGTGACTATAGAAGCAGCAGTTTAATTTTGCTAAGAGTCTTCAGCGGGCAAGTCAAAATGACGTCTTAGTACAATAATTGGACCTGTGAAACTCAAAGTGTGGTTCAAAAAACAATCACTGGTCAAGTGCAGTTTAGTTGTCTTTAACTTTCAAGTTCAACGCATTTTCTTTTAATCCATTTAAGTCCAATTTTTATGGTCGATATGTTTTAATTGAAAGTACAGTTTTTGACATGCTTATATTGAAGTACCATGTTAACTCATTCAATACCATTGACGGATAAATACGTCAAAATCCATTTTTTTTTACTGGGCTGGTCGTGAATGAGTTAATGTTCAAACTGTGCAGAAATGCTACAATTGTTTACAAGCTAAGCAACTGTACCATTGTAAGGCATTTTTGTTTTCTCCTGAATGTCATTAACTGTTGTTTGCAAATGTCTCTGCTTGTGTGAAGCAATTTGAGTTGTCTCGTGTAGGAAATGTGCTAGAATTTAAACAAAACTGCCTCGCCTTGCAAATAGTATTATATGAAATTTGAAAGCGTCATCTCACTTTTGGTGAACTACCCAATTTGGATGTTATTCTTGATTGTGGCCAATTACACAATTTTTCTGCAGCGACGTTAGAATGCCTCTGAGCTTCCGATTTGTTGCGTCAAGTCGTCGGCCGGGCCCCAGTCTTGTTTTTCTGTATTTTTTTTTCTGTGTATGTCGATGACGATTTTGACAATGCGAGTTAATGCTTGAGCCTCATCTTTGTGCAAGGTGCTGAAATAACACAAAGCGTACATAAGGGGAGAGACTTGGGCTATTATTATCATCCGTTTTTTTTTTGTTTTTTTTTAAATCAACCTCAATCTGGAGCGGAGGGACAGGAAAAAGAGTGTATGAATTTGATGGAGGGACAGAAACGCAGTGAGGTGGAAAACAGGATCAAAAGATCTCATTTTGACAAAACGACAACGGTGTGTGTGTGTGCGTTCTGGTACTCCATTCTTTCATTGTATGGCACAGCCCTTGACTTTAGCCATCATGTCTATCCTGTGTCGTACTCATTTCTTTTTTTTTTCCATGTACTACTACAAGCTCTGTCAATATTCTTACAATTTTGTCTTTTGACACACATGCATGCGCACACACATTGGCCCTTCACATCAAAGAGGGGTCAGAAGAGGCTGAAATTCAAAGCGCAACGCAGGGGGAGTAAAACCAAGCTCAACACAACATCACAACATATGAGACCCAAACTGACCTGGATGAGTCAGTTTGGTAATGACCTCCTTTTTAGGGGAGCTTTGTGAGTGTTGCTGTGCTCTTTATGTGTTGTTGTCTGGCTCTCAAATGCGCGGATGAGACCAACCCGACTCAGTGAAGTTGTCAAGATTTCTATTGGTGATGAAAATGTCGTTTTATGTAATCTGCGAAATAGTAGGCGTGATAGCAACCTGCTATAACAGAAGTTCTGGGATTTAGTTGAGTTGATTTTTCATTTGTGAAATTATTTAAAAAAAAAAAAAAGGGGTGGGGGGGTTGTTTCAACCGTATTTTTATTCTGACAACGTAACCTGAATTTATCATCAAAAAGTCCTCCAAAGTCTAAAAATAAGTGAAGTAATAATGACAGTAAATGTCTGGATTAAAAATAAAACACAATTATAGAGCAATTAAATGAAAAACTGATGAACAATCGTCAACCGAGGTTTACAAGTGTAAAATTAAGTTAACCATGCTTAATATTAAGATGTAAAAACAATAAAGGTCCAAATCATTAGATCAACAAACGAAGGCCCGCCGCATCGTTGGGACACGTACGTCTCACCTTACAACATTATGAACTGCCTTAAAAATGCATATTTTGAATTTGCTCTACAATAAACTTCAAGATAACTACAAATTCCCAAAACATTGGAATGTCTTTAAACATCTCCGTGTGAAGTACCTTTAATCTAAAAGGGAACAATTACTTGATTATGAATGCGTGTGGTGGCATAGAAATCGAATCTATGATTATAATAATTATTATTCATGACATCAAATTCATTCCGTGACAGTGGATTCAATATTCATCTCTGCTGCCTGGCACCAAGTTGGACAGACGGCCAGCCGGAGGAGCTGAGCAGCAGGTGTGCGCAGACGTAACAGATGTTGGGCGAGAGACGAAGACTTAATGGGACACTGTGGTCACGCCCTTCACACCCCTGCTGTCCGTAACACACACACACACACACACACACACACATTTTGGTGGAGACGCCTTCTTATGAATTATATGAACACACCGAGAAGAGCACATGAACGACGTCCTGTGTGACTTTCTTTGTTTTAGTGACTTCACAGCTCCCCCGTGTGGCAAATTGCGGTATCACATACAATTTGTATTGGATTCCGTTCTGAAATACATCACCAAATGATTTTGTCTCGCAAAGAAAATATGCTCAATTTGGGGGAAAACTAATAGAAAAAAAGTCTCAGTATGATAGTAATAACAATTACATATTTCATGTATACTTTTCAGACTATTATATTATGTAATGACAGAAATCTTTCCAACAATCTCTTTTGGATCGCATTTCATGTGTTTCACGTCTACCGCGGTGAAGCTGTCCGATGAGTATATTTTAATTATTTTATTACTCTTCAATCACATGAACGTTTTATTATTATACATTCATGGGATTCCATCGATTGATCAGTGAGCTATTTCCCCGACAAAAGACTGTTTTGAAGACATCGGAGCGAGTGATTAAGTGTTTCCCATTTACTAAAATACTAATTACTAACCTCTCATGTCACTAAACTGTCATGAAGGCCACTCATGTACCTAATTGGAGTCTCTATGAAGTGTGACGGGACAACAAGGGCCGGCATGAATATTTATGCGCACCTCGGCCAGCTGTCTCTCACTTAACACACGCCGCTGACGGTTTGAAATGTTAATGGCCGCGAACCGCCGACCTCACTGGAAATGACTTTGCGGTGATTAACAAAACACGCACACGCTCACCCCCGAGGTCACATATGACCTTGAAAGGCGAAAGGTCAAAGGCCGTGAGCACATCTCGACCACAGATGTTCCATATGGAATTCATTAGCTGCATGAACTTTGCCATCTCCTCGTCAGACCTAAACACACAAACACAAGTCAGAGCTACTTACTGTCGTCATCTTCCGCAGCTGTTTTGATGCGTCGCTACATTGAGCTAAGAACTGATTCACACACACACACTCACACGCACACTAACACACACACACACACTGTTTACCCGGTTCCAGAAAATTAACCCTATGGCGACACGTTGTGAGTTTGGGAGACACAGGCCGCTGCAACATAGAGAAGAGCCTGTGGTGACTGCTGCTGTTCGGAGAAATCTCCACCTCATCACCCAGCACTTTACCATGCCACAGGGCAACCACACACACGGAGAAATACACACACACACACACACACTCACGCACACAAATCAAAGCGTCTTCTGGTAACACTGCAGACTTGCAAGTGTCCAGACGCGAGTGTACTAAAAGGGTTTGATGCACGAGCAAACTTTGGATGACACACTAACCTCCAGAAGAACTTTGAAAGTGACTCAATATTTGAATGTTGCCGTTGCGGACTCGGATGAGCTCAGCAAGCCAAACAGACTCGGAGGCTAAACAATGACCTGTCCGTTGTCATTTCGGTGAAGTTTTATCATGTCGTTCCTCCTCAAATACAAAAGATTGCTGTTGATTTGAATATTTAGTTTTGGAGCATTTGTTTAATTGCTCTGTGCTTTCATTGCAGACCACATTGAAATATTGAACTGAATGAAATTCAATTTAAAAGCTGGAAAATTTGAGGCGCTCCACATTTTTTGACTGAGTGTAGTTTTACCAAGTGGCCACAAGATGGCGCCAAAGCAAGACCTTTCAATTAGACATTGCTTTTGTTTTAACCACAAAATGGGCGAGTTTTTCAGTGAATAAGGGAGAAAAGGTTGCAAAAGGAAATTTGTGAATAGCAAAAAGTTACAATTGTTTCAGAGATAAAAAATAATATTATCAACAAGAATGACAAACTACCATCGGCTAATTACACATTTTCTCTTTTTTTTTTTTTTTTTTTTTAAAATCAGAGAAGCAAGTGAACTTTTCTAGATTAATCTTTTTACACTGATTTCAAGTCGACCCTCATTTTCTTTTTGTTGAGCACAAACGTAAACCTTCATAAACAATAATATAATATGCAACATATTAATGAATTAAGGGTAACGTTCATCAACAGGTGGTATATTTTTCCTGAAACGTCATAGAGATAAATTACACATGTTAAACTCTATATTGAGACTGCTTTTATGGGTCAAATTTAAAATGCAAACGTTTGGTGTGCTTAATAATAATAATAATAATAATAATAATAAACAAAAGTAAAGCCATTTTTTGTGACACATAAAGCCACCTCTGATTAAAATGTATTAGTTATTGGCAAGCTCTTTGTGGACAAGAAAAAAAAAACAAATAAGTGAGCAGATGATGAACTAGAATGTGTGCAATTCCGTCTGGGATCCAATTGGAGCTCGACATATTTGCCCTTGAAATGTCATTAATCCCACGGAGAGCTTTCAAATCATTTGACCGTTTTAGAAAACACATCAGTCACTTTAAGCAAAGTGGGTAAGTGATGCAAATAAGAGGAAGGCATTTATTCCGCTTTAATTTTCTCATTATGCAATCTGGCACGTGCTCGGAATCTCAAAATGTCTGTCTCTCCCTCTCTCGCCTTGTCTCAAGGTCTTTTTTTTTTTGTTTTGTTTTTTTCTAAGTGTTAGAATTTGAGCCATATTCCAGACTAGAATAAATTATTCGGGTACATTATGCGGCTGGTTAAATGGCAAGGAGTAAACAAGTGTGTGAGTCATGCAGCCAGCTTTGAATCATTCTGTTGCTGCTCCAAGAAAGCCCTCAATGACTTCCGTGCTTGTTTCCTGCTAATTTCCTCTCCGTATTCTCGGGGGAAATCAGCAGGGACAAACAACCGCAGCTCCTCATTTGGCCATTGTGAGCAGGTGTTGAGATTTCATTTACTATCAATTAGTGGTGAATTGCAAATTCATCATTCCGAGGACGGATCTCATTGTTGCCGCACGTTTCATATTTGGAATCTTCTCAGATGGATTCCAGCTTTTTAAACGGCACAAATTCTGTGAGCTCTGCATGGTGACATTACCAAACGACTGCAACGCAGCAATGGTGAAGTCACTGAATAAGGCGCAGCAATGAGCAGCATACAAATACATGAGTCACATCAAACGGGCTAATTCTCAAAAAAAAAAAAAAAAAAAAAGTGAATATAACGAAAATGTGGGAAAAGCAATCTCAAGAAAATATTGCGATTGCGGTTTAAATAAAATTATTTTTACACTCTTTGCATGTGTTTTTTTCCCCACAAAGCAATACATTTATAAAATAAATTTAAACCATAAATTAATATGACTTTGTCGATTTCCATTCAAGCTGCTGACTTGGGGGGTGAAGAATTATAATATAAACAAGTGTGCACTTGAAATATATATATATATATATATATATATATATATATATATATATATATATAACTCTGACCAAACAAAATTACGCTTTTCATTTTTTTTTCACTCTTTGCAATTATAAAATTATATTCTAAACTATTGCGAAGTTGATCTGAATTTGATGGAATTGTTCATCTTTAAGGCACATCCCTCAACCTGCCACATGAATGCAAGTTGGGACGATGCAGATGACAATGAAAGCATAGAATGCTTTGTTCTCTGTTTTGTGTGTTCATCAAAGAAATATTCTTACCTGTAGAGAGCCTGAAACAAATCTTTGGAGCTGACGCCGAAGGCTTTCTCATATTGATTGCTCCCCTCCCTGCGACGTAGAAAATGCATGACGTTTTTATCTTTTGCACTGGAGTGAAACCGGCTTGGATTAAAATACACGGAGGGTGTCAAACGTGACATAAAAACAAGTAAGGGAGCAAATCTCAAATCACTGCTCACAAAACAATAATTCACACAGATTTACAGTATGGACAATTTAGTATTCCACCGTGCTGCCTAATTCATCAGAACTTAAATGCCCTGAGGTGTAAAACTTGTGCTCACTGACCTGACAGCATCAGTCAGGTAGTGCCAGCACAGGTAGATTGTTCTGGAACTGTACTGGATGGAGTGGTAGAGGGTTGCAGGGCCCGAACGGGTCAGGTAGAGGTTGGCCTGCTCCGTGTTACTGTAAGACACTAACATAGGAGATGAAAAATGAGTTCCCGCAGGTGTCTGAATACCTTTTCACTGTTCATGATGCGATGGGGAAGAGGAACGAAAGAGAGAATAGTGGCATGCCTGATCATGTCATTGACATCTTGAGATAAGAAGAAAATGAATTCAAAGGTGGCAGGAGTGACATTCTTAAAGGGGAAGTCCACACAAAAATGTTCTTTACAAGAATATGTTGTAGGCAGGCTCACTTATAGAAACATGTTTGTGGAATATGAATTAAGCAGGAAAATCTAAATTTTTCCATTTGCTGTCCACTAAAAATGACGTCACAGAAATGACAAAATGGCCGCCTCCTAAGTGTGGATTTAGCTGCTTAACCGCCATTCTACAAACAATACATTAATTAGAATGGAATAGAAAACCGGCTTTGGTGGCTGAAAAATTGACCTTCGCTGATATTTCAGTTCTTGTTCTTACACGGACTGAAAGTTTGACAATCTGCCCAAAATTGTGACCAGAATCTGATATGAAATTTTGAGTAACAGTGTCAGAGGTAAAAAAAAAACAAAAACCTACAGGTGCTGTCTCAGACTCTTCTCAGATTTATACATTACGTACAAAGTATGAAGCAAGCGGTCCGCTCACCTTGCCCATTTTGCCGGTGCGTCTCAAGTAGCTGAAGGCCACAACAGGCCGCCAGCAGCCTCTCAGTGCCATCCAGACTGGCGCCGATCGCCTGGCTGACCTCGGCAGCAGAGAGAGGGCGGCCTGCTCCCAACAACACGTCGAACACGCCCAGCTCGCAGGCCGTGAACAAAGTCTGACTCGGAGTAGAAGTTAATTTAATTATGAAATTAATTAAAAATGTGTAAGAAAGGAAATTTCCTTTTTTTTTTCATAACTACTGAATGGAATGACACGTGACTGTTGGTGGTCTGTCTGGAAGTGTGCGTTACCTTAGAAACAAGGAAGCCTTCCATATACTCCAATATTTTCCGGGGATATTTTCCAGCAGCTGGTGAAGCCTCAGTAGAGTCCATCACATGCCGGCCTGCCATGGACAACAAATTCTCAGCCGTTCCCTGCAAGGCGTCCGACAAAACCAGACTAAAGCCACAGAAAGTGACCATCAAGCAGTGGTACTGTAGCAGTGGGCTAAGCCGATTAGAGTCCGATAACCCAGATTAGAGCAGGGCCTCCCTCAGCTGCTGTGGACCGTGAAACAAAACACACTGCAGCCTTGTTCGCTATCACTCACACTCCAATGGAGAGGTTTTTGAGGTTAGCTTGCGTGCAAAAGCAGCAGAGAATTGGATAATTTTACACCTCTAGCTCTGTGGGAAGATCTTGGCATAAGTTTTTAAGGCACACTTGGGGTATAAAACTATTCAAAATTTGGGATACATTTTTTTTACTACCATTGACGGATAAATACGTCAAAGATCCATTTTTTTTTTTAAAGAAAAAAAAAAAGGACAAAATTTCCCAGTAAAGGCAATTGGGAGCCGAGTTGCATTGCTTGCAGTTTATCTGAATGCAAGCTGGTATAAACAAACTCATACCACCATGAACGAACAAACAAAGCCTGGAAGTTTTATTGTAACTTTGTGTTGAACATGCTCCTGGAAGGACGCACAGTACACTAATTTGAACAAATTTAAAAATGCTACCCCAGCTATCAGCACCATCTTCATTCCCTTGCAATCTTACCAAATGCTACCTCATAAGCATGAAGGTAACGTCAAGGGGGTCTTACATCGCTATTGTTCTGGAAACTGGGCTGCTTGCTTAATCGGCTTCAGAATGTAAGTCATTCTTTCAGACGACTAACAAAACCTTCAGACAATCAGAACATTTTACAAAAAAAAAAAAAAAACAATGAAGAAAAAGGAAATAAAAATGTGTCTCAACCGTTTTACGGAAACATTCCCGTGGTTGTAAATCCTGAGTTTTCTAGGGCTGCTTCAAAAGAGAAACTTGAAGAACCGTTTGAGACATTTGAGGCAGCTGAGACAAGTTTTCAAGTGGTCAGTCGTTCACATTTGTATAGGAGCGGCATCCAGTTGTTTGCTTCTTCTCCCGAGTCTTCAGTTGCAGCAGGAGTGGTCACAGAGCTTGAGGGGGACGAATCCAAAACAGTTAGGCGCTCCAAGTGCAATAATATTAGTCAAATAGTTGTGATTTATTTTATTCTACTCATGCAGACAAACTCATATTTGGTTTTATGCTTGGGAACAAATACTGTTAGAGAAGTAAAAAAAGACTATTCCATCTGTGATCTTATGGTCATCTCGAGGGGCCGACGCTCTTTTTACATTTTTCCCCTTGCTTGGGACTGGCCGGAAATTAAACCTGTTAAAATCTAAAAAGCTAATGTTTTCAGTGTGTTTGATTTGTTGGACTGATTCTGCAGGACCTCGTTGACTGACGGCCATTTTAGAACATTTTGACAATTTCATTGCGTCAAAAGATTCCACTGTACATATAGCAACTCAACTAAATTAAAGATTAGATTCCCTCCTTTCATCAGGAAAAAAAAAAGTTTGACTGTTCTTTTACCTATAAAGGCGCAACACTGCCATCTACTGGTGATGGTGCATCCGCTAAGTTGTTTCCAGGTTTAAAAAATTTACAGTGGAGCAGCATCAGACGCTCCCCCCACCTAATCCCGTTGAAGAACGCAATTGACGAGTATGCTCGTCAATGGCGTTGAATGGGTCAAAGTTCAACGATGTAGCCAAAGAAACGTCAAGTGAGTGTGGAATGGATGACGAACAAAGCGCAAGTACGCCCGTGTTAATGTTAGTGTGAAAAACAATGCACAAGCTGTTGATGTGTCTTTGACTTGCAAAAAGCTGAAATGAACACCTGGCTGAAATGAGTCAAGAGGAGCGTTTTCATCTTCTGGAGTGACTCCTGTCCCGACTGTCGCTCCACCTCCTGTATCCTCGACCATAGCGACTCCTGTCCCGGCTGCTGCTCCTGGAGTCGCCTCTGCTGTATCGACGGTGGCTATGCCGGCGGCTCCTCCCCCTGGTGTAGCTCCTCCCACTGCTGCTCCTGCTCCTGTCCCGGCTGGAGGTGGTGCTCCTACTGCAGTGGCTGTGGCTGCGCCTCCTGTTGCGGCGCGGGCTATCGCTCCTCCTGGAGGTCCTGCGGTGGCTGCTGCTCCTGCTTCTTCTCCTTCGGCTGGAATGTTGCCTCCTGGGGCTACGCTCATGCTCCTTGCTGTACCTGCTCTTGACCTCCTCTTTCCTCTTCTCCTCCTTAGTTTTCTTCACGTCTTCAGCCACCTTCCTCTCTTTTGTCCTTTTATCTTTTCCTGACATTTCCAAAGGTTTGGAGACTTGTTTCTCTTTGCCTTCTGCTGCCTTCACTCCGTTCACCTGACCCAGGACCAGCAGGGAGGCGTCCTCCCTGCCAGGATCCGCGGCCTCCTCGCTCCCTGCGGCGTTGACCTGCTCCTTTTCGTTGCTCTTCTTCAGCATGTTGGAAAGCAGCTTCTCCCTCAACTCCTTCTCCCGCCGTTGGAGGTCCAGGGCCCGTTCCTTCTCCAGCTCCACCTTGAGGAGCTCTTCCTGCTGCTTGCGCCGGCAGGCCTCCTGCTGCTGGCGACGGGCCCGCTCCTCCTCCTGCCGAGCCTTCTCCCGCTTTTCCTGCTCCTCACGTTCGGCGCGTTCCTTCTCCTGCTGCTGCTGCTTAACCGCCTTGAAGGGAAGAAGGAGCAATTTACAACGCAAGAATGGGAAAACCAAAAGACAATTTTACATTCAAGTCAGACACCTTGAAATGTCAGAATTACAAGAAACATTTGTCGTCCGTAAACACAAAACGGCGCGGTGGACAATGTGGCTACCCAGGCTGGTACAACAAGCACGCGTTTGTCTTTTGGCAACTTTTGGCCAACTCGATATATCATGTGAGGCGGCTACCTTGGCTCTGGCCAGCAACTCAGCGATGAGCCGGATTGATTCCAGATTACGCTGAACCAACAGAAGTCTCCTTTCCTCCATAGCGATCTTCATCTGAAGCTTCTTCTGCTCCTCCTCCTGCTGCTTCCTCACCCTCTTCATGTTCCTCCTCTCCTCCCTCTCCTGCAGCTTCTGTTCACGCTTCCGCTGCTTCTCCTCCTTTTTCCTCTCCCGCTCTTCTTCTTCCTGCTCCTTTTGTTTCCTGGGGAAGAGCCCGTTAAGGCTGGGTCAATATCTGAGGGAATAGCCTCATATTTTCCTCATTGCTTTAACACGGCGAAGGGGGGGGGGGCATCCCTACCGCTCCTGCTCTTTACGTCGCTCTTCTTCTTCCTTCTCCCGCCTCTTCTGCTCCTCTCGCTGCTTTTCTAACTCCTGCAGCTTGAGCCTCTCCAGGTTTCGCTTCTTCACAGCGGACTCGCCGAGATGCTTGGTGGTGTCAAATGTCACCTGGAGAGAATACAGACACCAAATCTGGATCTTAAAAAAAAAATGTTAAGTCAGTAGCTTTTTATCCATTTTTATTGGGTTTGATTTGATTATATTGGAAGGCTTAAGAACCTTCTGAACTTGTCACAGAGTGCCTCAACATTTCAGCCAGCCAAACCAATAGACTAAAAAACTGATAGAGCCGCATCAATATGAGAATGACATGGTAGAAATTGGTCGTGAAACGATTTATTCTCCACCTTTGGATTGTTTTTTTTTTTTAATTCAATCTGTGGTCTTCGAGCAAAACAAAACGGATTGTGTTTGACCACTTTATTAGCAAACAAATGTAACTTAGGCTTACCAACTGTCTTGTCTCCAAGTAGAGATTTGTGCATCAAACCTTTAATACGGTACTCATTTTAATCAGACTCCCTCGCAACACAACATGAGCAGCTTTGATTCTCATTACATTAAAAGGTCTTAAAAGATCTCAGCGACTCTGAGCTGAAACCAGCTCAACTGTGTCTTACACTTCGGGCCTCCCACACGGCTCACTTAAGAGTTCTGAATTATGTACAGAATTAATATGAATCATGTTCTTGGTCAAGCAGTTCTCGATCGGGAGTAGAAGGAGCAGTGTGGCAGCTAACGCGGCTAAGTAACATTTAGTGTACCTTGATGTTGCAAGCCACTGCCTTTCCATCATCTCCTTTCAGCATCAGCTTCATTCCCCGCATGGTGTCCATAGCCTTGGTGAAGCCGCAGTACTCGTGATACTGCACATAAGCCTCAAAGTTCAGATGCCCCCCAAAACTAAAAGTATTAAAGTTCTTGTCCAGCATCTCCTCCCTGTAAGGATCCAGCATTGGGATGTCGACGTTTCGCACCTAAACAACAAATACGGTTTAGGAATCATCATTACTGAGGATGTCTCGATTAATTTCAATTAATTTCCCATCAATACTTTTGTGTGGCACACCACTTCCTTACAGGCAACTACAGATACTGAACATTTTAAGTACTGTCTGTGCCTTCTTTTTCCCTTTACATCACTTTGTTTTTGTCGTTTCTATATAATGTCAGTGCTTCGTGGCAACTTCACAGCGACTCTGTACAGTTATTCTTGTTGGGCCTTCCAGTAGCAGAAAATGTCAGACCGTGTCTGAGTTGCTGGTAATACAATACAATACAATTTTATTTAGATTGCGCATTTTACAACAGATGGAGCTGGAACAAAGCGCTTACCAAATGCCGGTTTATAAATTAGCCGGTAATTAGAACACAAATTAAATGTGATGTGTTGCTGTCAATGTGTACAAGTATATGAGAGCAGTATACGTAATAATGCCTCGATGCGAGTATACAAGAATGTGTCTTGGCATTTTTCTTTTTTTTTAATTTCCTGAAGTTATCATTTTGGAGAGAAACCAAAAAAGAACTTTTGTCACCTTCACAGGTTTACGCATGACAGAAATAAAAATTCAGACTGTACTAAAAGAGGTGTACCTTGCCAAAGGCCTCGAAGACAGCGATGAGTACTTCCTCACACGGCCGATCAGGAAACCCGCTTTGTTTCTGGCTGAACCAGCGGCAGGGCAGACCTTCCAGGTGAATCGTGTCGGGTCGCTCACCCGGAAGAGTCTCATTCATGTCTTTGGCATCGCGAAAGAACGAGTCCCAGTCGTGCCTTGTTGGGAAGTCTACTTTGTTTTCCACTGCACGGACCTGAGGGGGGAAAGAAGTCAGGATTTTTTCAAGCTGCATTTTTAGCTCTGGAAAAGCATTTTTATCAGTTGTATTCAGAGACATTTTTTACTTGTAAGCCATTGGCAATGGGTAAGAACAAATATGACTGCAAGTTTAATAAAATGTATTTTTGACAGCATTTCATTTATTTTGATCAAGGTAGAGAGAGGGGGAAAAAAATTCTTACCTTCAATACATCAGTAAATCCACTAAGTTTGATGCTCTTCCCATCCAGGCGACTCAACAGACTCTTAACAACCGTTTTGTTCTCCACTTCTCCCTCAAAACGAATGAAGTCCATGGTGCTCTTAGAGACACGCAGTGCTGAAAACTGGTCGGGCACCACCATGCCCTTGACCCTCTCCATTACCTCCCAGTTGGATATGCTCTTTCCCGGCAGCTTGAGCTGTGGAAGTGTCACGCTGATGGTCATTTTGGCAATGGGCTTCAAGTACATGTTGTGGTCAGCAGAGAGACACACCGCCTCCGTGGTGTCATGGACGATGGTGGTCATTGTGGTAAACAGCACGGAAACCTGCTGGAAGTTTGAGAAGACTATTATTTTCGGAAAATACAGAAAGTTCCAGGAATGGTGTCACAAAATACATATTTCAAATCCAAATAACAAGTACCACCTAAGTGATGATGTGGAAAGTCAAGAAAATATGAGCAGGGGTAGGACAGCCTGCACATGCAGCATTATCAGTTTAGACGCTACTAGCCATGCAGCTTCTGTTCAGCTTCCCCCCCCCCCATTTAAATTGACTTCACATGTGAATAAAATAAAAAAAACTTTACTCTAGATAACACCCTTGAGCTTGGGAACCAGACAGAGGAAAAAAATACGAACACAGTGGCAGTTTTAGTGGGTGCTCCAGTGCCACAATGTTCTTCTCAGTCAGGAACTGTCGTATGCAGGTTGCATTGTGAGCAGCCACGAGTTGTGATACCACAACTTTTGCCTCTTCTCGCACACTGAACAAAGTATTTCTTGAACGATATCCCTGTGGTCTGCTGGTCGGTCGTTTGGCCCACAAAGAAGTATAAAACTCGTAGTTTGAAATATAAATTTAGTGACATATCTTGTACTTGACAAGAAGCAATTTAACTTCAAATGGCGTGCGTTCAAAGACTAAGTTAATAGGAGCTTCTGTTTCTAT
Organism: Idiotropiscis lumnitzeri; assembly: GCF_059441095.1. NCBI lineage: Eukaryota > Metazoa > Chordata > Actinopteri > Syngnathiformes > Syngnathidae > Idiotropiscis > Idiotropiscis lumnitzeri. Next base: position 14,574,846 of record NC_142404.1, read on the forward strand.
AAACCGACACGCCACTTTTGACACCGAGGTAAAAATGTTTTAATGTCGGAAATGTTATGAATAATAGAAGATAATTGTGAGACAAATATTGTAACCGGGTAGTACTAGTGGTTGCGATGCCTACTGTGAGGTATCTAATAAATGTTAGTTATAGGCTAGCCTAATTAGCATGGATAATTCTCTGACTCGCACTTACCTTAAAACCCCAACCGTGTAATATGAAAGAAGGTAGTAAAACAAAATTTATGACAAAAAAATAAAACTGTCGCACATCTGGTAACCTCGCCGCAAAAGATAATAAAATGATTTTGAGGGCAGCCAACGACCCGCGGTAGCAAAGAATACAAGCAAAGCCACTTCCGCATCGTGTCAACTTTGACCTCAGACGGACCAACGAGTGCTCAAACAACACCTCGTGTTTAACTAGAACAGCGACACTACGTGGAACTGCGTGAATGTTACATATTATCGATTCAAACCAAAATATAAAAGTACATTATTATTATTATTATTATTGTTATTATTATTATAATTATTATCATTATTATTATTATTATTATATGCGAATGGGTGCGTGAATTGTCCTCCCATGTTTTATTTGTCTTTCTCCCAAAGTCAGCCAGGACAGCCTACAGCTGACTGTGACCCTCATCAGGTATAAAAAATGGATAGAAATGTGTTAATTTTCTCATTACTTGTGTAAAAAAATAATAATAGTAAATAAACAATAAATCACATTCCGACAGGCCACAAAACAATGACCACTCACACCATTTAATTGTTTTGTTTGTAGTTTGCAACTGCGTAGACTTGAAATGCATTGCATTTGGGCTGGAGAAACCAATTCTTTCTTGTCGCATGTTTGGCTGCATCAATGTGACTCACTGAATCTGACTATTGGGGACTGAATGTGAGCGAGATTGAATATGGATTAGTCCAACGAGAGAGCACCAATGGCACAGATTCCCGGAAATGGCAGGGAAATTTACATAACAGGCATTACTCCCTTCGCTGCGTATGTAGGTCAGTAGCTGCAGTCAGTCTCTCTCTCGCCCAATAAGCAGCCATACAAAAGCAGCCTAATGCAACTATAAATCCAGAGCGAGACTTAAGTAATGCAGTGATCTCCCAAATTAATTTGAACTCAATGATGGAAGAGAATATAACAAAATTCCAAACAGTGCCATCAGAGGCCACGCAGCAAAAAGTCTCAACATTGAGTTTGCATATTCAAAGCCCTGGAGAACATGACACACGCATATTAAATGTGCTGAACAGGTGCGTAATGATTCTCATACAATATTGAGAGCTGCGTTACACAGCACAGTCAGCTGTGGCTATTATGCAATTACTGGACATCAGATCCTCAATTATTCAGCACCGCCAGACAATAGCAGGCTAGTGTCAGCAGGGAGTGTGTTAACTAATCTGGAGACTTGAGTTCATCATTAAACATGAGGCAATGCGATACTAAGTATTGCTTTATTTCACATTCAAGGATGGGAAGGAAACAAACTCAATGGTAACTTCACAGCATTTAGGTAAACAGTGTTTCCCACACTCATGCAGGAGACAAATGTGATCGTACACTTGTAGCACAGATATTACTTCACGATACAACATGAGGCCCGATGGCCCCGACTACAAAACACAAACCAAAAATTGAGGCGATCATGTCGTATAAATACAATTAACAGCTCATTTAAAAAAAAGGTTCACATACGAGAAACAAGTTCAGTATATTGTCATCTAAACTCTATAATCTACTCACCTTTAACAAACACCCATTACATTTGTACATGTGAAGCAACACCATCTTCCAAAAAAAAAAAATGCATTCCAGAGTGTTGAATGTGACTGTGCTTGTTTGATTGCATATTTACCAGTGTGTGCTACGTCAGTTGTCAAGTTGCCTGAACTCGTCGGGTCGTATTCACTGACAATTTATTCGGCAGGTGTCAGAAGAGGCACAACAGGAAATAAGTGGCAAAATCTGTCAGCATTTCCAAATATGCTTGGAATTACGATGCGTACTTGACCTTGTAGTAGAAAAAGCACAACAATGAGAAGCAGACTTGAGGTGTGTTAGGGGAGACAAAAAAAACCTATAATGCCTCCACAAAATATAAAACAGACTGATCATGCAACTGATTAGTGTGTCAAGGTGGGCGAAAGCCAACATATCTCCCAACAGTGCAAATCATCACCTCATTTTAGTGAAAAGCAAAGAGAAATTGTTGTGAATATTAAACAGATGTCATGTTTGACATTTGAGCAGGTTTTTGTGTGCTTAAAATCTTGAAAGTGACAAGTGCAAATAGAACAAAAGTACCACAGGATGGAAGTAGAACAATTTACGATAATTATAGAAAAAAAATAATCGGGAAAAACTCCATTATGCACCAGTCATATATTTTCCACCAATGTGGAAAAACAACCCCCCCCCCAAAAAAAAAAAACATTCAGGGATGCATTCACTGTTTGTCGAAAATAAATTAGATGTGTATAAAAAAATAAAATACAAAAAAAAGTTACCTAAATAAGTTAGTCCCTCAGTAGTGAAATATTTAACAATAGGAAGAAAAATCTGAATTTCTTGGAAAAAATGTTTTGTCATTTTAAAACTTTAAAAAGGCTTGTCTGTACCATATACAAAAAATTGAAGTTATAAAAAAAAAAAAAAAAAATCCATGAATGGAATTCATGATAAATAATTAGCTCTTTTTGAGCAGCTTCATCCAAACAGGTTGGAGAGCGGCCGCGTTCGCTGGGGAGTGCCGGCAAGCTCGTCCCCTCTCCCGACTTCCCCCGTGTCCCTAAACGAGGCGCTATGTATGATCTGCGCACGGTGTCGCCCCCGGTGGAGCCGAGCGTTCAGCCTGCTCAGAGATGACTTCCGAAGCATGCCCCCCTTGGTCCTCCCATTCCCGAGCGCCTCCTCTGAGCTCCCTGTTGACTGGTTGAGGAGGCGCAGGGGGTTCAGGTTGCCCTGGAGCACTTTGGGAAACCTCCATCCGCGCGCCCCGCCGCTGCTCACGTTTGCGTGTTCGTTATCGGACTCCGCCCCCGGAGAGGTGACGACTCCTTGGTCCCGCAGGTCTGCAGGCAACGGTGCCGGGAGGTACTGGAGGGCTCGTCGGCCGCTGTAATCCCTCACCTCAGGGTCCGCCTCCCAGTCGGACAGCAGCACGCGCATCACCTGAAGACAATGAGACAATGCATTTAAAACGATTCTTCTTGGCCTCTAAACCAAAATATATGTCTTTGAAAAACCACAGTATTTAGAAAATAAAACATGAACAAGGTTTATTCATTTAATTTTTTTCAAGTTCGGCGGGCTGGATTAAAACATTTAACGAGCTGCATGTGGCCCCCGGGCCGCAGTTTGCCCACCCCTGGGCGAGAGGCTTCTCTACATTCAATTTTGTCTTTTTTTTTTTACATTTTCGTGTTAATAGGAAACCACATTTACATAAAAAAAGAAAACAAATGGGGAAAAAAATTGGACTTGTGTTTGCACAGAACAACGATGATCTGTGCCTTGTTCAATAAATAAACTGTACACTATTTGTATACTGTGCAGATTTTGGAATCTATTCCTCAGCTATTTGCAGTCTGCTCAGGCCAAAGCGATAGAAATGTCGCCTTGGTGCCATCTTGGGAGTCTGTTGAAGTAGATTTGAGAACTTTTATGGAGTGCTTTGGCTCCGTTCCAGGAGAAACTGTACATTGTAAATTCAATGCGATTATTTCATTCCATTAAGCTTTTTTATGCAAGGAATTTTCACACAATAGAAAAAATAAGTAAATGGGTTTCAAAGGGGCACGTCAGCCTCACAAGTTCTTGGAATCTCAGCTCCAGCCTTCTCACTGTTTGCAAGGATTTTCTTGAGCTGCTCATGCTTACTCCAGCATTCCAAAAACATTTTATTTCATTCAACGAAGACTTCAAACTTGTGATCGTAAATGCTTGTTTTGTCTAGAAGTGCTCCGTGATTGACTGGCGACTAAGCCAGAGTGTAACCCGCCTCTTCCCCGAAGTCAGCTGGGATGGGCTCCAGCTCATCTGCAATGCTAATGACAACACTTTTCGGCATTCCTTGCTCGTGGAAAAGTAGTTACCAGTTTCGAGTATTGTGTATTTGTATTTTCTCAAGACATGAGCAGGCCGCATCTTACCTGAGTGTGTCCATGCATGGCTGCCAGGTGCAGAGGTGTGTAGCCGGCGCCGGACCTCACGTTGACGTTGACGGGCACGCCGTTGTCCTTGGCGAACCTCAGCAGCCGTGAGAGCAGCTCGGCCTTGCCCTGCTTGGCCGCCCAGTGGAGGCACGTGAATCCGGTGACAAAGTCTTTCTTGGCAACCAGGCCGGCCTCCACGGCCAGAAGCGGCTGCAGGCTCTCCCACAGGCCGTCCGAGGCGCACAGCATCCACTCGTGCTCCATCGGGTCCAGCGTCACCGACGGGCAGTCCTCGTCGGTGGCCGAGGAAACCAGAGATGCCGAGTCGCCGTCGCTCCTCATTGAGTCTCGAAGGCGCGGACCTCGGTTGATGAGGGACCGTCGAACCTGCGGAGGGAGGAAGAATTTGACATTTTCTTTGCGTTTTAAACCTATTGGAATATTTTTGCCCGACATGTTTCAAATGAAATGCGAACCACGCCAACAAATGGCAAACCCACATGGGAAACTCACCTGAGGAGAACAATTCATCATCAGCTCGATGAAGTTCCTGCGGCTCCCTTTGGGTGTGTTTGCATCAAGATGGTGTTCCAAGCCTTCCAAGGTGTTGTCCTCAGACAGGCAGCTTGTCAGCAACGCCCGCTGCGACCCTTTGGACACCCTGCGGGTCCCTCGAACTTGCTGGCTTTGCGAACTGCCGGGGTGGTCCGGTTCTGGCATCCCGATCACCGGAGCCGACTCGCGTCGTCTCCTCTCCCTCAGTTTGACCTCCCCGGCTGCCACAGAAGCGGGAGTAGTGCTGCTCTTGTTGGAGGGGGAGGAGTCGGGCTGGTTGGCATCGTCCATACTGCAGGAAGGTGGACTCAAAGCTCCTATGAGAATATAGAAAAGTTTTTTGGGGGGGAATGTCATTACTGTTGAAACGAGCAAACTTGTTTTTGGAATGTGGCAGAAAGCCATGTGAGAACATGCAAACGCCACAAAACTCATATTCAAACTCCCAACCTGAGAATTATGCGGCATATGTGCTAAAGAGTCAGTGTGCTTTGTGGCCCATATTCTAAAAATAAAACTACTCATAGAGTGCAAGAGAACCATCACAAAGGACGATTGAGGCCACGCGCACAGAATAAGGTACAAGAAACAGGTTGTATTGACAGCAGTAAAATATTTTAGGTTAAATGTTACGAGATATCAAACTGACAATTGTGGCCGAAGCAAGTTTTTTCTAATCACTTAACAAATCTTGACATGCATGATTATTTTTGGGGCCTTTTTTTTTTTTTTTTTTTTTTTTTTTAAATAATGACAGCGGCCTCGCATCATTCAAATTTTCTATATAAGGCTCTCAGTGGGAAAAGTCTGCTCCTATTTCAGTTTTGCTTACTTGTACATTTACTTCTCATCGACTTTTCAAAACATTGCATAGCAAATGTGTGCTTGGGTTCACAAGAACAATTAAAATTATACATAGAAAAACAAACAGAATAAAACTAAATATTGTCTTTGATCGTTGGCCTTAATATGAGTATTTTTCGACTCTGGCTGAACAGGACAGAAACAAATAAACGATAAATCAATAAAATGTGCGCATGAAGCCCCATATTGTCTCCTTTCAAGAGGTGGAAAGAACCAGATGGGCTATGGAGAGTGAACGTTACTTGCACGTTGTGCTCAAAGTAATTGTCTAAAATTAAAACTTAGCCACAGAACATCAACGTGCAAATCAACAAATGTTTGACATGCAAAGAAAAAAAAGTCAGGTGACAGGTGGTAAGCAGACCAAAGCCAAGCGTATGCCAGTTCGTTCGATTAACACTCACCTGTTTGCTGTTTGTTGTCAGGGTTGCCGCTGACGAGATTGTTGTTGTCCGGTGTTTCGTGCACGTTCCCGTTACACTCGCTTGCGTGCGCGTGCAGGCTGTCTCTGTCCACGCGCGTCATAAAGCACGCGCTGCGATCCTCATTCAAACGCACATATTTCACGCCGCTTTCCACTTCCACGACACCGAGCGTGTCCACGACGCGTCTCAAAGCCTCTTCCCCCTTCAACGGGTCACTTGCATTAGCCCATGTCGCCGCGAAGTGATCGATCAGCTCCATCTGTTGGACTCGCCCTCCTCGCTCCATTAGGAACTCCTGCACGGCTTGAACCGTGCACGACGGGAACGCCATCATTATCATGATCCAATCAAATCAATTATTTACATGACATCAAATCGTACGGAAATGAGTCCGTTGTCAGTTCGTCGGTCGTTGACAGCCGATGACAGCATCTCCACAGGGCCTCCTTCTTTCCTCCATCATGGGTTGATCAGTTTCAAGCCATGACCGATAGGGGACGCACATGGCCATTAATCTCATCGTCATCGTGTTACATTAAAGTACTCCACGTACATTTGGTGTACAATTTTCCATAACAAAATAACCCTTCTGCGGTCGTACCTAAGAAACGAAATGTTCTATATAATATGCTTTTTTATTAGCTTGAAATGCATGGAACATGAAAGTGTTAGAAATATGTCAAACATATATGAATTGTGGATGCGATAGTATGTACAGTGAACAAATAACCCACACTTTGAAAACAGTAAATGCGGCACAAAATGGAATGTACCAATTCGAAAAGAAAGGGGATTCTTGTAAAAATGTGTTTGATAAAGCAATATGTCGACCGTATATTTCAAGTAACTATTAATTGTAGGAACAATTATATTATATAAATTGAAAAAGTAAAGTGTACATTCAAATAAATCGCATTTTAAAGTAGATTCACAGAGACTGAGACAAGTCTGTCTTCTTTAACTTGGTCCAGTCCGTCCGCGCTGAGGCGGTCCCATTCAGGACGATTCTTTTGAGAAAAAAAGAAAAAGAATTTGACTTTTAATAACTTTGATCGCATTCTGTCTCGCGTTTGCGGGGAATTTTACATTTCATCGAAAACTATGGCTTCATCCGACGTTGCTCGGCAACCGGTTTGTATTGATCTCTTTGTTGTTCGCTCTAATAACAATCATAGTCGAGCAGGGAGTGTCTGCAGCTACCATGAAGTTAGCTTTCCGTACAACTAGCATAACTTCTCTCTCGGGCAAATCAAGTAACGCTCCCGTTGACGCACAGCGTACTTTCTTCACAGAAATCAAAATGAGTGTATCCAACTCATGTGATCATGACAATGTAACTAATCCTCACCGGCCCAGAAACATGTATTACCAGAGGGGCGTTAGCTGCTTGAAAGAAGCAATCACGTCATCCAACTGACTGCGGTGAAGTTTGAAAGTTGCACCTAAACTGCAAATAGCAAACTTCTTGATCAACTTCAAAGGGGGTCATATTTAGTTCCATTCAACAGATATTCAATAAAAATATGAAGTAAAGTGGCATTATATTATGCGTGACTATCATTTCATTTTGCACTTTTATATTAGTAACCGATATGTTGCAATGTAGAATACATGCATTCTGCTTTGAAAGCACATTGATAATCATCAGGGGATATTATGACGTGTTATGTAGCAAGATTTATTTCCTTAATCTTTAATGGTATGCATCTTACGTCACATTTCTGGAGTATGTTGTGTATTTCAATTTAGTGGAAAGTTCTAACTCAACACATTTTGAAAATGTGTGTTTTGTGTTATTTAGGATAAGGGACTCCGGCCTCTCTCCCTGGCTGGCCACGTGGGCTTTGACAGCCTCCCAGACCAGTTGGTGAACAAGTCCACCGATCAGGGGTTCTGCTTCAACATCCTCTGCATTGGTATGCTTCTTGACAGTCATACTGTTAAAAAAAATCAATGTTTACATGGTCAGAAATGTTCCCATATGAAACCATTATCCTCTCAAGTCATCAGTCTTTCTCTCTATCTTTAGGTGAAACGGGCATCGGCAAGTCCACCCTGATGGACACTCTGTTCAACACCAACTTTGAAAACTTTGAGTCGTCCCACTTTGAGCCTCAGGTGAAGCTGCGCGCTCAAACCTACGACCTGCAGGAGAGTAACGTGCGACTACGCCTCACCGTGGTCAACACGGTGGGCTTCGGAGACCAAATGAACAAACAGGAGAGGTCAGAGCGAGCGAGTGTGTGATTTGCGACCGTCTGTCCGGCGCCACTATTAATCATCGTCCGTCTTGTAGCTATCAGCCCGTGGTGGACTACATCGACAGGCAGTTTGAGAGTTACCTGCAGGAGGAGCTGAAAATCAGGCGCTCCCTTTTCAACTATCACGACTCGCGGGTCCACGCCTGTCTGTATTTCATCTCCCCCTCGGGCCACTCCCTCAAGTCCCTGGACTTGGTTACCATGAAGAAACTGGACAGCAAGGTAGGAAGGTGGCCCGGTTTAAGTTGGTGGGATGCTTTCAGACGCATGTAGTCATTTTCAGACAAGATAAAGGCACTGAGCAAGGAACTCGACTTTACGGTTATCTTCAGTACTTGGAGTATCTAAAATAATGCTGTGGCTGGGCTGATGTTTATTATCAAAATTAACGGGTCATGTCAAATTGTTTTCCCGAGCATGGGGGATTTTCTGAGCAATTCTCAGCATACCAAATATTTTTTTTGCAGCATATTACTCTGCCTGGTAATCTTTTTTTTTTTTTGGGGAGCCACTGTGGTTGGAAGTTTTTTTTTTTTAATTAATTAAATTGAATATATGAGTTAGGCTCTATCACAATCTTAATCACACACTTTAATTCACACAAAGTCGTCACACATTCACATGTCATGCTTTTAGTGAGGTAAAAATACATTTTGAGAGCAGAATTTTGCATCTATTCAAGTTGCATTGGTCATCGAATTGAATTGTTGCCCTCCAAATTAATCAAATCCCGAGGTGGTGTGAGAGTCTCACTCCATGACTGTGGAGGTGGTCAACCTTTCCCATGCTCTCTTGTGTGTCACTGCCGGGAAGTGCCAGCGACCCAGGATTTGTGTGTGAAAGGAGTCACACAAAAACAACCCCCCAAAAAAAAGGGCTGGAATGTTGCTACACACTCACACGCACGCACGCACACACCCACACACTCCCGAGTTGTCCTTTTGTGTCACTGTACAGACAGACGGGCGGAGAAAGAGACATTTATTGGTGGAGGGGACAGTCAGCCACGCAGATTGTGTTTTGTGCGCTGCCAACACATGTTTTTTGTATGTGTCTGACCCTGAAGTGGGAGCAGAAAAACATTCCTCTTTTTGACGCACACACAGTCAGGAATGTGGGGTTGCTTTGGACAGCAGAGTGGGCTGCTGAGCTACAAATAACATCGGTACACATTGTTTATGTGCTTGCCTGAGTCTGCCTCGTTAAAGGAATATTGAGTAGCCTCAAACATTAAAGTGTTGACCTCACTGCTGCATAGCGCCACAATAATGAAGTTGCAACTTTTCAGTGTTAAATGAAACAGTCAATGTTTTATCCTATGGAAATTCAGTTTGTCCTGTGATGTCATCGTACAGGTGAACATCATCCCCGTCATCGCCAAGGCAGACACGATCAGTAAGAGCGAGCTGCACAAGTTCAAGATCAAGATCATGAGCGAGCTGGTGAGCAACGGCGTCCAGATCTACCAGTTCCCCCTGGACGACGAGGCCGTCGCCAAGGTCAACACGACCATGAACGTAAGCGCCCATCCGGTCTGCTTTCCTCGCCGCAGAACGCTTCTGTATTTATTTTTTTGGCGGCTGTCATTTAGGGCCATCTGCCTTTTGCCGTGGTGGGCAGCACGGAAGAAGTGGCCGTGGGAAACAAGTTGGTGAAGGCTCGTCAGTACCCTTGGGGGGTCGTCCAAGGTGGGTTTGTGGGCGACCACAACGCAAGTCACGACTGCACAGCGGGTCCTCCGTTTGCAACAGTCAAAAAAAATAAATAAATCGCAATCGCTTCATGAAGCTTCATTTTCCCATCACTATCTGTAATCTTCCTCAGATTTGTGCTGCAAGACAATCCTGTTTCAATGCCTTTGACTGCATGCCTGCGAGCAGAGGACATGCGATTTCTTAGGTTGCAAAAATCCATTTAAAATAAAAAATGTGCTATTTTGTAATATTAGACTGCATCATAATAATGGGGAAGAAGTGACGCATGCACTATATTTACTGACTTTACCACTACAGTAAGCAAGTAAAAATTCACACCGTTACCGTAGGAACCCCACCGCGTAGGTCACAGGTGTCAAACTCCGGTTCCCGTGGGCCACGATTCTGCATGTTTTACATCAAATGATCAGCTCATTAGCGAGCTCTGCAGGAGCCTGATAATGATCCTGATCATTGGAATCAGGTGTTTTGGAGGAGGGAAATGTGTAAAATATAGCGGTCCTAGAAGACCGGCATTTAATATGTATGTGGACTGTGTCGTTGTCTACCTGCCATCCCATAATACCACCAATGTGTCCCCGTAGTGGAGAACGAGAGCCACTGCGACTTCGTGAAGCTTCGGGAGATGCTGATCTGCGTCAACATGGAGGACCTGAGGGAGCAGACGCACACACGCCACTACGAGCTGTACAGACGCTGCAAGCTGGAGGAGATGGGTTTCAAGGACACTGACCCCGAGAGCAAGCCCGTCAGGTGACCAGCGTCGCAGCTGCGACCGGGTGTTCCTAATAAACCGGCGAATGTCATAACGCCCTCGTGTGCGTGCAGTCTGCAGCAGACCTACGAAGCCAAGCGTCATGAGTTCCTGGTGGAGCTGCAGAGGAGAGAGGACGAGATGAGGCAGATGTTTGTGCAGAGGGTCAAGGAGAAGGAGGCGGAGCTAAAGGATGCAGAGAGAGAGGTCAGAAACTGACATATTATACATTTGTTGAGTTCATTTGTCAGAAGAGTACAAAAATTTCCTTAAAAGGGAAAAAAAAAAAAAAAAAACTTGTCCCGCTCACATCCACTTGGTTGTCCTTTCCACATTTCAGTTGCAGAGCCGCTTTGAGCAGCTGAAGCGACTCCACGCTGAGGAAAAGTCGGCTTTGGAGGAGATGAGGCGCCTCCTGGAGGAAGACCTGAGCTCCTTTGGCAAGAGACGCGCCGCCGCTCAGCTGCTGCAGGCCCAAAGCCTCACCGCCAATGGCAAGAAGGACAAAGACCGCAAGAAGTAAGGAAGACTTTGCTTCTTCTCCTCAAACACAGTTGGCGTGCTCACTGTTATTTCCTAGACTGCCACAAGATGGCGACAAAAGCCCCGATTTAGTGACAAAACATTCATTGTGTTTACTTCCCCTCGCAACATTTTTAATTTGGGTCTTGAGCAGAAAAATGGGGAAACCCTTACAGTGGTATTTTTTTCTTAGAGACATTTGCAAAACGTTTTAACGGTTGCAAACGTCTCTAACAAATTATCGCAAAGAAATTCAGAACAGGTCAAACACTGAAAATCTCTCCAACATCTTTGCAACCTTAAACAAACCGTGATAGAAAAAAAAAACATGCGCAAGCCTTCGCCGCACCATAAGGTTTGTGCTTTCGAGACCTCTTGTTCTCAAATGTCTTCAAATGATTCAAGTCTGACAATGTTTATGAAACATACTGCCGTAAAACAAATTCTCACCACATTTTTGCATCTCCCCCTACCCCCAACCCTCAGTTCCGGCTTCATGTGAAGAATTGAGGAATTGAGCTCCAGTCTGACCAGCAAGCAACATCATTCCCAAAAGTCTTTGTGGCCAGTCTCAAACACTAACATGAAGCCTCCCACCATCATCATCATCATCATCATCACCAGCAGCAACACATGAGTGTGTTTTATGTGCCAAAGTTAAGACAGTACGTTTTACGTGTACACGTTGCCTTTTTTTTTGTTTTGTTTTTTTAAATCTAATGTGTGGGTTTTATGCTTTCTTGTTTGTATGTATTCTTTTATGATATTTTCCATAATACCTCCTTTTGTTGTTTTTAAGATCCTCTGGTTTTAGAGGCTTTCGGTCATTCACGTTTGGGGTTTATAATGGACCTATAATGGTACATTCATGTCTTTGAAATTTTAATCCAGTCGCCAGCAGAGTGGCCACTGAGAACAAAGCAACATTTGTACTACTTTCTATGGACACATTAAGTGTCATGAAAACTCATCCGCACCACGCTTTGATCTGATCTGATTTTATTGGAAACCTTTGAGCAGTGTTTCAGAAAGCCAGCAGCGCATGAACAAGTTTTAACTTTCAACCAAGTTGTGTTTACTCGACTTTGAATTGGTTACAGTATATTTACATACACTAGACTAGACAGAATGTGTTGTTTTGCTCGCTTTCTCGTTTCCGCTGACACGCGCTTGTTTAAGTGTGCACAACAACGCTGAGTCATGGCGGGGGGGGAAAAAAAGTGGGAGAAGCAGAATGAGAGGCAACAGTACTGTACTTTGATGCAATCGTGTCTGGGACAAAGCCCCGAGACGCACACGGCGTAGCATTTGAACACAACTCGATGGCGCTGCTTTCTTATCGTGACACTTTACACTTAAACTTGTGTTGCACATGTGTTAAACGTGCCTTATGTGTGTCCAGCTTAATGTAGGGAAAAAAAAAAACACTTTGTTCTTGTACAGGCAGTGAAACACACTGATGCCTGATGGGGGGAACCTTTTTATATTTGTACTACACTCGTATTTATGAAATAAACAGTGTTACTCAGGAGGCTTCTTCCTTATTTCTGTCCCCCTTCCTTTGAAAAAAGTGTGCTGCCGTATACAAGTTAGGCAAGGGTACTACTACACCATCAGTGACTTGAAAAAAGTGGCCGCAGATGTACATAATAAATTAATACGTCCTGCTTCTTCAAGGCAATGTTTATTATAGTTAACAAAAACTGAAATTGCAAAACGTTTTTCATTAAGTAAAATAAAAATGAGTGCTTTTTAAAATATGCATGTATTTAGAAAACTAGAATAGAAAAAATGTCCGATTTGCCTTTATGTCAATTTCATACCTGAGCTTTCACAGTTTAAGAAATAGTCCATATAAAAAAATAAAATATATAAAAAAAAACACTAATAAAATTGACAAATCACGCTCTAAAAACGAATAAAAACTGACGAAAATGAAAAATTCAAAGACATTATCACCCTGCCTTAGGCGTGTAGAGCAGATGACATTCAATAATCTTATAATTCAATAAAACTATAGTCAACTAAAATTTTCTGTTTTCAAAGCTTTTTCTCCAGCTGAATTTGCAGAAAACAATTTGAGCTGCCATCTAGCGGTGGACAGTGGAATCACATAAAAAATAAACAGACCGCAAAATAAAATACAGTAAGAAACTACAAATAAATATAATTTTTTTCACTTAATTGTTTTATCCCAAAAACTTGGTTCATTAAACACAATAGTATAGTTTACACTATATCTGCCGACAAGTTCATGGTGTGCGTCACCAGTCACCCAAAGTCAGCTGGGATGGACTCCTGGACAAGCCGTAAAACACAATGTCGTTTAAGATGATTTGGACAGATCCCCTATCGAAAAAAGAAACATTCCATTGAAGGACAATGCAAGGTTGTCTCAGCTTTGCCTTCTAACACCAGTTAAGACTGCTTCACTTTTGAAAGGGAAAAGATGCAGGGGTAGACACGTCCTCCCCGCCGTGTCTCACCTTGCGGACATGCGCACACGCACACACTCACACACCATCTCACAGCCAGGTGTGGCGTGAAGTGTGAGGATGAAGATGGATTCCGCCGCAGGAGGCCGCAGCACCTCGCGGACGGGCGCTTGGAAGGAAACTTCACACACAAGGAGGCACCTTCACCTCCCAGCATGGGGCAAAGCTGTTGGGTGGGAGCGCATGTCGCAGGCTTTCCCATGAAAACTTTCTTAAAAGATCATAACAGAAAACGGCGCACGCAGGCTTTTTGCTCGTCACTCTAAATGCTAATGAGGCTTGGAAATGGGCCTGGAAGTTAATGGGCTAGGTTAAAGGAGAAGGGGAAAGAGCAGCTTTATCTTTATTGAACATCCGTCACCTGCTTGTCTTTGACTGCCGGCGCAGCGGACACAAAATTAGGTACACCGACTCCAGAATTTGGATAAAATGAACAGATATTCCGCTTGAGGACTATGAATTAGTACTAACAATTCAATGAAATAGCAGAACAACTAGTCCTATAAACTAATATTACGTGCCACACATCCGACAGACCAAAAAGGGCCCAGTTTTGCATTCCTTGTAACACAAATTTGTGTAACACGTATTCTACTAGTGTGCAGAAATGCAATACTATAATTCTTTTCCCCTACCACTATTTTAGCTTTTTTGGCTCACCTGTCTGAAATTACACCTGAACAAGTAATCATTTGTGCTGCAACAGAACACTAATAGGTCCAACTAGTATTCAACAAGTATTCACACACCAATAGACTCTTCGACTGTTCTCACAGCACAAAAATAAAGTGATTTTGTCTTGATGTTGTGCTACTAGTACGCAAAAGATGCCCTAATAGTATTCAGAAATGTGAAAATGTTACTAGTAAAACAATCATTCTACTAGTGCGCTGAACTGTCTTGCTAACAGAGAAAAAGAGTGCCAGTACAGTAATAAGTGGCAGGCAGTGCATTTTTCACCTGGGCCTTCAGTGAAGTCCTATTTCGTCCAACTTGAATAAATCCCCCTCATAATACCATCATTTATGACACCACGCCTAGAGGAATAATGAACAGAAAGACACTTACACAGTACTGAGCAAGTGTTGGACGACCTAGCTTCTCTTGAAAATGGTCTCGCACGTGTATCTTCAATTAATCCACACTTTTGCCTCCTTCGGCCATTGTGGTTTAAAAAGCAAGAACATATTTTAGATTTTCGAACGGTCGCCAGTTACCACTCACGGGTGTGTTGATTCCGCATAGCGCCGCCCACTCACGAGTGAGTATCCAATCACAAGACGCATTCACCACCTTCAGGGTAAAACCAGCGGGAAGGCTCACTGTAACCAACTCGTGATCTGATTGGCTATCGCAACTGCCTATCAAATCTGATACTCCATTGACGATGACAGAAGAGATGCGGGATAATCGACAAATTTACGTGTAAAAGAACTCGTCGCCATGTTCAATAGGTCAGAGAATGCAAGCGTGTGCAGGTTTCATGAGCACTCACACACATGTGCACGCAAAAAAACATCAAATGTATTTTTTAAATCAAAGGCATTTATTGCGAAAAATGCACTTGACATGGAAAAAAAACAATCAAGTCAACCACGGGTCATCAGTACAAGACGATGCATCATGATCACATGGTAGAGGGCGCTGAGTACGGCCAGCGCAGAGCATGACTTCAATGGCACCAAAGGCCTATAAATATTCTGCACAATATAGAATTAGATAGACTTTTTCTTTGTTTTACTTTACCGTTTGCTGTACACGAAAGAGACCTGACTCAGTCCTGATGAGCGTCCACACGGCGCTTTTTTTTTTCATGTGTAGAGCTACATACCGAGGCCTCCCCTGAAACACACTCATTCAATCTCACACTCACACACACAACATTCATTTCCCATTGAGACAATTTCACCATAGGAGACTGCACAATGGTAGCTGAGCTTTTCTTCTTCTATGTGTCGAGCGCAAAATACATTGTTTTGAGTCATTTGTGAATCCATCTTTTCTGCTCTTCAACTTTGACCTTAATCTACTTTGCAGAGATGCTCTCGATGCACGGGATTACCCACAATGCATTGTGCCTCTATCTATGTCATCACTGTGAACCAGAGCTCGTAATTTTGTCTCCAAATTGATATGCTTGGTCACTTTTTTGTTACGCAGTTTCACGGGTATGAAGAGTTAAAACATCATATTTAGGGGAACTAGACTTTTATCCTTTTTGCGGGGGGCACGGGTGGGCCAAGGCTGTCTCAAGGGGGTCAGAAAAAAAAAAAGAAAATTTTCAATTTTCTTCAAACCAAAAAATTCTTTTGAGAACACTGAAAAAATTGTAAAATAGCCAAAAATCAATTTTTCAATTGTCAATTATATTTCGGGGTCCGGCTCATTATTATCCAGTTAAATTGACGTGACTGTAATTACATACTCAAAAGTTTAGCTTCAAGTCCAAACAAAAAAATTAATATCTGTTCATAAGGACCTGCATGATGGTGTAATAGTCATGCCAGGCCAGTAGGTGGCAATGTGCACAAACCAACAGATTTTCTTTGACGATCTTCGCAACATCCTTCTTTTGAATAGCAGTTGCTGGCACATACAATTGACAATTTGATAATATTGGACTCCTTTGCATTTGCACAAACAAAATTTATTTTCTAGTTTCAATTTAGATGTATTTTATTTTTATTAAACGTAATACATATATTTTTTGTGATTTTCTAGAGTGATGTCAGCTTTTAATTTGTACGGCAAGAATTTCAAGTAGGGCTTATTAAAAATAAATAAATACAAATAAATGTTTGCTCAGCCAATCAATGAGCCGCACCTACGGCAACAATTAAAAAATCTGCCTCACTCACACTTTACACTCGCATCCCTTCGAGGATATTTATGCACATACTATCTTCCTTTTCAGCCCTTCCCTTGTCACCGTGAGCCGATCCTCAACCAAAAAAAAAAAAAAACAACAAACACACACATAGTGCACATTCCTTCAACACAAACGCACGCACACACATACCGAGTGAGTCAAACCCTCGAGTTTGGCTGTGCTTCTATCTCAGAAAAGTGTGGGGAAAGGTAGATAGTGTGGCAGATGTAAACTAGCTTGGACCGACTCTCAGGACGTAAAAATTCATAAAGCAGACTGTACACTCACTGAAGCCTCGTACAAAAATATCAACAAGATCCGAGTCGCTGTCAAATGTTTGGTAGCTGGAGAATGAAAAGCTTCTGTTCACACCTTCAGATTCTTTGTGTCTCCTCCACATCTACACGACTTTGCTCACATCGCTCTGTAAATAGCAGTTGTTCATGTGGTTAAAAAAAAAAAAAAAAACTTGTAAAATATTTGCTTTTACGGAGATGTTATTGGTGGTAATCACACGGAGTGCAGAAGTGTCATCTTTGCTCCCATTAAACAGACAAAACAACTTTAACAAGACGAATCATCCCAAGGGTTTGTCTAATTTTTTTTTTTCTTACATTCAGCAAGCCATTTTTTTCCTCACTTGAAGCCACCGTGTGCATGGGGAGAAACATTAAATAGAACAATAGAACGATTGCAGATTCAATAAATATAAAAATGAATGGTGAAATTACTCGTTGCACCTTTTTTTTTTTTTTTTTTAAATACAAACAAATCCAGTGACAGATCACAGCTTGGGACAACACAAATATCAATCTGAACATTTATAAAAAAACAAACAAACAAAAACAAACAGAGAGAAACAATGCTACACACATTTGTCTAGAGGTGCAGCGATTAATCGACAAGTCGTCGATTATCAAATTAACGACAATTATTTTGATAATCGATTAATCGTTCGGAGACATAAATGGTCCTTGGAATTGCAGCCTCTGAATCGGGAAAAATTTGTGTTGTATCCGAATAAAAAACATCTCACTTAATTTTGCAAAACAATGATCAACATTTTGGCCAATTTTGTGACTTGTTACCGACCACACGAGTACGTGAATGAGTATTAAAACCAATTTTTGAAAAAAAAAAAAAATCAGATTCAACAACCAAATATTTGACAAATGAATCAATTATTGAGATAATTGTTAGTTGTAGCCCTCCATTTGTCATCAACACATATTGAGTCAAGAAAAAGAAATGTGTGCTTATTGCCACAAACACGATGAACCTGGTTTGGGTCTTTGCAAAGAAAGAACGCACCAGAGAGGAGTTCTGAGGTCGCAGTTTGAAGCCGAGCTGATGCTTGTTGTGCTGGTGGATGACACCTGGGAAGCTTTTGTTTGTGTGCTCTTCGTGTGTGTGTGTGTGTGTCTTCAGTAGTCGCCTCTGTGATGCGACGCTCCCGGGACGAAGACGGGAAAGGGTGGTCAACAATTTTCCCCGGTTGAAAGTGTGCTGGATTGAGAAAGACTTTTGAAGACGTCTTGTGCTACTGTCTTCTCTGTTTCGTAAAAAGTCCACGGGAAGAATCTTGTCGCCTACACTCGAATTCGGTTGAATAATATTTTTTTTCCTTGAAGGTTAACAGCTCCTTAAGGCAGATTGGACACCCCAATAGCAAGCCATGTGATTTTAAAAATTTTTTTTTTTTTAAAAGCTTTCTACGAAGCTTCCAGGAAACAGGCCGGTCTGTCCCGTCCTTTGCAGGGTGCCTTTGTACCAGCCGTCGTCTCGCTTTTTGTGGACAAACACCACGTCGCCCTCGCGAAGCTCGATCTCCGCCTCGCTCTGGGGCGGGTAAGGAACAACCACTCTGTACCTGGACAAAAACAGTCCATTAGACAAAATGTAATAACTCAAACTGAAATAATCTGACTAAGTAATTCATTGCTTTTGATTCTTTAAAAAATGCATTGAAAAAAGTGATCATAGATTGAATCGCAATAGCAATATTGAGGGAAAGAAAAAAAAAAATCCCAATTACAATTTTTAAAAATCGTTCAGCCCTAATTTGAACACACCTAAAAATGCGTATAGAAAGTACTGTAGGTATTGTAGAAAAAAAAAAATTTCAGTGCGTGCACCCACCTCTCCCTGGATAGAGGCTTGGGTTCGGGCCGGAGCACCATGAGAACACTGCTGGCTCGCGTTGGCGGGGGCGACATGGGAAAGTTTGTATCCAAGGAGCCCGACTTCCTGTGCAGAGGTTCCAGCCCCACAGCCCCCGCCATGTCGATCTCGACGGGACATGATCCGGCCCGCCCCTGAGAGACCATGGGACACGATCCGGAGCGGGCGTGATGGTGGTGAGGGTGGTGGGCGAGGTCGGTGGCCAGCGTGCCTTGGCCGGCCGAGGAGGGATTGTGGGTGGGCGGGGAGGGGGGAGGTGAACGCGGTTTCTTCTTGGCCGCCGCCCCTGACAGGAGCTTCAGCAAACCTCCGGCTTTTCTCTCCTTCTGATGGGGGGGGAGTAAGAGAAGCAGAAGATTAATACAAGTCATTTTTTGGGGGTTGTCTTCAAAGGGTCATTGTGATATAATTTGATCAAAAACAATCAAGACACCTGTAAAAAAAACAACAACAAAAAATCAAATTTTGCATTTTTTTACGTCTCTTTGGCTCTGATGCTGATTGATACAACCACAATTTACATGAAGTCCCTTTTACAAAAATATTATGATTTAAAATTTTAGCCATTCGCGTAATTGCAAATTTAACTGACAGAGCAAACGGTGAAATACGTTGAATAATGGCAAAAGTGCACAACGATAAAGACAATAACAGCTTCATAAAAATCCAGTGAGAGGAATAATTGACGTTTTGCCCTTCAAATTCTGCGGATACAAGCACATAAATGATCCTTACGACTTATTAAACCCAATGTACTCTGGTTTTCACACAATCGGAATAACGGTAAAGACACGCAATCAGACTTTTACGTATCCCATCAAATCTCCAAATTTATGACATTTATTCTGATGTCGTGAGAATGCAAAATTTCTGCCTACCGCATCCAGCACTTTAGATTTGCCTCTGGAGTCGCGCAACAACAAAATCAGACTGTCTTCAGCAGAATTCACGGTAAGCACATCTTCAGGAAATTTGTAAAAGAATTAAAAAAATAAATAAATATATATATATATATATATAAAGATCGTTTGCTTTAGTTTTTGATGGGAAAAGCATAATAAGCAATATGAAAAAAACTAAATTACATATCTAAAGTATTCTAGTAAGTAAAGGCATCTTGACATTAAAAGTTTGAAAAACTATTTTTTATTCTCTTTTAGAAAAACAATAATGATTGTCAATAATTCAAATATTAATTTTGGTAAAATTAACAGATTTTTTAAAATTAAATTCAGCAGGTCTAGCTTTAATGTTATAGATCATGACTCATCCATATTTATACTCATATTCATATAGAAATATATTTATTTCACCAGCTGTGCCACACAGTTGCTGTTGATCTCCAAACCACACGAGGGCAGTATACACCCACAAAGCAAATCGCCTCTGTAGCATTTTTTATTTTATTTTTTTATATTAAATGTTATTTTGCACTTGAAGCTCAGTCGCACAGTAGGAGAGTTTGATTTATCCATCGATAAGGTCACATTACAAATAGTCGTAGAAGAAGAGCGCATGCTTGCGAGAAGAGCCGCCGGAGATGCCAGCTCCTGCCCGCCCATCAACTGGAGCATTTTGCTCAACACTCTTCAAGTGCTTTTACAGTAAATTATCCCAAAGATGAATACAGAGGCTGACAGATCAAACGGTTCATGGTAACTGCGCAGTGTCATGAATGTTTCTTCAACTACGGAGGACGAGCAAAACACTTAAAACGTAAAAAACGCTTGGCGGTCGGAGTTATGTTTACGCTCGGGATCCGTTTGGACTGTGAAGTCATCGAAATATATCATGGCTTCAGCATGTTATTATGAAATGAATGGATAACTGCAATCAGACAGCAATGACAATAGTTTGTTCAACTTGTGTGGCTTTTGGAACAAAAAAATGCAAATATGAAAGACAATATGAAATTTTAGGACAGATTTTTAAAGAAATATGAAGAAGGCATTCATGATTTCTCTTATCACTCGTGCTCACTGCTTTTAGTAAAAAAATTTTTTTTTTTCTCACCAAAGCTCCCTCTGACAAGCATCCTCTTGTCTGGCTTCCTGATGTTAAACATCCATGAACATTTTTCTCTGTGTGTGTGTGTGTTTATAGCCGTCTGCCCGACATTATGGTATGTGCTTCATCAGTTCCCGCCGATTCAGTTAGTCCAGAACAGAACAGACGGATGGTTCTGCGTCATTACCAGATAGGCGGCCCAGAGCAACAAAAAAGGTATCAAGTGTGATGATGACGCACAACATAGATGATGATACGATTACATTTTTGAGGTGACAAGCCAATTATTCCGGAATAAAGTTATCTCTAACACGAATAGGAACGATCTGAAGCTTCAATTGCCACTGGAAAGGTACATAAAAATCAAATACAGGTATTAAATTAGAATCAGCCACTTGGAATGTTACCAGAGAGGCTCGTTCGTGAAACACACTGTATAATTTATTGCCAAACTATTAGGACAACCGATAATTCCACTTTTAGGAAGTGCAACTCATCTAACCAACGTCTTACGGGCCCCGAAGACGCAAGAGACAGCCACATTGGACAGACACATAAATAGAATACAAATCAAATCTGTCGCTATGGCAGGAGAAGAGGATTCATTAATATCTTGGCCTCATAAAAAAAAAACAAAAAAAACAAACAAGCGCCATCTTTGAGTGGGATGATGTAAACAAGCCTGCTGTTCCACCATCACAGCGCTGTTTGTCAGCTAGCCATGTAGTTAGATTAGCTGTCCAACGCAGCGCAGCCGGCAGTGAAAACAAATGGAGCTTAGACAGATGCACAGCTTTTCTCTGCCATCATTCAACGCGAGCGAGCATGTCCCGATTTGACATCCCGAGTTTCCGCGCGGCAGACGAGGCGGCGTCGGGGACGGAGTTCAATATGAGTGCCATAAGGTGCGAGAGACTTACTGAAGCAGGTACAAGCAACGGGGTATGCTTAGTAACAGGCGCAAAGGCTTCACTTTGATGCACACACAGCAGAAATTATTTAACAATTAGCCGTGATACGTTTCATTGTTCTTAGTAGGATCAGCGGTGAGCAACTGTCTCTCATTTTGAGAAGAGTCAGGGCACACACAACTACGCAAAATTTAGATCATGTTTCTGGAATGTGGCAGGAGGACAAAACTGTAAGGCAGATGTGCTAACCACTAGTGCTGCCAGTTCATAAAACATCAAACGGTGAACCTTTGTTCATCACAAGCGAGATGTTCCAGACGACACACAAAATGGGAAAATCTGCATTATAGAGAAACTCTACATTTAAAAAAAAAAATAGTTTTAGCTCTCCCAGATGCTTTATAAACATTTGAGAACACATTATAAATGTTGGACAAAGCAAAAACAGATGGCAAGGACAAAATTCATGGGAAAGAGTACCGACTGAAGTATCGGTAAGGATGCATGTGCCTTTAAGAGGCGGAGCCTGCTGGAGAGTCACATGATGTCGGCAAGTCACTGTCTAACTGTTCTAGCAAGGTGGCCAAAATTGGGGCCGTCACAATTTGGTCTTAGACACAGACGAGATGCTCTCGGAGTTTGTTTTTAAAAGTAGATTTTTTAAAAAAGTATATTTTGTTAATATTATTTGATTAATTATTGTTTTATGTCTGGGATCTTTGGTAGTAGTCATTACTTTTTATTATTATTATTTTTTTTTAGTTTTATTAGATTCAGTATTTGTTTTAGTTTTTTTTAATTTATGGAGTATTAGTTGAGTGTAGGATAAAAAAAGTGACTAAATATTGAGTAATATAGTATATTAAATTTTGACAATATGTACGCATATAGTGAAATAAAATGAAGCCTGGAATCTCATGTATAAATCAATTGATGGAAAGGAAAACAAAATGACATTTCTGCGATAATTATACAGTCGTAAGTTTTGGTTTGCATAATAGAAGCAAGATGTAGTTTCAGTTTTTTTTTTTTAAAGAATTTTCATTTTTATTCTATTTCGTGAGCTTTTTCAATTTTAGTTTTAGTTATTTTGTTCATTTTTGTTCACTGTAATAACCTTGGCCATACCAAACCCATCCAGGCTGAAAGTCACGATAACTTTCGTAAAGTGGAGAACGGTCATATTATATATCTCATTGGCAGAGAGCCTTCCTCAAAACTCTTAAAATAAAGTGTTCAAAAGGTGACAGATAAATTCTGCTTTTTGACTCATAAGAACCTTGATCTCTTTACTAAACAAAAAGATCTCTCTTGAACGTCCTGGTACATTTTTCCACCTATGACTGATTTTAAAACCCGAGCCTTAGCTTGACGATCACACTTACCTTCTCAGTTTTGGGTCCGTGAGATGGGCCCGGTGAGGGCGGCTGCAAAGGCATGGCCGGTTCCCCGTTGAGTAGCACGGCTGACACGTTGGGAGGCGTGAGGCAGGACAAAGGAGACGACAGGGGTAGGTGCGGCCGTGAGGCGGGGGACGACAGCGGCGAGGGCCCCAAACTGGGTCCCGGAGACGTCATGGAGAGCGGGCGACCTGATTGGCCGGAGCAACGTGAAGGTGAGGAGCTTTGAGAGCGCAGGGAAGATATCGCCACGGCGGGGCGCTCTGGGCTTCCAGCAGGTGAACTATGGACTAAAATAGACACAAATATATTTTTTGCATTAATATAACGGTGAAGATCCTTTCACTGACAGCAGGTAACCATTAGTCCTAATTAATTCTGGAAGGCAACATTTGTCTCCGTATTTCATCTCTTTATAGACACTGAACTGTTAATTAGAAATAACATGCATCATAAAA
This sequence comes from Idiotropiscis lumnitzeri, assembly GCF_059441095.1. NCBI lineage: Eukaryota > Metazoa > Chordata > Actinopteri > Syngnathiformes > Syngnathidae > Idiotropiscis > Idiotropiscis lumnitzeri. Next base: position 14,598,445 of record NC_142404.1, read on the forward strand.
CCAGGGTGCTAAAGTTATTAGCGCTCCAGCCTCACTGCATGAATGGCAGCGTATTATGATGGTTGATATTTTGCATCATTTCAATGAATGCAGAGAGATTTGACTCAAAAGAAAAGAATTAATCATATACACAACTCTCCACAAAAAGTTTGGGGATATTTGGCTTATTATTTTCATGATGAGCCTAAAATGCACGTTAACACTCCCTGGTGTTAATTTCACATTTTCTAAATGTTTAAATGAATATGTCCCAATGTCGATGGCGCTCAAGAGCCTCAAGTGCAACATTTACAATCAGCTATTGCGAAACGTCAAACAGGATGTTAGCGATTCACAGAGATTGGAAGAGTCACACAAAGGCACGGAAGTTGACGTCCTTGGTCCTGCTGTGAATTTTGCTGTTCAGCTCCTCGTTTGAGAGCAGCACGAAACACTGAACAGCAAACTTAAATTTTAAAGAGAAGGTCTAATTGAGTTCACGTAGGAAGGATCTAGGATCACATTTCACTCCAAAGCCTATTCGAACTATTTTTTTAGGGAGAGGGGGAAAAAAAACACAATAATAGGCAACAAGTTCCCATGCGGTAACTGTCTCACCACTGTCACACACAAGAAAAAAAAAATAAAAAATTGCACAACACGCATGCCACCTGCTGTGTAACACTGCATTACTCAAAGTGGCTTGCTGCTTTGTAATGTGGTCCAGATGTGCGAGTGTGTATGGCAATGACACCGCCAGAGACCGAGGGAAAAAGCGAGAGGCAAGAGGCTCTGTCATTACGCCTACATGAGAACATAAAAACAAAGTCATGTCATTCAGCAGTGTGTTTCTTTGTGCGGCCCAGTCTTTTAGTGTCAAGCAGTGCTGTGCACACGCACGCACACGCACACACACACACACTCCGACTCCACTTGCTCCACATCATCCTCACATGGCATGCAGATCTGCCAAGGTTCATTTCCTTGCTGCCAACTCTGCCCTACAGCGCCAACAGAGCGGCAATGTTTCTATTTTAAAGCCCTTTTTTGGGTTACCTTTCTTTAGCTGTGCTACCTTCTCACATTATTTGGCACGGGCCCCGTTTGTGTCTTCTCTGCCAATGAATTTATTTTAAGATGCAAGAAAAATCTCTCATTAATTTCGCCAGGTTTGTATTTTTTTTCTCACATTTTCTTGGTTATTTTCATTTTACCGCAACGCCTTCCCAACTGCTTTTTCAAGCTTAGCGTATGAAGATGGCCTCGGGGTCCGGGAGGTTGTTGAACGCGGGCTGAACTCACACAACAAGTTCAAGACTGACCTGTGACGAGATTAACCCATCGACTGAATATGTCGAGGATTGCTGGCGGTGACTCGGGATTTGGCGTTTTTTCTTCTCGTAAGGCGGCAACGTGCCTCAAGTTTTGAAATGTAATTTCTACGTAACCACCGAAAAGTCAGTTAAAAAAAAAAAAAAAAGCGCAACATGCCGCAAGAATAAACATCAGGCGGAAGACGAAGGCGCTCTGAGCACTTTGACACTTTCCGCGTTATTCCTGGAGGAGTGTGTTACTGTGCGACAAAACGACCGTGAAGCACAAGGCGGATTTATTTGAATGATTTTTTTGAAATCTACATTTTTTGCTGCATGTTTTGAGATGCATAGGTGAGCTTTTGTTTGCTCATGAAAAGTAGACCTTGACTTGACTTGGCTTCGCTCTATGAACACTGATTTGTTTAAAATATGATCTCCAAAGATTTGATTTAAATGAATATTATTTTAGATTATGACAATATATTTATTTTCATTCATTAGGTCAAAATGAACATACGCAGTTATCCTAAGTGGCAAACGATATCTTTGCAGTTAAAAAAAAAAAAATCGGCAATACAACACAATGTGACTGTTAAGTACGGTACGGTAAATTGACAATCAGAACAGGCGGGAAATTAAATATTCTCTGAAAAATAATCTGCGTTTCATCACATCATAATTTTTTTGGGATGTTTTGGGATTAACAGTTAAGGTATACTTGTATGCATTTACTAATTTTAAAATGTTACTTAAAGATGAGTCCCGTGCAATAGATTTCAAATTACAATACATCCTATTGGGAAAATTTGAAACAGAAGTCGTTAAGTGTCCTGGAATTGATAAACTTTAGCTTCATATGTTTCCACTGCAAAGTTTTTGTCCCAAAACTGAAAATAAAACCCGTCAATGTTGTCCCGAAACCTGAAATCATCCTGTTGTCATAATGACTTCTAACAGCCTTGCAGACACTCGACATTCATTTGAGCATCTGTCAAAACATTTTTTTTTTTTTTTAGCCGATCTTGACATGAGGCAGCACAATCGTGCAAAGGTGACGACAAACGTGTTTGTCTTCAAGCGTGCATTCATTACTTTGAAGTGTGCGCTGATTACACAGGCCTCAGCGGGCAGACGGGCCACTCGGGCGGATGCGCAGCAGGGGGGATAGATTACCGAGATTGTATTATATCATGACACCGATGATAGGATATGTCGCTTTAATGACAGCGCAGAAAAGTGTCGCCACAAAAAAAAAAAAAAACTGTGACACACCCCCACTCAATTGGGCCACATCATTCATCTCATTTCACAACGTGACTGAAAATGGCGCAAATGTAGCGTTGGGTCCCGTTTGAAATGAGCATTGATTGAAAACGTGCTCAGTCGTGCTTACCCAGCTGCATCGACGTGCGCGTTGGGTTGACGGAATGCTGACTGGAGCGGAGGCAGTTCTTCAGCTGCGCCGCTGCTGTCTGCGGCGATGAGGCGGGGCTGACGCAGTTGACCAGCGGCGTGGGGGGGCGGGACGAAGAGGGCCCCGGGGACCCTGGAGAAGAGGGGTCCGAGATTTTACCGCTGACCTGACTGCAGCCGCCACCAACACCGCCTCCATTTCCTGGACTGGATGAACACGAGCCTCGCGTTGCGCCGACTCCAAATGTAGCCCTTGGAAAGAGAAAGAAGAGAGTTAGTTGTCTTTGGAGGGTGAAGGTTTGACAAGCAAGATTGGGAGCTAGAATATATTTTCGGGTACCTGCAACGAATAGTAAAAAAAATAAATAAATAAATGAAAAAAAATATATATTATAATTGCCTGCAATATATTAATACACTGGTGCCTTGAGGGATGTGATTGGATTGATTTTCTTGCTTGGATTTGCAAGCAAAGATTTGAAAAATAAGCGTTGTATGGTGTGGCAGTAAACGCAATTTAGCTCACTTCACAACAAGCAGCAGTTTGGCAGATAGTCAACAATGCTTCCAAAAAAAAAAAAAAAAAAAAAGAGGCTTCAAGCTGTTATTGCCACTCACAGATGAAGTTTACTGGCGAGCTACACGTGAAAAAAAAGAGAATTTCATGTTGGGAATTGAACATGATTTCAAACTCTTAAAAGTAAATGACTGAGTGGGCGCGAATACACAGAAAGAGAGAGGACGCCGACATTCGTGGAACTTCTGGCATTTAATCCAGGTGTGGTCAAACTATGGCCCGGGGGCCACATGTGGCCCGTTAAACGTTTAAATCCGGCCCGACAAACTTGAAAAAAATGAAATGAATAAACTTTGTTAATGTTTTATTTTCTAAATACTCTGTTGTGTCAAACACAGATATTTTGTTGGGATGCTTTTTTTCATTTTCATTTAAAATTAAATTTTTTCTCCATCTGCTCCTGGTCCGGCCCCTCTGTCAAAAAGTTTTAAAACAGCTTCACTGTCGCTCACACATATGACGTGGCAAGTGGCTCGTGTTTCTGTCTGTACTTATCGCAGCCCATCGACTTGCAGTCATATAGAAGAATTATGGCCTCATGCGAGATTGATCTTGTGCGAAACAACTTGAGTTTTAAAGCATCTATAAAGGGGACGCTTGCAGAAAAGGATATTTCGGCCGTACCTCGCTTAAGCCCCCGTGTACGCAGCATTTTTCCATCAAGGATATTGCCCTTTTGAGTAAACTGCATGGAGATGGAGAGGCGGAACAAAATGTTTATGTCAATACGCCGGCAGTTGCGGCAGCAAGCGCCGTTGCATTGATGCTTGTGTAAGTGGGACAGCTGGAAGAGCTCCCTGAAAAATATCCCACACGAGGGTGACATTAAGCTGATATTGTAAAGTTATGTATGAACCCGCAAGGCATGGTGGAGGATGGATTTTTAACGTGTGGTATTACGCAATCTTTCTGCAAAACAGGTTTTGCGGACCCTTTGAAGGTAACTTGAGGAATGGGTTTAGGCTTATGATGAAGATTTGTTGAGATTGTTGCGGTCATTGTCGGGTAATGGATTGGATGAAGCCACTCACTAAAACATGGGACACACAAACAGACTTTTAATATCTCCACCAATTTTTTTTTTTTTTTAAATGTGAGCGGCCTCACAGGTGATGAGGAACAATATGTGAAAGACTTCGTACTGCATTTAAAGTAAACGGTGGACTTAAGATTGCAAACAGCACAGCCCACACATGACAATATCTATGTTGTTTTTTTTAATCTTATATTATTTAATTTTTTTTAGAGACCTGGCCAAGACATTTATCAGCAAAATATACAAAAGACACACAGACATAAAAAGAGACACGACGTACAGTTCACAAAGCACAACATTTCGTGATGGAGTGCCCCCGCTGAACAACATGTCTGTCGTAGTACCAAGACTGACCTGTGGGAGGCAGTATAGTGCCAAACGACTGAAGGCAAATACAAAGATGAAAGATAAAAGCAAGAGAAAATAGGAACCACACAAGCGGGCAGATCGATCAAAATATTGAGATAAAGTTACCAAAGGAAAAGGCATTGTGTTTATTTGATATAGTTACATAATTGCAAGATAATAAAAACCTTTCTTATGATAATTAACTATTTTCTATCCACTTGTACTGTAAACTTTGTTGAAATCAGTTTCGTTTTTTTTTGTTTGTTTTTTTAACATTCATCAAAAAAAAAAAAATCACTCTCACGACACACTACACCACAGCATGATCTATTAGATACATCTGAAAATTGGAGCTTGGCTGACCCCGGATATGAAAATGCTCAAATTAAGCGCAATTAGGTCTAATAAACATGGATGTGCACGGATAGCAATAATAACATATTCCTCACACAGAGGGGAAAAAGAAAGTCTCGTTATGGTCAACTTTATAATACTCTTCCAAATAAAAATAATAAAGCATGCCAGCGAGGACAAGTACATAGTTTAGCACAGCACTATATCTAAAGCGATACCTACTAAATGTGACAGAATGGGAACACCAACAACAGCAACAACAACAACAAAAAAAGCTACACCCTCGTCAACTATTTTGGCGCTGAATTGAAAATGGTGACCGAAATATACTCCGACTAACAGGGAAGCTTTGAAGACACAACCAATGAATCCAAAGTAAGAGTCTAACATAAAATCAATAGTCGTAACAAAATCGTGGCAAATATTTCATGTGGACACGACTCTATATTTCAGATTAAAGATGAGCATGTAGTTAATCTTTCGGAAAATACAGCCAATCAATTAAATGTGCCCAGGTGTGTGTGTGTGTGTGTCAGCCTCTCCTCATCATAATGAGCATCCTTGTAGCGTCGTAAGTATGGAGGAGGGTGTTCTTCTTGTGCAAATATAACAAATAATCTCATTTGCTTGTCGCCTCCACCTCTCTAATTATTGCAGTCGACAATGCATACAAAGGAGAGCGTTAAAGTCTGCCGTCGTTATTTTCTTTTTCATTATACCCTTCTTTCGTCTCACCACTCTCATTTCTTTGCGACCCTTGCACCTTTTTTTGTTTGTCCAAGCCAACCCGCCGTCGTATTGGTTTCATCATCTTCCTCACTGCTTTCATGCCTCATTTTCTCTCTGCCGCTCGCCGGGTCTTCATTATCTTTCTCTCGCTTGTTTGTGTTTCTATCGTTCCTACGCGGCTCGGCTTTTGTCTCTCCCTCGTTCATCGTCTTTGACTGCATCGCGGGCCAGAATGCAGATGAGCCGAGCAGCCGCGAGAAATACGGACCTCCTCAAAGGGACGACGACGGCTATAAAAATGAACAAATATACAACTCTGACCTCAGCACACTTACCTTTTAATCGCATGCGGTTTTAACAGCGCCGGGTAGTTGGGTTTGAATGCTAACTGCAGCGGTCATAACAATTTTATGATAATGATGATGATGCCGAAGATGATGAGTTACTCTCGTGAGGTTGCATCAGAAATACGGAGACGAGACGTTGGATCCATATCGAACATAACCTCTTCAAGGAAGCTGGTCAGCCTCTAATTTGGAAAGTGTTTTAATGGTTAATAGAAACAATCCGCAGCCATTGGAAAACTTTTAATTAATTTGATCAATTACAATTTATTTGTTTCCAGTGTTCGTCGCGTTAACTTTTTATAGCCAACGCTTGCTTTGTTGTTTGGCAAATTTGTTGATATAAGGGTATAGGGGTTTGATTAAGTGTCTGCTGCATGCGCCACATACATGGATCTGCACACTAATTGACAAGAGTAATTCAGCGGCTTGGTCCTAAAGTGTCCAATTAATAATTTAAAATACTATCAGTTTTCTCCAAAAATTAAAATTCAGAATTTGATTTTCTGTCGCTTGTTTATATCAATACGCCAAGGCAAACAAACAGAAAATGGCTGTGACTGACCTGGACACGGGGGTGACATAATTTCCCGGGAAGACGCCAGACGCGGCCGTTCTCAGTGAGGTGCCTTTGAACCATCCGTCTTGACACTTTTCCGTCACGCGGTACATCTCTCCTTTTCTAAGTTCAAGCTCGTCAGCCTTCTGGGGCTTGTAGGCGTAAAGCGCAAGGTAGCTGAGAAATAAAAGTAGAAGAAAATCATGTGTAAAGAGAAAGCACAGACTAACTGGCAGGTATACAACATCAATGCAAGTTTTTCTAAACACCCACCATGAAGACGTATGTGATATAAAGCCCGAACATTAAACATGAAAACTTCAAGCAAGAGACACATGGGATTTTTCTTACGCAATCCAATAGGCACATAGTAAGTAAATATTTTGAAATAAACAGTTCTTAAAGATTAAATTCAAATTATTTTACTTTAAAGGTAAATACAGCTGAACAGTAACTGTATTTCATTTTCTTAGAATTTTTTTTCAATTTAAAAAAAAAAACGGTTATTTTTTTTACTATATTATGTATTATTATTCTTTTTAAGTCTTTTTTTTTTAATTTATCTTTCTATTTTAATTCAGAAAAAAATCAGAAGCCATCTATTTCAACTCTAAAAGAGGGGTTCTTAATCCTGTTCTTCTAGAGCAGGCGTGGGCAACCTACGGGCCGGGGGCCACATGCGGCCCGTTAAACGTTTTCATCCGGCCCGCCGAACTTGAAAAAAATTAAATGAATAAACCTTGTTAATGTTTTATTTTCTAAATACTGTGGTTTTTCAAAGACATATTTTGTTGTAATGCTTTTGTTCACTTTCATTTAAAATTAAATGTATTTTTGTTTCTCCGATGAGGTGAGGTTACCAAAACACTCCATCCATCTGCTCCTGGTCCGGCCCCTCTGTCAAATTTTAGAACCCATTGTGGCCCGCCAATCAAAAGGTTTGCCCACCCCTGCATTAGAGGAAGCCTGTGTCCCACCTGTAGTAGCCGAGAATCACAACCTGACAACTGTAACTGGATCTGCTTAACAGACAAATGAGCTTCTGCTGTCGTTGTTTATGTTGTTATTGTTGTTGATGGTGGCAAAGGTTGAAACGAGAGTAAACCAGCTCTATATGCTGCCTCCAGGTTGCCATGGTAACAGATGTGGGGATCGTATTCTGTCTTCCCATGGCAACAGGAATAGTTGCCAGGTCAAGACTGAAACGTCCACCCTCATCAGCAGTACCAACCCACTCCAGACGTGCGTCTTTGTGCGTGTGTGACTCTCGCATGCCCCGGGAAATGCGGGACTAAAATGCAGTTGTGTCACATTTGCGTAAAGGTTAACAGTTGAGGCGAGCCTGTAGAGGTGCCAATGTTGATGCATCACTTGGAGTGTCGTAAACTTATAACTTCCACACCTTTCTCAGTCACATAAGCAGAGAAAACAGCACGAGTACGAATTTCGGATTTTCGACATCACAGTCTTGGCGTAAATGTGAATGGTTGATTGTCTATGTGTGCCCCGTGATTTCTTTCCGTATTGAACACTCACAACTCCTCTTGACTTTGCTGATTTTCTTCACGTATAACAACTTCAAGGACAAAAAAGAAAAGCCAGTGATTCTTATTTGTAATCCTTATTTTGAAACTGTGCTTCATACAGCCAAGGTCATGGTGCTTTATTGTATTTTTGTCTCCTTTAAAGTTGTTTTGAAAGGGCTTTCTCAGAGTCATGGTGGAAGTGGTGAGTCGTTGTTAGTAGTACAAGTAGTGGAACATGGCCAATATTTCTGGGCACAATGGAGGAAGTGTTTTTTTTTTTTTTAATGCTTGCATATTTTGTGTTTGGAAAAAATACAACAGGAGAAATGTAAAATCCAGGTTACAAGATTGATGTTTACTCACATGTTGAGAGGCAGCTGCACCTTCGCGTGGGCCAACAGCTCAGAGGTTATCGATGCCACTTTTGGGGGCACCAGCACCCTTGTCGAGGAGGGCGAGGGACCTGCCGATGATGCATCCTAAAGGTATGGAGAAAGTAGCAAACACTGAGATCAGAATGTAATATTCTGTATGTGTCGGCAGCTTTCCGCCTTCAAATTCATCCCGGGTGTTAACCGGAGGAGACAAAAACACATTGAGCGCAAGTATCGAAGCAACCAGAGGCAAACTGTAAGTAAGTCTAGGCTGTAGCAATATAAAAAACACGGCAAATATTTTATTTAAATGGAACTGTCAGAGTTCGTAATTGGGAAATATATCAGCGATGTTAAAAAGCTGCCTTATTTTTCAGGCTGTATATCTCTTCACATACTGCTGAATATGCAAATTGAATCTGGGTAGTATGCATTATACTGAACAAGTCCGCTTGTCACTTACAAGTTATGGGAACATAAAAGAAGACGATAACAAAATGGAATAGGTATAAAATTGAGAATAGTTACCACCGTTTTCTTTTTTTCTTTTAGCCAAAAAGGCAATTAAAACCAATTCGACCAATCCGACGTAGGGAAGCGTTGAGGCGTCAGATTCTAATTGATGTAGCGTACACCGTCGGAACGTCAGATCTCGTCGGGAAGCAACTGGTTGGCGTTTCAGCATGTTGCGTCCGAAGTTTTGACATTTGGTCACTCTGATTGGCTGTTCACTGGCGAATCAGCGCACAGGGCAAGAACGCGAAATGACGAAATCCCGATTTGAAAATTTTCGCCTCTGCTGCCTTGATCTTCTTACAAGTACAAAAGCGAGGTTGCTCCATACTGTGGCTTTTTCTAACTATGAAGAATAGTGTCTACTGCCGTCGATGGTATGGAGTGGTATTACATCTCACGGGTGCGCAGAAAGTACTTAAAGCTCAGCATCGCTCTCTGTAGTTGCGGTATGTTTCTCCAGCGCGACCTGCCGACAGTCGGCTCAACGCCACAGTGGCTACGCGTCGGTCACAGTAGGCTTTTTCATGATTATGATAGAAAATAAACACGAGTTAAAACGTGTGTAAGTCTGTTTTGCCCGCCCAGTTGCAAGAAAAAGGGAATTCTTAATTCTCAATATATTTTTGTGCATCGCTACTGTCAGTGTGAACGCGCAAACCTGAATGCGTGCGGCGGCCCTGGGGTCCGAGGAGCTGATGAGGACCGGGTGAGAGATCTCCATACTGTGTCTGTTGTTGAGCTGGGCCGCTCGCTGCGTGACCGACAGAGCTGAGAAGGAGTGCCGCTTCTTTGCGTTTTTCTTCCCTTCGCCTCGCCGATGTCCAGAGCCGGTTCCATTGCAAGGCGAGGTGCTGGGGGAGGGGCCTAGAGAGCAGGGACCCAACGGGGACGGCTCCGAGCTCGGACCCGGCACGCTGGTCGTCGGCGGCGGCGGCGTCGGTTTGTCGATTTCCATCAGCTGCTTTGCCGTTTCGTTTAACTGAGGTGAGCAGAGAAGGAGAGAACTTGGTGTTCCATTTTGAAGTGTGTACCCAAACTGGGCAATCCATGCAGTGCTTGACATAAAACTCTGGTATGTTCAATTGGTTTGAAACATTCGGAACACCGCCCTTTTCTGGCACACTTGGAAGACGTGGATGATTAGAGAGGAAAAAAAGGTCAAAACAAGGCCGTGATATTCTGAGGATTCCAGTTCCATTTCTTTCAATTAGAACAGGGGTTACCAACATTGTGCCCACAGGCACCAGGTAGCCCCCCCAAGGACCACATTAGCAGCCTGCAGGCCTATTCGAAAAATAGCTCATTACTGCGAATAATTTATTCATATTTTTTTTTTAGAGTGCTACGTACCAGTGAGCTCCACCTAAGATTTGGGTTATTTTTTCTTCATCACACGTAATTTAGTGTACATTTAGAAATTGTATAGTATTGAAATAAACAGTTAAGTTCAAAGGTCAGAATAGCAGGGCATGACCAAACCATAGCATTTGTGCAATGTTGTTATTTCAAAAGTGCGCATCAAAATCTAGAAGTAAAAAATAGCACTCTAGAATTTTAGAACATTAGAAAAACAGACAATTAAACAGAATGTTGCAAATGACACAAATGCTCACAGTTTCAATAAAGTCGGTGTGCATGAAAACCTTTCCAAACTGAAGCAGCATTTTGCGAGTTTGTTGCGTCTTTGCAGCTCAACCCCCAAATCGTCCAAACCATGGACAAATTCCGAGAATGGTCGAATTGACCAGGAATGGTGGAGAATATTCCAAAAAGCTCAATCAAAGCATGACGTAATTATATTCAAGACAAACGTGGTTGTTCGTACACCCCTTTGCAGCTGTCCGCCTCTCTCCCGCGGAATACTTCCAAGATGTTGGATGTGCCTGTGGACATTTTTTGACCACTGGTGCAGAAGAATATTTGAGAGGTCAAAAGCTGTTTGGTGGGGTTGAGGTCATGACTCATCCCATTTGTGTTCCTATACGGAGGCCAAATCATGATGTGACATGAGCTCCTCGGCATGAGACATGTAGCACATTTCCAGTTCCGTTATAATACGGGCATATTATCATGGGCAGCGATATCAGACGGTCTGCCAGCATTGGGACTGAGGGGATCGCTCAGTTCCTAATCTGCGTTGGTCCTTTGAGCTCTGATACACAATCAGCTCATTCTCACGAGCACAAGTGGCAAATCTTCACAATCCAAGTTGTGACGGGCTGCCGCATTGGACAGTTGTTTATCAACAGGGATGTGAATGCAGGCCAGCTGAAGAAGCCAAAAACATTGGACAGCGGCTGCGGGGACGAGTTGAATACAAACGAGCAACTTGTCCAGCAAAGCTTGGTGGACAATGTGCTCATCAGTTACGGCGTCGTGCTCGTTTAGGCAGAAGATGCGACTGTCAGCAGGGTCAGGCGTCATAAAACAAGTCTGATTGATTGTGGTTTTCTTTTTCCAAGGCTCACATTGCCTCATTTGAATTTTGCCATGAGCTGTCTAACTATGAGGTGTTTTCTCTCATGTGAACATTCATAATCGCATATTTCAGCTCTGACAGAGAATTTTCATTTGGCTTCCGCGACCTTTAGTTTAATTTAAAAAAAATCCTCAAAATTATATGACTGAAGTGTAATCGATCCTTGAAGTTGCAAATGAGCATCATAAACAAATGGCAAAAAAAAAAAAAAAGCGGCAAAATAATAATAAGAAATATCACAGATGGAAAGCCCTAAATGCTGACTGGCGAGGAGTTCATAAAATATTTTTTGTTCAGTCTCCCTGAGCAGCTATTGAGATTGGGGATCCTGCTCTATAATAGATTATTGATATCAATTAGCTCGTTAACGCCACACTCAAGCATATGCAATGACTGGTCTGCCTGATATTCGCATAAATGATGGCAAAAAAATATTTAAAAATATTATTTTAATTTTTTTGACTGTTTCCAAGTTGGCTGCTTACTGTGCTGTTCCAAAAACTTTTATGTTAAAATAACCAACACAGAAAAGCAGCCGTAAGCACAACACTTCAGTTCCAAATAAAGATATTGATATTGCTGAACTCAGCCTTTAAAAAAAATAAAAAATTATAATTCTTTCATGTATCTTGCGGCCTGCGTTTATCATCCTCAAGGATGCACCACTTGCTCGCACTCAGCAATCGGAGAAGGCTGGGCTTACTCCAGGGTGACGATAGGGTGTTAAAAAACAGGGGGCACAAAACAGGTGCTGAAGAATAAAACACACCTTTTTTTTTTTTTCTTTTTCCTCAGCGTGAAAGCGTTGGAAGGCGTTCAAGTAGACAATCAAATTACAAGCAGGTGCGTGTGCATGGTCCCTATTTAATTAATGAACACTTCACAAGTAAAATAGGTTCTTGTTAAGCACCTGCATCGCTTTAGAGGACATTCAATTGACTTGCATTAACTTCCAGGAGACCAACTAAACACAAGCACACACTGAGGAGTAGTGATATATAAAGTAAAGCGGAAAGAGACAACATCATCAGTTTTTTTTTTTTTTTGCCCTCTGACAAACTTCAGTCGTCTTGGATCAACCTCACCTAAGATGCTACAAACACCCCCTGGAGGGAGAAGTGGAGAATTTCAAGAGAGAAAGGAGAACCGTGTACAAGAAGAGCCTAACAAAATATAGGCTGTATTTCCATATTAATAAATATGCTAATCAAGCCAAATCATATGCAAATGAGCATGATGGATTGAAGCTGCGATTCTCATGGGATGGACTAGAGGACACGTTCACAAACTCCCCAGACGCAGAAGGTCAGTGACACGACATACAGCCGCTCTCTCGAAATTTATCCAAACTAATCAAGTCATTTTTACGGACTTTATGCAGACGCACACTTGCCTGGCGCCGCAATAGTGCCGGGTCATCACTGCAGTAAAGGTGATAAAGGTGCGTGCGGCGGGGGAGCGAGAGCGAGAGAAAGATATGGCTGATAGAAACAATTCTTTACTTGGCTGAATAAAAAAAAAAAAAATCCAAGGGTAAGCTATGCTTTGAGATAACTCGTATTTTCAATTTGACTCCGAAGGTGAATCATAGCAGGAGTCAAAGCTATGTGCGGATATCTGCACAGAGAATAGGTTGACGGCATACACTTCCTTCATCCACAAACACAAAGATCCTTTTTTTTGTACTTTTGATTCCACAAAATTGAGACATTAGTGAACGTCATGTCATGAATCTGTTTTTATTGATTTGAGAGAGGGAGGACAGCGCCGCGATGGGAGCGAGCACAGTCAATTTCAGGTTAAAAGCTGTACTTTTATGTACCATTTCTATAATAAATTCTTCCACATTTTATTTTCTACTTAAAAAAGAAAACTTAAATTCTTCTTCTTTTTTTTTTTTAAAGATTCTTTTGCCTTAAAAATGTTATTTTGCAACTATGTGAAGCACATTGAGTTCCTTTTTGTAAGAAATGCACTATAGAAAAAAAGCTGTCTTGCCTTGCCTTGAATCATGGCCGATCAAAAGAGCTCCTTTTATCCCCTTTGAAGGCAGCGCACACGAGACACTCTTGACATGAGCGAACGGGTACATGGGAGAGGACACTTTGAGACACCCCCCCCCCACCCCGCAATAATTTCTGACCCTCTTAATATGAGCAAAAGTGATTTTGCTTTTCATATTTCAAACTTAAGCTTTAAGAGAAGAATGTGAGAACAAAATACAATGTGGGCTGTACATTTCCATACATCGGAAATAACAATTAAACACACGTCCCTCCCCCGTGTTACGCGCAGCTCTCCCTTCATACGCTGCAAATTCGTTCGATGATTGGCAGGCAGTTTGATTCTATTCTGTTATGCGCTGCAGTGACTAAATCCAACCTGTTCACACGCATCACTAATTATGAGCGGGCTCAAAGCAGCGCAGCAAACACGAAGAACAGGAAAAGGAATCATGGCGACCCTCTTCCCACCACCCACAGCTTGTACGCTTAACACAGCCAGAAAACGGGAAGGTTAAATCGTTTCAAAGTCCTCACTCCCTCAAGCAACCTTTTACATCTCCTCCCCTTGAGCTGGTGCAACCAAACCCTGCTTAGAAAATTGTAAAAAAAACAAAAAAAACACGAGTGCATATTGCCTGCTGTGAAAAATACTAACCATTATCTTCTGATATGCCGCCAACCTCCTCCAGTCTTTTAGAAACTGCAGCGCATTTACAAATCCCACACCATGCAGTGCAATACGCTGACAAGATAACACAAATCCAATCTCTCCCAAGAAGCAATAAACACCAAATAGTGATATGAATATAGATACACAAAATGGAAGAAAAAAATATATTTTATTATCCATTAAAGGTTGACGCATTTCAAAAACACATTCTTAAAAGACAGTGGCGCCATAACGCTTCTTTTGTCCAGGCATCCTTCTTCCCGCCTTTCGGAGATAATGGTTCTAAAATGCAATCATCTTTACATCTGGACGATATTGACCATCCTGTCAAATGATTTGTCAGATTATTCTATTTTGTCCACACAAGCACCAGCTGAATTCCAGCTAGGTGCCATTCATTAGGGCTTGTTGACGCTTATTGCAGCCACACACACACACACACACACCCTCGACATGTCTTCGTGCCCCCGCTGGTTCAGAATGATGGAGAGGTCTACATTATTGATGGATCTCGATTTAAAAGGAACCCCTCGGATTGATTTATATCAGACTCTTGAGTACGTGGGGGCCACGCCAGATATTTTTACATGGTGACCATGTTTTTATAAGACAAAATGGTTCATAGTGATAACATCTGAAATTGAAATTAATTCCCTGCTTTGGTTATTTTTTTAAGCATATGCCCCGATATGTGGTACACCTACAAAATTCAACGTGAGCCATGACGAGAGTGCGTTGTCGAGGTTTACCTCCACATAGAGGATGGGGAAGATACCGATCTTGTCGCCCAGCATGCCTTCCGCCCAGTTTTCATCCACCCTCCTGATTACCGTCAGGACTTCATCCTGGCGCAAACAAAAGCGCACAAAACACAAACACAAAAGGACAACGTTTCATATTACGGTGAGATTATTTGGCATAGGATAGTTTTGAAATCACTCAAACAATTAACATGTACATTCAAATCACAGTAAAATGTATGAAAATACGATAAAAAAAAAATCATACAGAGTGGTGCCTTGAGATACGAGTGAGATGCGAGTTTCTCCGAAAACTCGAGAGACGAACAAGCAGTATTTTGACAGAACAACTGTTCATTGCCACTTGACTGTCAAATTAAACATCAAATAAAGAGAGGTATACATTTTGCTTTAAAGCTTGCTAGCTTAATGCTAACAGATAAGGGTAAATGCCATAGACGGGGTAATGACTTTTAACGTATAAAAAAAAAAAATACAAGAATTTTTGTCATGTTTTTTCAGGGCGTCTGGAACGAATTAATGGCATGTCCATTTATTTCAATGGGGAAATACGATTTGAGATGTGTGTTTTGCTTTACAAGCAAAGCCATGGACCAAATGAAATTCATATCGCCGACATTTTTCACAAAAGCAGTGACAGCATTTCTTGAGAAATTACATGATGAAATCATATTTATAGCAAAAGAACAATGCTAACTGTCGACAGCCGTGTATTTTTTACATCGTCCGACAAAGAGCAATGAAAACCGCCACATACTCACGACGTCGAATAAGTACATGCTTGTTTTACATGACTGTTCTTTTTTTTTTTGAGCTCCCGCTATATACTGGGGCCTTGTATAGGTCAAGCTACCCTTTGAGTTTGGTGAACGCTGTTATTTTTGGAAACATGAGGGTAACCACCCGAAGACAAAGCTGTATTTTGGGGTGCGTATGAAGGAATGTTCTTACTCGACTATGAGCGGAGCCGAGCCGAGCTCCTTAAGCAAACTCGGTCCAAGCGACTCGGTGCTTTAATGCACAGGACGTGACACGTCGGCATGCACTTTAGCAGCAGTCCAATAGCATGTCTCGCGTTTATCTGTCCACATCTGATAAACCGTTCTCTGCAATATCCCAGAAAACACAAAGGAAGATGATGACCGCTTTCACTTCGCACACACACACACGCTCGCCACACATGCGTGTTTTTCCTCTCATCACGTGGCGAGACCATGAGGGCGGCAGTGATAATGTAATCCTGCTTAATGACTTTGTATTAGTCATAGTGAGTAATTACCTTTCCCACTGAGAAAACAATCACACACACACTGGTTTTGCATGACAACACGCATTTTGCGCGCGGCAGGGAAGTGCAGATACAGCGCAGTGTCATATTGTAACATCTACCTGTTGATTCACTGACACTTTAATTTAAAAAAAAAAAAAAAAAAAAACGGGGGACAACATCAGGATGATATTTTAACTTATTCACGACGACCAGCCGAGAAATTCTTTTTTTTTTTTAAATGGACGTCTTTAGCCGTCAATGGCAGTAAATGAGTTAAGAGTGTTCGGACATAATGCTGTAGAGCACATGCTGTGATTTGTGCAATACAATGTAATCGTTATTTTTCAGAATGGTGAGGTCAGGAGCCTTTCACAAAATAGCTGGCGTAAGTGCAGGAACAAAATGATAAGCTTTGAGTGACATAACAGAACAGAGTGTCGAAATTACTGTTTACACCGAACGGGGCCTGGGAACACGCTTGTGGAGGAGCATGCTCTCTCATTTTGTTCTCACCGTTCCCTCTCCGTCTTTTCAGAGGAACACGGAGCGGATCATTTAGTAGAATCAGGCGGAACATTTTATTCAGTTGAAAGTGTTGAAAGTGTAAAAAGAACAAGAAAAAAAATACATGAAACGTCTTGTAATAGCTTTTCCCAGATTCCATGCAAATCTTTCTTATATTGTTGTCCATAACAATTCTGCAATCCCACAAATTGTATTCATAATTTGCTTGTCTGGACTGCATCAAAGCAGCAAACAATGGTGGCTTGTGGCTATTTCATCACACGTTTGGCAACGGTTCACTTCACACTCACACTGGCAGCTTTAACAATGGACCAAAATTTGCCGCCATGCAATTGGATGAAAAGAGCTTCGAAAATGCAACAAAGTAAGCAAAATTAGTTTTATTATTTCCCTGTTGACATTCAAACACTCTTATTATGGCTCCAAAAATATTTGAGTTTCTCAGTGATGGCAGTCTTTCAGTATAACATCTTCTTAATGAAGAAGACCAATTAATTTATTCGGTAGAAGTTTGCTGAGGTCCAGGATTCTGTACAACCACGACATTCTATTGCGATGACTCGTGCCTTTCAGTATTCCACAGGTGTCCCTCAGTTCAGCGATCATGTGTTCTTAAATGCTGTTATCTCCCATCCCCGCCCGCGACGATAATTACCAGCTTCATTTTGATCACGCAGATGACAATGACCTTACATCCAAAGAGATGAGGCGCGCGGTATCGGTGGGCTATCAAAGTGGCCCGAACAAAGCTCTCTCTAATTCTGGATGAAATCGTCTCGTGTTTCTTTAATGTGCACCTCAGAACTTAACAGCGACGAGCATCTGACCCGCCGCTGAGATTATTGTCAGGAAGAGAACACGACAGATGGAATCCCAGTCGAAACATGGCCTCGATTAACCGCATCATTTTCTTGAGCGATTTCTTTGAGGGTTCTGCTGAATGAAGTGATACTAGCACCTTGACAAAACCAAAGTCAAGATACCATTGTACTTAAACGTAACCAAAAAGAAAAAAAATCGTGATCATATTTATGATGAAATTTATATATATATATATATAAGATTTATATAATTTATATAATTTATATATAATTTATATATATATATATATATATATATATATATATATATATATATAGATTTATATAATTTATTTAATTTATATATATATATATATATATATATATATAAATATATATCTATATATATATATATACAATTCAAGTCATATTACATCTCAGTGTTGTATTTTTAGGTGAGCGTTTTCATCCAATCAGAATTCAACTAGCTCGTGTTGCCAGGCAGATTTCATAGTACCAGTGGCAGGTTCTAATTGTCTTCGCCTTCAGAAATAATCATGCGGGCGTCTGTGCTGTGTGAGTTAACGAGCTCTTAGAGCTCGATAGACAGTTGCGATCGCCAATCAGATCACAAATTGGTGACAGTAAGGCATTCTCGTAGGCCTCATGCGTCTTGCGATACCTCACTTGTGGAATCAACAAATCCACGCCAGTCATTCTTATCCGGTGACCGTTCAAAAAGCAAAAGTATATTCTTGCTTTTCTCTATCCAAAATGCCCAAACCATTGTTAATAATGCAATTTCTATGTTCATACATCAAAACTTAGCGGTCTCTAAATGGCTGATTGTGTGTGTCACCTTGCTGAACGCCAAGCAGTCTTTATCTTGGTCTTTGTTTTTGACCTCAAAGTCGTACAGCGCTTTGCCCTGCGGCGGAGTCTGGCTCAGGGGCCGCAGCAACTGGATGTAACTCGCGGGCAGGAACCCGTGGCAACCGCTTAACTCCCCGTGGTACCAGTTGTCGTCCACTTTGCGTCGCAGGATGATGATGTCACCCTTGGAGAACTGCAGGTCGCCTGGCTCCTTGCCCTCGTAGGAGTAGAGCGCTTTCCCGCAAGGCAGCGCTGGGATGTTCTGAAAGGGAATGTAAGACAAATTCATTGTCAGCTGGCCAATCATGTACGCGACAGGTGTTTGAAACTGCTATACAGGCGTCGTAACTGAAGAATTCGGCGGAATGTGAGTGATGAAGCAATTCATGCAAAGTGGAGCGCACTGTTCCAATGCAAAAACGCTGAGCTCATGCTGATTGAGTGTCGTCAACTTTGTGCTCGAAGGCACAAGAAGAGTCTGGAAAATATTTTATTGATCATCAGAATCTGAACGATGTTTTATGTTGAGAATGAAGTGCTTCCGCCTGAGCCTCTGTTAAAACGCTCATCTTAGACGTGTGATACAAGAAATAGTAAGAAAAAAATGCACACTTCCAGATAATGCAACTTACAATATAAAAAAAGTTTAAATCAAAGACAATCTTGGCCGTCCTACCAAACGTGCACTTTTTTTTTTTTTGTGGGTTGACTCGAATTTACAAAACCGCTCTGCGTAATATGTTGTGACAAGCTCGCAAACGAGGCAAAGAAGGCATCAAACGTGCTGTGGCACATGGGGCCCGAGCAGCTGGCAGCAAAAAACACGGTTTGGGAGGTCTTTGAAAAAAAAAAAAAGGAGTAACCCAAGATGGCACCGACTCTTTGAAGACAGACAAGTGCAGGACTTCCACTAATTGCTACAAGTAGATTGGACCTAAGTCGTGACTTAAGAAAATGACATTACATGATTAAAAAGAATACACTCAAAATTTCCAACAAAATCAAGTCGGCCCGCATTTATTCGAAACTTGTTGCGCTCAGTCAACAGATGTTATTCAACGCCATTTTTCATGCGACACACAAAATGCATTCTCAAAACCTCAGAGGAGGATTAAAAGAAATCCTGTCTTGCATTAGTGTCACAGAGTAGAAATTATTCCAAAGAACACCTAACAAACCCCGAGGTTCCAATTTCCAGTGAACTGTTGTTTCATTATGCTTCCCCCGTTTAAGGAGGTGAAAGTGTTCCTTTTGTGTGAAGACTGGAACAAATCGCTTTCAACTCAACTTGATAGCGTTGGTTTGTTTCCATTGTTCTGGTTTCATTTTCAACAATGGCCGTACTCCAAAAACGGCACTTTTATGCTGCAGTACATGAAAAATTATGGAGAAACTTCCGGACATAGTACTTTGATTTAAAATGGTTTGAAAAAAGTAATCAAATAATGCGTTCAGAGTTACACGTGGCAGACTTTATATGGATTAGTGTGCTTTCAAGCGATCTTAGCTTAGCTTAGCTTGCTAGCATGCTAACAAAGTGACCTATTTATGATCAAGATATCAATATCAAGCAGGGATCACGTGTGAGTGGAGAGTCAAAATGAGGCGAACAAGAGACAATGTCGACTACTGGATGCTATTTTCAAGCCTCAATGCGATAAAGTATCGCTTCAAATGTCACGCTAACAGTTTTAGCTTATGATTGAAATGCCTCATGTTTCGGGCTACACGTGAGTGTGGCAAGACGGTCCAGTTGGATGTTAAATGGACAACTTGTTACTCTAAATTGTTTTAGTTGAAATGTATGCCATGATCAGGGAAAGTTTCTGAACAATATTTGAGTAAAACAAGACAACTTCATCACAAGTGCAAAATATAGCATGATCAAGTATCGGTTCATGGTATCGGCGGATACCCATATGTCAGTACTTCATACTGTTTTTGTTTTTTCCCCCCATAAGAAATTCAAACAGGCTTCATGGTGCAGATGATTCAAGTGGACAGCAATGTGCAAACAATAATTGTCACAGAGAATAGTGATACTCAGTCATGCAAGACTGATTCTCTCCGGATGTCACATAGAAGCAAACAGCCAGGGGCTCTCCCACCAGACTGTCTGAGATCAGCGGTGATGCAATGTTAGGAAAAACACAAAACTGCAATGAAAATACAGCCACGACTGCTGCTATCATCCATTACAGCTGTTGCCAAATGTGCAATATTTATGAAAACATGCAAATGCATACTCTTAAGTGTTGTGCAGCCAGACACTGCAATTACCGGGCGTTTTGAAATGCAAAAATGTATGCCATTGTTTGGCGATGTCACTCGTTGAAACTGTTTTGCATGTAGCTAAATAATATAACCGATGAAATAAGATGCGGCAAAGACAACTAGACCTTTCCAGCAATCTTTTCACACACAGTGGAGTCCCTTACTTTGTACAAATTTTCCATTTGATTTGTTATTATTTATTTTATTTTTTTGCATGTTTAAGATTGTGAAAAGTTACCCCCCAAAAATTGCCTGTACAGTTACTGAGGCTTTTATAATGGCCAGACAGATCAGAAAAAAAGGTTGCAAAATCTCTCTCTCTCTCACTCACTCTCACTCTCAAACTCTCTCTCACTCTCACACACTCTCTCTCTCTCTCTTCTCTCTCGCTCGCCTCTCTCATTTTTACTGGTCAGACTATATCACCCAACCCCCACGACACAAAGCTACTCAGTGAAAGTAAATCCACTAACCCCCTGTGGTGCAGTAATTAGTGTTTGCGGACTTGTGGGCATGGGCAAATGGTATGCAGGGGTGTGTGCGCATGTGTGTGTGAGTGGACATAAATGCAAACACATTGACCACTGCTGAGGCTCCCATCTGTTCCGCTGCTTCAGTTAGAGTCCGTCTTGGTTTATGTTGCACCCTTGCAAATTGACTTCTTGGTCGACTTGAATCAAACCATGCATCCGAGTTTGAGTTGGAAGTTTTGAACAAAAAACTGACAACACTCGCATTCACACCTCATCTAATTTCACTCATTTAGAAATCAACCATCTATCAAAGCAGACTCTTCAAATGGGACTCAAGGAAGCAGATGGAGGGCCGACTGATGTACAAATCCCGATTTTGGCTTGGCCGTCAAAGTGATGTGAAGTGTGATTCCTGTGTTTGACCAGAGGAGATGGCAAGGATCCTGCGGTCGTGATGGTGGTGTCAGCATGTGCTGTGGAGTGCATCAGTGCGTGGAAGTGACTTACAGAGGTTATCCTCCACGGCCCGAAGCTCCACAGTGTAAATGTTAGGCCATCAAAAATTTTCAGCCTCACAGAAAGCGAGAGAGAGAGAGAGAGAAAGCGAGAGAGAGAGAGAAAGCGAGAGAGAGAGAGAGAGAGAGAGAGAGAGAGAGAGAGAGAGAGAGAGAGAGAGAGAGAGAGAGAGAGAGAGAGAGAGAGAGAGAAAGAGAGAGAGAGAGAGAGAGAGAGAGAGAGTCATTACCCCATTGCAATGTTTTTCACACTCCCGGTACGGTTAAGAAATCCACGGCCATTACCTCATTCGAAGGTTTGAAAATGCTGGTCGGCATAAAAGCATGACTCCAGGGGGATGAGGTCGTTCATAAGGAGGAAGACCAAAGAAGCTGTTCGGTTCAAACACGCCAGATGAGGAAATATCTAATGCCTTGGATGTTTTGTGGGGGGGGGTTATACTCTGTTTTCGGTTACATTTATCCCACTAGAGCAGTTGTGACACACGCTCATGCACACAGAGACATTTATTAACAGGACTAGCGTCTGTCGGGCTCACACTCACACTGCGCGAAAATCAAATCAATAAATACCAGCTAGCTTGTGTGCCATGATGGAGGCCACGCTTGTCATTCTTGGGACAAGTACAAAGGTGGAATTGGATTGTTTTTATTTTCTTCTAGATTTTATTAGATTGTAAACAAGCAATCAATGTTTTGTAGTGCTTGTCCTCGTTAGGTTTGCTGACGGTGGGTGAGAGCGAGGCACGGTACACCTTTTACGGGTCCCCAGTCAAAAAAAGGCTTTGATGAATGAATGAATGTTGGCAGGATCGGACAGGCTAATACTTTTATGCAAAATGAATGATCGGTTGTTTATGATCAATCAATGACATCGTTGATA
The DNA here is from genome assembly GCF_059441095.1 of Idiotropiscis lumnitzeri. NCBI lineage: Eukaryota > Metazoa > Chordata > Actinopteri > Syngnathiformes > Syngnathidae > Idiotropiscis > Idiotropiscis lumnitzeri. The sequence continues at coordinate 14,621,045 of NC_142404.1, forward strand.
AAACATGACAGCAAACGCAATCTTGTTCATTCCAAAAACGTTCTTTGCTGTCATTGCGAATGATTTAAGGTTTTATAGTATATGCGCTCATGTTTTTTCTCAATTATTTTCCAATATTTTAAAATAATTGTGTAATTTTTTTTTTTTGGGGGGGGGGCAAGGTTTTTCATGTATTGAATAGATCAGATTGGTTATCATTTTCTTTGTATTTTTTATTTTTATTTTTTTTTTTTATAAAACTTGCAAAACAGAGCTCTTCAATCCTGTTTGAATCAGGTGTTGCAGCGGGGAGAGATGGAAAACAGATTGTTGGACCCCTGGTCTAAAGCCTCATTGTGATATCTGAAATATTACCAGATTGTTCCAAATAATTCATTTTAATCTTACTTAGATACAGACTAATTTGCTCTTGCGTTCAATTGGCAAATTGTGTCAACAGTTGCAAATGTCGTGTTTGAAAACACCGCAGTGCATGCACTTTTTTTCTATTGCCTCGATACTAAACATCCAATTAGTGCGAATAACGCAGCCGAACAATTACACAACAATGATTAACGCCAACAATCAAACGCTAAGCTTTTGTTCATCTATTTACGCGGGTATGATAAACGAGGTAATCATTTATTTATAAATGGGAAGTAGAATGGAGTGGAAATCAATAGGAGGAAAAAAATCATGCAGTGTGAAAGGGAGATTGTGGATTTATTGTTTGGCGGGCACGGTGCCACCGAGACCAATAAGAGAACGTTTGCCGAGAGGCGGCACTTCACAGCCTCTTGACCCACTGAGAGCGTTCTCCATTTGTTCCTCTGTTTATCGCCAAGTGTACAGCGGCTGACACAAATATGACTCAAACATGAGAAGGAGACACGAGCAGCTGCGGTATTGACATGAAGCGTTGGAATGCCAGGAGGGCCGCTAAGCGACGGGAGATCATGCTGGAGTTGTTTGCGATGAAGGCGAACACTTACTGGAAACGGCTTCATCTTTCACGCGTCTGGACACGCTGGTCTAAGGATGCTGCAGTTTTTCCATTATCAAAAGAAAGTGCGCCTCGAGAGGTTAAGAAACGATACTAATGCACTTGTTATCATATTTTCGGAACATAAGCCTTATGTTTGGATGTCAGATTTTCAGTTTGTCGTATTAATTAAATTTCCTTTCAATTAATGTTCACGTTCTCATTCTCGCCCGCAAGTGCTACATATCTTCATCATAGCGGAAGTAGAACTACTTCTTGCCAATCAGGGAAGGGTTTAAAAAAAAAAAAATCGATTTATCGATTTAAAATCGATTTTCCTTTTCATAGCCCGATATCGATTCCTAAAACCATATACTTGTAATAACGTCATTTTCCCCGTAAATTTGCATGACTTCACATGTCACGCGAGATCTTGTCACTACACTAAAGTAGCGTATTAAAACAAAATGGCGGAAGCAGTGAAATCAGCGGCAGCGAGCATGAAGGCAGATGTATTGTTCAACAAAACGAACATGATTCATGGAACGGCATTGGCTTCAATTCTTCATGTAAATATTAATATTTTTACTAATGCACCTCGTTACAGCAAAAAGTTTGTACTAGTTGCAGCATTGGATCTTCTGAGAATGCCTTTCATACAAAATGTATGAAAATAGACACGTTCATTGATATTACGCCGAATAATCCAGAGAAAAAATACAGCACTTGGATTCGCCCCAGCAATGGCCATCAAGGCCAATCAAGCAGGATTTTTTACACAAATGGGACAGTGTGTTCCCCTCAGCAAATACCCAAGTCCGTTTTTCTCTGACATTTCTATAATGTAATACAAAGTTTTACTCAGCGGAAAATATAATTCCGCTTGGCTGCCTCAGCAAAGTCACTGAGGTGAATTCTAAATGAGAACCCTTAAACCATGATAAGAAAAGAACCCAAAAAATGTGATGTCGTATAAGTTACAGGGTTCAGACTGATTTTTTTTTTTTTTTCATGGATGTGCTGAGAAACCACAAATTTACAGTAATTCTCGGGTTACATTTATTTATATTTTCCAAGTTTTTAAACGAGTGCTCTGTCGAGGGGTTAAACATCCCAGAACGTAATGGGGTTTGCATCCTCTCAACCTGCAAAGTTTCAAATTAAATTCAATGCTTGATCTCCAAATTTATGTCTCACTCACTGTTGAGACTCAATTTAGGAGGTTTCACTTCAAAGGAAACATTTGCATACCGTATCGAAAAAAAAAAATGTCACCAAGCTTCAGATGAGTTGAGCGTTCTGAGAAATAACGAATTAAAAGGGACTAAACCGCATAGTTTGGAACGCGACATCTCGCCTGGCTTCCCTCATCTGTCAGTCGTGAGGCTCGCCAACACTAACATTCCCATGCCGAGCCGGTCCGGAGCGCTCGTGTGTCAGAGATACTCGTTGAGGACAGGATGTTCCACGACACGCACATCCTCATCCATTTTTATAAAACCAAACCGTTTTGTGTCCCTGCAAACCGTCTCTACCGACCTCTGCTTCTCCCCCTCCTGACACACACACGCATAAACTTTAACTGTGATTACGGTGCTCTGCTCTCCTGTCTCTTGCTCATCTGTCCTTGGAGGGGCATTGGTCCTCTACGTTTCCCTACTCAGCGTGTGTAACCTCGTGTGTGTGTGGTAATAGTGTAGTAAATCTGCAGAGGTCTTTTTCCAGTCTGCTGTGCGAGCAGCATGCTATCATGCTGTGCTGTTTTATTGGAGCAGACACCCAAGTGCAACACACAGCTTCAGTCCCAAAATTGTTTAAGATCATATCAATGTTGTGAATAGTAAGACCAAAGGTTGAAATGCAGTGAAACCGTAACAGGAAATAATAAAAAAGCACAAGGTATTTGACCCAAAACCTTGAGCTGGGTGCGGAAAGTAAATAATGCTGGCATAAGTCAACAGATCAGCGGGCACAGCAAATTACAGCAAAGTACATCACAGATAAAAAAAAAAAAAAACACACGCGCGTGTTGGCTGGCAGCCACTCAGTGCAGTATTGATTCACTTTCCATCTATAATTCAAGATACAACATACACCTCCGTTTAAGTGGCGGCGCACAAACACACGAGTAGCAAAACGCCAAAGAAAAAAATGATGTAAAAACTCAAGACACGCTACAACGTACACAATTCTTGCCAGCGGCTCCTTCTACTCTGCCTTCATTTTCAGCCCTTTATTGCCCTTTTTATTTTATCCACCCTGCCCACTCAACTCAAACTGTCAAGACTTCTTAACTTACTCATCCCATTTTTTTTTCAATAAAGAAAAGATCATTGACATCACAAATGGTACAGCATTTTTTTTATTTTTTTTAAGAGTAGGTTAAATTCATACTCACTGCCAGTGTGTCTGTTATTGACTGGCCTCCAGTCCAGCCTGCGTTTCGTCCTAAATCGGTAGGATACTGCTACCCATGACTGTGCTAGGGCCTGCCTTGCAAATATAACGTGACTAAACCCAGAAAACAGGTGAGCCAAGATGTTTGCAAGCTGACACTTTGATGTCAATTTCATTCAACAGCAGGTGGCAGTACAGGACAAAAATGGATGAAAATGGGTGGATTATTCTGTTTAATTTTTAATTAACCAGAATATCTTGTTCAGGGAGCACTTAGAACATATTATTGCAAATATTATATATATATATATATATATATATATTTTTTACCATTAAACGTCAGCATTCAGGTCGCGGCAGTTATGTGGCTGCTTAAAATAAAACAACTTCAAATTCGTTTTGTTTTATGCTTACTTTGACCATAACCTTCAAATGAGAGCGGCATTAAACAGCTTAAAGCCTCTTTTTGAAAAAACTACTTCTGAATTATATGTGCCGAACTGCCGCTTATTGTGAAGTGAGTTGAGTCACCTGCTGCCACAGAGCAAAAAAAAAAACCCACGAGTCAGATCACTTGTATCTCAAAGTACCGTTTTATTCAAAAAAGTGTTCGCGAAGGCACGAACCGTAAGAACACTGCATTAAGAAGATCATCCAGAATGGGAAACTCCCTTTCATCGAGTGAGACAAATAAGACGCAATTCCAAAAGCTTTAATGCATACTCATCCGAATCATTACCACATCGAGTCGAGAGTGGCTACGGGGGAAAAAAATATTAACAGATGCACACAGAAACTGAGCATGTGAGAAATGCAAGCTGTTGAGTGATAAAGGGGATGTTGGGCCTACAGCTGATTGAGACGAAGCAATGAAGCAAAAGAATGTGAAGAGAAAGCTGGAAAAGATGGAGAACACCGGGGGTGGCGACGACTATTATCCTCAACGCTTCGAACAAGAAAAGACCCCTTTGGTAATCTAAATGTATCTCATTATGCTCATCACAGACACTAAATCGTGCACAGCAAAAATATTAAGGACATGCATCGGAAAGCTAATTAGCCAAAAAAAGAATAATGTATCGTATTGGGAGCTTGTTACATCATTAAAAACATCCTGTAGCTTTTTCAAGTGATGAAATATAAATGGGAAATGTGACATGTGACTGGATCGTTGAGGATTACATCCATCGGTCCGTCACGTTGCAATGATTGCATTTGCTGTAAAAGAGCGACTTGGAAACAACCTTGAACTAAATGAAATATGTTTATAGTTGACACGGTAAAATACAAGTATCACACGTTTGATAATGTGGAGATATAGTAGACCAGGGGTGGGCAAACTTTTTGATTGGCGGGCCACAACGGGTTCGAAAATTTGACAGAGGGGCCGGACCAGGAGCAGATGGATGGAGTGTTTTGGTAACCTCACCTCATCGGAGAAAAAAATACATTTAATTTGAAATGAAAGTGAACAATAGCATTACAACAATGTATATGTCTTTGAAATACCACAGTATTCAGAAAATAAAACATTAACAAGATTTATTCATTTAATTTTTTTCAAGTTTGCCGGGCCGGAACAAAACATTTAACCGGCCGCATTTGGCCCCCGGGCCGCAGTTTGCCCACACCTAACAATACGTGCAGTAAATTCTATATTCTATTTTATGCAAGCAATTCATATTTGTGTTTAAAAATGATGTTTTAAATGTGTCTGTTGTTATGTTTAATCATGTTTTAATACATTTAAATGTGATTAAAGCTTGTTTGGGTAAAACAATTACAAATGCCTTGGTATGGTTTCTCTATATCACAGCTATAGAGCTATATCCATCAATTTTGTGGCTGGGTCTGGAATGTATCCCCGGGACAAATGGGGATGTGCTGTTAAAATTTTTTTTTTTTTTAATTCTTCTTTTGAGGCTCTCTGATAAATGATCTTAGTCAGTGGCGGTTTCAGACTTGTGCAAAACGTGCAGCCGCACAGGGTGACAAGGCCGCAAAGTGCCCTGAGATCTAGATGTATTTTGTAAAATGGTTTCTCTATTGTGTAATGACATGATATATCTGTGAAATATTTATGTGTGGATGCAAAAAAAAAATGTTTCTATTTGTATATAATTGCATATTAACTTAAAAAAAAAAGTATAAGGTACACTTGACTAAATGTGATTTGTAACCACCCGTGCTTTCAGTTTACAGAAAATTAAACGAGCGTAATCAGCCTGCAGGGTCAAAGCTACACCCGAGGAGGTGGACGGCAAGTCTCATCTCCTTTGCTTCCTTTTCAATGGCTTTTCATTCTAAAGCTGCTCTTTTCGGCGACCTCCCGCTGTGACTCAACTCTCTGATTTTCATTGTGATCATACTTGTGAAGTGACTCAGTTATTCACTTGACAATGACGGGATAAAATTGCAGCGGGAAAGTCATATCTTTGTATTTGGAAAAGGGACGCCGCATATCTGCATGGATGGGAGCGAGATAATCAAGGGGCAGGTGGCGTTTGCAAGGGTGACAGATCGCCGTCGATGTGTCCCCTTTTTTGGTTTGGCCCCTCCCCTCTCTTGAGCCTGTTACTGTGGCGACGGGGTGCTTTGAGTGACAGATGGTTGCCGAGGCGTGTCGGCAGTTGTTAAGAGTACTTAATGTGTCAGTCACAGGAACAGACAACTAAAAAAAGCTGAAAGGATACACTCATGGCCCCAACAACCTGATGATATTCACTCAAGGTTCGGAATGAGTACAGTTTGAAAGATTTGCGGCGGGGGGGGGGGACAACATTATAGTTGCAGAGGATGTCTCCTGGAAGATATCTCAACCGTGACAAAGACCTTCCAACTCTGACATGATAAGCCGATCGGGAAAATGACATTTACTTTTGCTGCACTTGGTTTGAAGATTAGATGATCACCAAACATTTTAGGAAACAGATAAAACACAATTCTAACACAATAATACTCTAGAGAACGTATTCTCTGGTCCAAAGTTATAATCAAGAAACGTCTTTGTGAAATTAAATAAAGAGGATTCCCCCCCCCCAAAAAAAATGTGCAAGCCACTTATAATATTCAACGAAAGGAAAACCAGAATAAACATCGCATAAAAAACATCTGGAAAATAAACGGCCACAGTTCAGGGAACTAACTCATTCGACAGATGAAACTAAAGTCAAAAGTATGGCGAAGGAAAGAAACACGATACAGACTTTGGCCTTACGGCTGCCGCTTAACGATAAAATACCAAAATAAAATAATGGCGCTACGAAAGCAACTCAAGATTTTTTTCCCCAAGACAAATCCTGATAAAGCAATTTTCTCCCAAAAAGTCAAGACAACGAGATTCATAATCAAACAAATCCCGGCAAACTCACCGGCTCCAGAATTCAGCCAGCAATCATTGGATTCATCAACGTTCCTCTGAATATTTACAATCATGTCACTCACTAAAATGGCAATCATTCTTTCAGTAAAGGATAATGGAAAATATTTGTGAAACCTTTTAAATTAAAGCCCAAGTCTGACATCCATCATATCTTAAATGCCCAAATAAATTTGGACCAAGTGACAAAAAAACAGATTGGAGAGGGAGAGGAAAAGAGGAAGAGTCTGATGTCTGCCGACAAGCCTTTTCGAAAGTGTTATAAATGATCTCTGTCGTGGCATTTTTCCAGACAACATTAGATGGGGTCGAGTGACAAGTAATAGATTGTGAAATGCCAATCAATTGAAATGGAATTTCCGCTTATCTAATAGTCGGACAATGTGCCAGAGGTGCTTTAAACGTTTCCTCATAAGAGTTTAAGCCAGAGACCAACAGCACAATGAGGGAAACCGCCCAGGTGAAAGAATAGCACACAAAATTCCAAGATGGCCGCCCAAAAAGGTGGCTTTTCTTCTGTAACTTGAAATGCGTTGATAATAATTCTAATAAAGTTTGGGTTTTCAATATATTCATATATATATTGAAACTAGGAATTTTGGTCTGTTAGCGGTCACATTTTTAGGCAGACATGTTTGATTTTGGGGCTGGAATCTTGGAATTTATTGCATTTTTGATTATTGAAAAGAGCGGAATTTGGGGGATTTTTTGTCATTCATTTCATTCAATAAAGGGGACGTAAACCCCAAAATTTCCGAACAAAAATATGTTCTATACTAGTTGAAAAATATTGTTTAATATTGTGGAATGTGAGTTAAGCAATTTTGTTCATCTCAGGGGCGGCCATTTTGTAATTTCTGTCGACTAAAAATGAAATCACAGTTGCTCAGGGCTCAGATAACGACCCGATCATGACTCAGCTCCAGAAAACAGGTGAGTGGTGATTGGTTGTCACCAGAGCAACCGTGATGTCATTTTCAGTCGACAGAAATGACAAAATGGCCGCCCTCTGAAATGGCTAAAACAGGTGGATTTTGATGCTTAACTGACATTCCACAAACGCAATGTTTAGTCAAGTGGCATAGAACATTTTACTGCAAATAATTTTGGGCGGTTGACTTCCTCTTTAAAACGCCTTTGTAACAGTGTTGACAATTGCCAAGCATTCATTTCACCATATTGTTTAAACCCACAATGTTGAGTCATTTGAACCACTGCACTATCAATGACCAGCTCATTTTTTATTTATTTATTTATTTTTTTTAGAACGAATCAACCAGTCATCTCGAGTGCCTCCATTTCAACGAGAGGTCATCCAGGTGGCATCAACAAATCATTACCCCAGCGGCCTCGTGGGAGCTCAACACTGCCCGGAGCCATTGTTGACGCTAATGAAAGATGTTGCGATACAGTCTGACACGGAAGCGTGGACACAAGCATCCATCTCGCTCTCGACTTACACATGCATCAAAAACATGAACGCACATCTCGATGCACAGTCTCAAATCTTCCTCCGGGGCTCCCGGTTGACTATTTACTAAAAACGAGATTCTATGTGCACACACATACACGGCGCATTGACGGCGAATGTGATTGGACGGGAGCTGTCGGCGATGTCCAATCAGCCGGCAGCATGGAGGGACGACATCGTGAGCTACCGTTTCCACTTTGCATCTCCTTCCCAACACCTTCTCACTGCATGCATCCTCCACCTGGCATGTTTCCTTCTCACGTCGCCCGTCGCTTCGCTCGGCTCCGGGCATTTTCCATTTTGTCGATGCTCTCTATTTGTCATTGGCACTTCAATTCGTTTTAGTAGCAAAACAAGGGAGGTCAGCACTGAATAATAAACAGTTCTGAAACAATACTTTGACTTTATTTTCATATTTCAACATTAAGCCGCGGATTATGTTGCCGGCTCGAAATGCAGATGTGACTGTTGGGAGTATTTACTTTGTCCACCTTGTGCGCTACTGAATACAGATCCAAAAAAAAAAAAAAAAAAAAAAAGACAGAATATCTCCACGAATACTAAATAATCAATCTAAAGATAATGAAGCTGATTAGATGGAGTGAAATTCTCATGGGTTGCTTTTGATACTGTATAAAGACCAAAAAGGTCACACATGGGAGAATAAATACACTCGAGCAGCTTGCCAGTAAACATTTGTTGAAATTTAAAAGTCGTCCTGGGAGTTTTACATCAACCACATCATAGTGAGCGTGACGTGTGAGAGACGAGAACAGCTGAAAATTCATTCATTATTCATCATACAGATACGAGACGTGAAGTAAATCTTGCTTGTCAGGGAAATGACTCAATTTTATTTCACAAAAGGGGTTGGACTGCGGCCTTAGATTCACCCGGGTTCTTAAGTCTTCAGTTTAGCTCAACATTCAATGCTTCCAACTTTGTGGAAATGTTTTTTTTTTTTTTTTAGGGATGAATGGACAGGCCAAACTTTTTAAGAAAGTCTTCCCAGAAGAGTAGAGTTGCAAAAGTGGAGATATTTTCGTTATTGGTGTCTCATATTTCGACCTTCTTTTTATATGCAATGTATGTAATATCGACATTTTCTCCAAACGGGACAACCACTTTGTATTTAAAGATAGCACAAATAGATTTTTTTTTCCTGAGATAATGATTGGCAGGTATTTGTAGCCAATGAGCTAAACGTAAAAAAATCAAAAGTTCATAAATAAATAAAATAAACGCATCTACTCGTTTTATTTACAATCTCACACACATTACAAAGCTTCACTCAAAATAGGATACATTTAAAAAAAAAAAAAAAAAAATTAAAAAAAGGGATCGTACCGATAGACGCGTCTTCCCCTTTTTAGTTTGGCAGTCATAACTGGCATGTATTCAGCCTTTATTCGATGAAGATAGCTGCTATTTCCCTCCCCCAACCCTCCTTATGGCACTCACAAATCCCTTTTTACGCTTTAGTCTTCAGAGGCAGAACATTCTGCTCCAGACTGATGAGGCACAAATTGTGTGACATTAGTAACACTCAAAAGTTGTCTTAATCTCCACTGCGTATGCAACATGCAAAGAGAGGAATGCCTTTGCAAGAATAACATACAGCCGAGCGCTTCGACAGTATTTGATAAATGCTGCGTATGCTTGGAGCGCTTTTCTCACATCTGTTGAGATCTAGGCACAAAATGTCGGTTTGGATGTGATAAGGAATGATTACAAAGAAATTCAAGACATATTTTTTTGGGAAGGTTCATGATCATGTTTGTAGCATCATTTAATTATCATTATTATTTAATATTAATTAAAATAAAAAATACAGATGCACTTTTATATTATATTTGTCTTCTGCATTTTTCCGACAGGTATAACATAATATATCTCGTAAAGACGAACTTGCCATGTACCGGATTCATTGAAAGAATGCACAGTGTGCTCTCCTTGCACTTGCTAATTAATTTACAGCCGATTGAACAGCTAAGAAAGTCTGATAATTAATACAGCCGACGGGAACATTTTATCCGGAGATAATTATTCTGTATGTATGTAAAGAATATCAGCAGACATATTTTAAAGCAGTGCAATATTTTCATCAGACGCCGCTTGAAAAGCGTTGATTGCTAGCTGACTCAAACTGCTACTCAAAATAATTTAAAAAAAATAAACTACTGATTTACTACCTTGCATAATTATACCATATAGAGCAAGTGTGGGCAAACTTTTTGATTGGCGGGCAACAATGGGTTCTAAAATTTGACAGAGGGGCCGGACCAGGTGCAGATGGATGGAGTGTTTTGGTAACCTCACCTCTTCGGAGAAAGGAAATACATTTAATTTTAAATGAAAGTGAACAAGAACAGCATTACAACAATATATGTCTTTGAAAAAAACACAGTATTTAGAAAATAAAACATCAACAAGTTTTATTCATTTAATTTTTTTCAAGTTCGGCGGGCCGGATTAAAACGTTTCACGGGCCGCATATGGCCCCCGGGCCGTAGTTTGCCCACACTTGATATAGCGTATCAATGGAATGAATATATCCTTTGATCTGCAAAAGGTGGTGACCTTTTTAGGGTCTTATAAATCATTTATCATAAAACAACCCTGTGATTGGCTCATTCATATTTAAAACAGGGCGGGGCCTGACATTTGCTGAGTGTTGATGCGCTGATGGAGCCATTTGTTAATCAGCGCGGTGACGTACACGTTTGAGCTACATTGATTTTTATTTGATCCTGTGATAGAAGAAAGTTGACTGAAAAAAAAAAAAATCAAAGTTAAGTGGGAATAAAAAGGAAGCCGGAGTACCGGCAAGAACATCTCAACATTCCTTGACCAGCTTTGGACTCCACGCTTCTGACCGTGATTTGGAGTGGTCTATTTCTCAGTACTGCTTCAGTAGTCTGCCAAAACCAAAACTCATTGAGCGCATCATTCGAACACATCCAACAGTCCATTTCGATGCCACTTATACGGTTCTGGGTCACGGCACCCTGAGCGGCTGACAGTCAATTGCTCGGCGCAGAAAGACGGGCCATTCACACTCACTTTCACACCTGTGGTCTCACTGAGCAAGAAACAATCACACGCTGGCTGTGTGGAAGTCATCCGTCGGAACTCGACGTGCCGCAAACAACAAAAATGGAGACCAAGGAGGAGCTCCTGTAGTTTCTCGGAGAGAAATTCAGATTTTTTTTTTTTTTATTAGTTTAGGGGGAGGGGTGACAATAAATATTAAAATAGGGGATGACAGATGTAGCAATGGGGAACACGGTAGTTTATCTATTTGCGTCCATCGGGAGATAAAATACTGCAAACACCGAAATCAAGCATTTCAACTATGGCATTTAACCAAACAGTTATAATCATCTCCGCGGACACACACAAACACGCACACACATTTCTGTGGCCAACGTGTGTACGCGTAATACCCCAGAGAAAAGGCAGGAGACAGGCGGGGATTGGGTAGCAGCATGTAATGACCTATGTGGCCATGGGGTGGGCTGGATCAGGTGGCACATTAGGTGGGTGGGCCAGGACTCTGCTGTGTAGACACACACACGCGCACACACACACACACTATTAACAGATATACCATTTGCAGTAATGTATACCCACAGTTTGATCCAAAAGGATACACTTGCTGGTAATCGAAATATCTCACATCCACACAGCCTTGAAAACACTTTTCCACGAAGCCACACTTGAGCATCCTCACATTAATTCTCCTGACTCATCTTGACCTGCACGTAACCCCCCCCCCCCCCCCTCTCACCCTCGCGACCATTAGCACGTCGCGCAAAACACGCGTGAGGTTCAGTGCTCAGATGTTCATCTCACTCAATCGTCTCGAAAAGCCGAGTGACCGTCACGCTCACTCCTTGACCCCCCCCCAGGATGTTTTGCCTGCCGTTGTCTTTTCGATTCCATTTGTTAATCATGTTCATTTAATCGGGAAGGGTTGTCGTGGAGTGGAAGGAGAGCTTGAAGCAGTGTGGCAAACAAGTCAAGCCTGAAGGCTCTTAATCTGCTCGTCACCTGCAGCTAAGTGGTGTTAATATTTTAGTTTGTGCTGGGGAGGAATGTGTTTTTCACCTGACGGGAGCATGCAAAAAAGGGGGAAGAGCAAATTTGCCTGGGCAATTAGTCACTTAAAGGTGCTCTCGAAGTGAAACGGCTGGTTCGGGGGCGACGAAGAAATGAGATATTAAAAATAAAAATAGGAATCTTTTATAATTAGTGCAGCAATTACAACTCTGGCAAGTCTTAAGTAAAGCGTGTTTAAACTCACGGTGCAGTCTGATTATTTTATCGTCAACTCTGCATACATGGGAAGGTGTCAGTGTCTGGAGATAGGAGAGGGAACTATCAGTAACAAAGCAAATATTCATCAAATCCCTCCAGGCGCTGCATTATTCATCACATAGGGATTTGAATTATATATGTCCATCATCAAATATTTACTTTATTTGAGTTTTCAAGAACAGCGGATGGGTTGTAGGATCGCTGTGCAGCAGTGAAATGTGACAGAAAAGGCAACATGAGGTTTACGTTGCTTTGCGTTCTTTACATTCCGCGTGCTATACGTACATCGCTTCATTTCGTGTTTGACGATGGCGGGTTGCTTGTAAACTAGATTCTAGTTATCCCCTTCTTGCTTTAGAACAGGGTGGAAACAGAAAAGGCAATGTGCTCACACTGTAATCTCTTACATAAACAAAGACACATAAGACCACCTCACGTCTGACAAACACTTCCGATTTACAGGTGGGCCAATTGGAAAATCCAACGGAATCGACAAACAATCTGAGCCGAGAGTCAAGTCGACTTTATTTTTCTTTACGGCGGGGAAGGGGAGTTGACGCTATTTTGTCCATTTATGTTGAAATTCTACCAATGAATAGTGGATTTGTTTCTCCCAAAATAGTTGGTGCCGATGCGAAGCAGATTAACTCAGTGTGTGTGTGTGTGTGTGTGCACGCGCAGAGGCTATAATTCTCTTTTAAAGAAGATTAAACCTTTATTTTGGCAAACATCTTATTCAGAACTGATCCGTCCTTTTACACACATACACACGCGCGTCGATATGCTGCACAGCTGGGGTGTGTGTGTGTGTGTGGGGGGGGGTCACGATGAGAGAGGAGGGTGGGAAATTGACGACTGGTGGAGCGCAGAGGGGAAAGAAGGAATTAAAAACAATAAAGCCACTTCACTTCTGCCCCATCAAAGGAAACACTTGAGCGTCTTTGATAGACGGAGGCAGGGATTTGAACCGAAAACCGAGTGATTAGTGGATGACCTGCTCTTCCTCAGGAGACAGGACGGGAATCAGGACAGATGTAAGAGGCCACGGTGGGTCAGCTAACACCTCGCTGAGGGAGACTTGGAAGAGGGGGAAAAAAAATAGATCTCATTCCCTCGCCCCGTCTCTGTTCGTTTGATTGCATGAAGGCCTCGTTTACATTCATCGGCTAATACGGGCGCCGCGCTTCAGAACTGAAGAGCTTTAAAGAATCCTTTTCACTTGTGTTGCTATGAATTATAACTAATCAGAGAACTTGATAAGAAGAGAATTCATGAGGGAATTAAGAGTGAAATTTCACGGCGGGCGGTAGCGATGTCAGATGTGTCTGACGGGATGATTGCAATGCGCTTTGCGATTGGTTGACAATTTGCAACAACGCAACTGAGAACTTGGCTGTTAGACAATTTTGACTTTGTGGTTCAACTCCCTTTTTTACTTTTAAACTTTTTTTCACCCCCTGCTGAGTGAAGTAAAGCATTCTCCTAATTTGCCAATGAAACGATTCAAGCAAATGAAGAGCCTATTACGTTGAGATTGCGATTGTCTCATTTCATTAGATGTAAAGACTCCGTGTAAACTATACTCTGGATTTTATCGTCAGCTTGCCTTTTTTTTTAATTAACTTCTTTACATTGTAAGGGGACCAATTAAAGCAGCATTTACTTTTTGACGAGAAAGACTCAATAGACTTTCGATGCATTGAAGATTTACCCGAACAAAAGCAATGTGACTGCCACTTCCTCTTATGGAGTTTTAAAATAAAAAGATGTTCATATAAAATCCAATACTGTTTTTTTTTTTTTTTTACGCAATCCTGCGTATATCCAAATTACATGAAGGACTTCAGACTCTGAAGGATGGCGATGACAAACTGTCGGCAAGTATTGAACACACAAACTCTTCACTCTCACGCCCGCCCCGCCCGGAAGATTTTCAAAGCGTAATAATAATGAGTATCAATTTGAGAAAAATTTCATTACAACATGGATGGTTTAGTGTTTAATTCATTAAAATTCGTAAAAATCATGTCCTATACAATTTAAGTAGAAACTTAAAAAAAAAAAAAAAAAAAAAGCGGGAAAAATATGTATATATCATGGCTAAAAAAATAAGTGGCAAGGCACTTTATTAAAAAAAAAAATTAAAAAAAACATTGATAAGCAAAACTGAGAATTTTAAAGTTTTTCCGATGATTGCACAGCGGAGACTGCCCCAAAAGGTTTGGGCGGGCTGACTAAGCTACATTTCTTACAAGTGTCGTTCTAGCAAAGAAAATAAGATGGAGAAGCCATGCTAAATGCTAAGCTAACCAAAGATAATCGTAAAACATTGGAATTGTCACAGAAGTCTGGTTTGAACCGCCTTAAAGTGGAGAGTTTGAATTTGAAGACAGTTTGAAACTGCCGCTCAAATAAAAAAAAAATTAAATAAAATACGACTCCCAAGTGGCATCACTTGTATCACAAAGCACCACTTTAAACTCATTTACAATATTCTCATGACGCAAATGTCCACATTTCAATTGTGTACATGATATACAAACTTCACGGTTGACAGTAACGGTGGCAATAAATGTACCAGCACAACTTTATATGTTCCACGGAATAAATGCTCGGCTGTTTGTGCATGTCTGGGCAACCCTCACCCAATTCCATTTATCTGCTTCTACTTAAAAACTTTGGCAAGAGGCAAGCCAACTGTGAGAGATCATTGTTCAATGGCTCCATGTTGTCAGCTCAACAATTTATAGCAACCCCACAATTACTTCTTCACTCAGTAAGAGAACAAATCAAACAAGCCCTGACGAAGCCATTAAGAAAATTCCTTCCAATTTCAATTTCAGTTACATTGTGAGAGTGATGGAAAGTGACAGAACAAGTCCTGGTGTCGGTGGATGAGTGGGGTGGGATGTCTGGGGTTATCAATGTCATCACGAGGCCGCAGCTGCTTATTGATATCATCACAGCAGGACAGCTGATGGCAGCTGAGAGGCCACGGCGAGAGAAGCCCGTTTCGGCCTTTTGGGTCCACCCTCCACTGTGAAGGCGCTCACGGACGACTTTTGCTCCGGCTCACGTCAGTGTAGGAGTGAAATGCGTGTTAAATATCATCAATGGTTTGCGTCAAGGGCAGGAGGAAAAAGTCTTGAACGAGAGGTTGGAGTCGACGAGGTTGGCGGTGATTGAGAAGCGGCCAGGTTGCCATGGTAGCAACACGTCAATCGTGGCAAGGCTGCCAGGAGGTAACGCATCCGAAAGAAAAATCACCACGAAAAGAAAAAGTTATGGTGTTCCGTCCCGGTGGCCTTTCTACTCTCAACCCTGTTGACATCGGCCTCCCCCGGCGTCTTATCCAAAGCCAGCAGTCTCAAACTTGGGTAAATTGGATAGCGATTTTAAATTGCATCGGCAAATCAGTGCTGTTGTTCGATCCGGCTTCTTTCATCTTGGGCAGCCGGCTAAAGTGAAGCTCTTTCTTTCCCAGCAGCACTTAAAAAGAGGCTTTGTTACATCTCAGCTAAATTGCTGTGATGCACTTTATTTTGGAGTCAGCCAGTCTCTCCTCAAGTGCCTCCAAGGGGTTCAAAATGCTGCTGTTCGAAGAGGGAGCACATCACCCGTCGCTCGATTTACATACAACGACCGAGCGATATTTAGAGGAAACCGAATCACTAGAAGCCAGAACTAGACAAAACCCACATTTTATTTTGTTGTACAAGCATTGCACACAACTGTGATGAGTAACAATATCATTGGCACTCATCGCTAACGACATTATGTGGGCTGTTTTATAAAAAAATACAGCCTGCTAGAATGTTGCTTGGCCCAGAGACCATCCGGAAGTTCAAAGAGCCCCAATGACAAAATCCCAAGGACGCAATCATGCACACCCGATAGACGCTGAATGTATAGTTTCTGTCTCCATCGGGTTAAAAACAAGCAGAGTTATTTAAGGCCATAACAGTCAAGACAGGTGAATTGTTCCTTCTGCATGATGGTAAAATTTTTATCGGCGAGGAGACAAAGGCGACATTAGACGTTCTTTTATTCATGAGCTGGATTTGCAGCGTGCAAATGACCCGATGTGTTTGCCTCAGCATGCATAGCGAGCCTAGGAACTATTAAATGTAAACGCACAGGATGCCTTGTAGCTGGGAAACCATGTGGTGGGCTCCGTTTCCCACCGCAAATTAACTTCTCGAGAATCAATCGGACTGGAAAGAGAGCACTTCCTCGCCAGGGTTTTGTGGGGCGTTCTGATGGACTTCCTAAAACTAGCCTCAACCGGATTAAACAATTCGAGACTTTAAAAAAAAAAAAAAAAAAAATCAACCTCTTTCTCACACTTTTTTTTTTTTTTAATGTCTTAGTACCAATCGCAACCTTCCTGAACAAACACACTAAAATACAATCTATGACAAGTTCAACTTTCTGCACACACCAAAACACACGCTGCCAAAAATACAGCGCACGGGAGGTGACTACAGCCATAATTGAGGTTCCGTCAGTCAGTCTGAGGTTCGCTCAATCTACAAGGCCACATTTCCTGTTTCTGTCTCAGACACACTCACGCACACACATAGCGTTTAAGATGCTTTGCATTCATATTCTTTATGTGTAACAATTATATGAGGCAGACTGTGTTTCAGACATGTGACCACAAGGAGTATATATGTGCTGGGGGGGAAGATGGGAGGGGTTGACTTGCCATAGCCATAAAAGCGGGGAAGCTGGTACTGTGTGAGACACACGCACGCACACACACACACACAAAAACACACGCAGCCCATCTGCCCACAGTGCAGGTCAATCATAACCTCATTCGGGCGGAGAGAGACACATTCAGTCTCCTGCTGGGACACATTCACTTTGCCTCGATGGGAACTAAACCAGTCTAAACCAGATTACACTGCACTGATATTCGAGTAGAGTGAACTAAATCATTCGCATGGATCACGCAGGTTGAAAAATGGATTATTAAAACGTGGATTATGTTGACCTAACCAGCACAATGTGGTTTAACTCGAAAATTTGGTGGAATAATAGACTGAATCAGATCACATTAAAGTATCCCCGCTGGGATAATCCATTTTAATAAATGAGAGCACATGTCTGGCATTTCCAGCTAAACCACAATTTAATCCAGTAACCGATATTTTACTGAATTTCCTTGATGGCTATGGTGGAAGTTAAAGTTCAATTTACTGATTGGAATTTTTTTAACGGCATGTACGAGAGAATGTCTTTGTGAATGGTATAAACGTATATACAGTAATACCCCGGTTATCGCGGTTAATGGGGACCGAGACCACCCGCGAAAACTGAAAATCCGTGAAGTAGCGGCGCACCTTAAAAAAAAAAATAAAAAAATTAAAAAATAAAAAATAAATAAAATACTTATATATACTTCGCACCTATATATATATATATATAGGTGCGAAGTAGTGGCGCACCTTCAAAAATGCTTAAAAAAAAAATATATATATATATATATTAGTGCTGTCAAGTGATTGTTTTTTTTTAACTAATTAATCGCAAAAAATCCATGATTAATTGCGATTAATCACATATTTCAACTACTATTTTTTGCGAAGCTTTTAACCATAAATATCTGTTACATAACCATAAAGATCTGTTACAAGCTTTGCAAAAAATAGTAGTTGAAAGATGTGATTAATCGCAATTAATTTTAACTCATTAATCACTTGACGGAACTAATACATATCTAAAACATACATTTTTTGGGTCTTATTCTTTTTTTTGTGCAAGTTGGAAGAGATTAATTGCAATTCCATTCATTTCAATGGGGAAGAATGAATTTAAGTCATATGTCAAGGCACCACTATACACTAAAAAAAAACCATCACATGACAGGATTATTCTAATGTATTGTTTTTGACTGCGCTTCATCAAGACAGTGTTGAGAAATACCTCACTGAGATGACAGTTCAAACAGAGGTCCTCCACACACACACAAACGTATTTACATACACTCAGACAGTGGAGTGACCACGAGAAGAGTAAGCGCCAACTGTCATATTAAGTACACACACATGCAAGAAGTCGCTGACGCAGACGTGCACATTTACAGAACCGGAGGGACACCAGTCCACCCCAGCTGTCCATTTATGGACCACAAATGAATAATGAAGCCCCGTGTCTGTTGGTGTGTGACAAAGCATTAAAACACATTGCGTGTGTGTAGGTTGATGCGTGTGGCGTTCTGCATCGTTAGCTACACACCAGTCATAAGATTCAATTATGACAAACAAGCGATCTTTATTCACGATTGACAACAACAACACAAACATCTGCAGGGTTCCGAGCCATCTGCTGTTTCAGACTGCGCGATCGGCTTGCTGTGCAGTGCGTGTGTGCTGGAATATCTTTTGGTTGGACATAAGCAATTGTCTGTTTGCATGTATATCTCTGCGGTTTCGGAGACTATGTACAGCTTGAGGCTAGGAATGTAGTCTGTCTGAGGAGCGGAATGTCAGTCAGCACAATTGCTCTACTTTGGGGAAGGACCATTAAGGGGGAGTGCAAGCAAAACCAGACATTGTTTAAAAAGCAACAATGATGGGAAGACGGATTTTGGGTTGGATATCATTGCGGCTTTTATGCCCCTGATAATTGACTCTTGCAACTTGTGAACACACGCGTTCCTATTTGGCCCTATAAAAACGACATATGAAGTCAGTGCATCTCAAAAAGTAGCCAGGGGGGCCCGTGTGATGCTGAGGGGCCGCGTGTGACCCCTTAGAACATGCTTTTTCCCCCCCGCTGTAATCCCATAAAGTGTAATTGCACATCCACTCCAGTAGGTGGCAGCGGTGCTCTCATTGTGCGCAGCAAGTATTATCTCTTGTTGTACGTTTGTTTTGCAACAAAATTGCTATTATTTATAGTTGCCATGGAGAGTGGGTGGTGGGGTGGGGGCGCAATTTTTTTTTCTTGCTTAGGGGGGCGTAACAGAAAATATTTGAGTATTAAGTGCACTAAATAGCCATAAGTGGGACATTGCTGATGTTGTGATCCAGCTTGTTTGAAGATCTGTTTTTGTTTTTTTTCATTCAGTCTTTGGGATGGATGGTTGGAGTCTCCAGTACACACCTGCTGGTCTTCATAATTAGTTCTTACGAGCTGGAGACAGAGTAGCTAGTCGTTGGAATATTGTTTGTCTTTGACAGCGCGCGACATTCAAGTTCTCTAATTTGTCCACGCAAGTAGTTCCAGGCTCTCGTTATTTTGTTGTTTGCTATCCTTGTATAGGTTAGTTCTTGTCTCGTGTTATTAGTTTTGAGTTTGAGTTTTTCTTTTTGTGTTCCTAGAATTGGCCTTGTTAGTCTTTGCATCTTTGCATGATGTCGACGGTCTTTCAGGAATGAAAGTGATCACCTCAACTTTGAGCTCTTCTGTCCAGCCAGCCATTATGTCAATAGTTTTTCCGATATCGTAACTTCCCGTTCTTACCCAGAGCACTGATTCGCTAGCCGACAGTCAATCACAATGCTCATTTAACCCGACAGCCCGACCCGATTCTACATTTTAAATCGGCCGAACATGCCCCTCCCAGATACCCGAACAATGGCTCAGACTTTATAATGTGGCGCGCTACGCCAAAACGAAGACTGCTAACCGACGTCGGATTGGAGTGTAGTCAGGATAGGGTCAGGATCGCTACTACGATCAACCACATTTATCTTGTATTATTTCAACAACACCCCATTTGTTTAGCATTTGTTGAAACGGTCATTGGTATCGAAGATAAAGTGTGTTCCTGGTTCAAATTTGCTTCTAGACATTTTTCTTCCAACTCATTTCCCGCAAATACGGCATTCAATTAGTGCCAGTAAGGATAGAAGATCAGAATTATGCTGGGATACAATTTTCTGATTCTAATCTACTACCCACATGGATTATAGAGCCCCTGACAAGAAGACAAAGATCAGCGAACAAGAAATATTTCTTAGGGAGGAGAGCAACCTGTAAGAAGAGAAATATCAGCGGAAAATACGATTCTGGCAGTTGGCGACAAAAAAAAAAAAAAAAAAAAAGGACACAGTGGGCACGACAGTTGTGTTTATACAGCTTCATTCAAGTGTGTTTATCTGCATGCGCCATGGGACAGAGGTGACTTATCTAGGACAGGGACATCACAGGGAACAACAGCGGCAGAAATGTAATTTTCTGGTGGCAAATGAAGAGAACGAGCGTGACCGAGCGGCTGCGCCGCTGGACGTTACTTTAATACAGCCGTGATCATATAGGATACATAAAAGCAAAACACAAACCAGGCGGGGAAAGCCTTCCTGCCGACATTGTTTTAATGTCGAACAAAATGTGTGAGGGAAGTGTCTGCATGTAGAGCTGCAACAGCTGAATTCGGCAGATATAAAAGAGCTCTGCCGTGTCACTCACAACCAGAAGAAGAAAAGAGAGGAGAGGGAGGCCAAAAAGAAGACAATTAAGTCGGCGTGAGAACGAAAGGAGCCAGGAGAGAAATTCTATTATTTGTTGTTGAAAGTAAAACATTTGAATTAGGTTCCAGTTTGAAATGATTCGAAAATTCTTTCACTTTATTTCTCAGTTTTTCACTCCTTCTGGATGTGATCCAGATTGTGCCACATGCAGAAATTCCAGTTTTCCATAGAAGCCCATTTAACGTTGAAATGTTTACACAGGATTGGGAGGTTACACCACGTTTGAGTAGGTTAACGCGAGACTTCCCGTCCAACGGTACCGATAACTACTTCTTGCAAAAGTTTTATTTGAATCTGACTCCCATTTGGCAGCAATTTGAATTTAAGAAAGAAAATCCCATTTAGCATGATGTCGCTTCAAGTCTCACAGGGCTATAATTTGGGTTTCTAAACAAACATGCACCGCAAGCATTGCAACGTGTTTTATTTTGAATGTCTAGAGCCGCAATCTTATGCTCTTTATGAATCGTAAACAGCAGCCTCCAAAAAAAAAAAAAAAAAAGAAGACTTTTCACACAGTTGCCGTCAGCTTGGTTGCCTTCCGCTATGTTTCGTCGCATAATAACCATTTTTGCATGGTTTATTGCAAACGGCAAATCATTTAATCCCGATGTTCCGTTATTTATTTTTCAATGAATACAGGCATCGGACATTGTCGTCATTTTGATTATAAAACATTCGCAAAATGATTGCATTCCGGATCAGTTCTTACACTAATATCATATTGAAAACATCCTTGCTCTCATCTTGCTCTCATTTTTACACGGAAGCAGCTCTTTCTCTCAGGAGGACGACAAACATACTGTTGCCGTTCCCAAGAGCAATTCCCAAGAGAAGATGATGAAAGCTGTGACAGAACCACCAATTATTCAAAACACCACCAAAGAAAGTTCTTCTATTCAGCACGTCGCCATCTTGAATTGGAAATGAATGGCGACTTGGAACGAGGTTGTTCTTGCCTTACGCTTTTCGTGGTTCAGGGCAGCAATGTGGCTAGCATGCAGTGTAACGACTACGCTATTATGCAAATTCTTCCGGGATTCTTATATGAATCTTTTATTAAAAAAAACAACTAACTGGAGGTTGGGATTTTGTGATTTGAGTTGGATACAATATAATCGTAGGATATTGTGTATTTCTTGTGAATGGTAAAGTCTGTGAGTTCATGTGAGGCGACTGTGGGTGGTAAAACATCCGTCATAACACAGTCACAAGTTTTTGCTTTTTTTTTTTTAGTCAGATTTGTACTTTCCTGGATTGTTTTTTTTTTTGGTGCTGATTCCAAATTTGCCTTTTATCTCTAGCACATCCAACTTTCATAAAAAAAAAAAAAAATAAATAAATAAATAAGAATAATAATAATATAGTAACACTAATATTCTATATAATATAGTAATATTTTTTAATTAAGAGTAAGGTTCAGAAAAAGCTGCGATTTTCTTTTTTGAAATATCGCAGCTTTAAATTACAAATCATGTTAAAATCGGAATTGTTAGGTCATAGGTCAAACTTAACTTAACCTGCGTGTTATTCAGAAAAGTTTTTTTTTTTTTTTAAACGAATGAGTTAGCGCACTTCGTAAGTCATTGTACATGATCTGGATTTTTTTTTTTTTTTTTAGGAAGCCATTTGATACAACTATTTGAAGTGCTTTAAATATTCATGTTTGCGGATATTCCCATTCATCCAAGTCGTTACTTTCTCAGGGCACTGAATCGGGCGCAACCGGACTGCTGTTTGCCTCGGAAGTCGTCTCGCCTCCCATCCGAGAAGACTTCATCAATTCATGCAACAAGAATCAATTTTACAGCATCACCCATTAATTGTATTGAACACACCGAACTCTTTAACGGTATTTGCGACCATGCTAGTGTCATAAAAAGAAAACAATTTCCATTTGTTTCCTTCTCCAACTGTCAGTTGGACTTAATTCACATGGCATCCGCCAAGTCGCGAGTTGCATGGAGCAAACGTGGGGAACACGAGGCATGCCAGTTGCCCATGCCTGTCCTCAATTATGTCATTAATCACAATAATCAAAATGGCGTGAAGCTAAAAGCAGAAACTAATTTTTATAACAGCAGAGGGAAAGAAAAAGAAATCAATCTTATGTTGCTTCCCATATACTGTACTTTAGAAGAAATGACAAATCATACTTTGTATTTTTTTCTGCAGATTCATAGTTCTTCTTGACAGACACTTTAAATCTACTATATTTGAACTCTCCACTTACATTTCGGTGCCTTCTGCAGGCTGAAAAGTGTGAACACGGACGCTTTCAAACCGCGTTTTCACAGCAGCTTGTGCCATTGTGTGCTTCCTCTGTAGCCCTGACATGGTTTCTGATCACAGTAATTTGTAAATCACTTTGATAGGACAGGTTCCTTTCTTGTCTTTCACAAAACCACACAATGGCTTCGAACCGAGCGAAGATAACGAGCGGCACGGCGGTTTGAGGGGAAACCGGGGAGGCTGCGGTGGAGAAAAAAAGGCAGAGTTGATAAGGACAGAAACGGGGTTAATGTATGAAAGAAAAAGTATTTTCGGAGAGGAAAAAGGGAAAGCCGTGGCCGCGGGGTCTGACACTGTCCCAGTTTTGCGACAGCGTCTGAATCTCCTGTGGCTCTCCTGAGCATTTCCACCAACTTGATTAATGCTGCCATCACAACTATAGCCAGCATGTTTGAAGACTGGAATAAAACTATGTTGAGCCACAGACGCAGCACTTAGTTTAAGCCCACAGTCATATTTTCGCCTTGATTACATGAAACAAACTGTTCTGGGACTTGGGCGAGAGTTGGAACTGGGACACAATGGATATTCTATGGCTTATTAGGGAGTGCAAAAAAGAAAAATCAAATGAATGACAAAAAAAAAAAAAAAAAGACCTCAGGAAGTTGTCGCTTTTCTTGAAGCGCACAATTAAAACAGGATTAAAATGTTTCAATGGATAAGTGGAAGTGAGTTGTCTGTTCCGCCAAAGTGTGATAAGCTGTGACATTTTGCAAGTCTTCGTCACTGGTGGCGAAGCATCAGTGTAATTTGGTGTCATTTAAGAATTAATGCGTCGCAAATTCAAATCCCTCGATGACAGTTGTGAAAAGAGGCAGCGGAAGACAAATGTAACATCTCCACTTTTTAAATAAGCCGAGCAGGGAATCTGTTAAATCCTCGCAATTTTCCCGAACATGCATGAAAAGGTTTTACTTTTTCTCATTCTAACATTTTTCCATTCCTGATAAAAGGTTACGGCAGTGATGACGGGATATTAGAAACATTTTCAAACCAAAGCAGGCGATTGTGTGCACTCTGAATGAGGTCGTCTCACCAGAGACGGGCATTTCACACCTAGGCCTTCAAAGAAGTCCTACTTCGTCCGACTTAAATAAATACCGCTCATAATAGCGTCATTTATAACGCAACGGTTGGACAAATAATTTACAGAAATGCACTTACGCATTATTAAGTGTTGGACGACCTCAGCTCACGAGAGCGAGCTTCTCTTGAAAGGTCCGTCTCGAAAATGGCCTTGCAAGTATAACTGCAATCAAATCCACACTGGGATATAATGTGACATGAATGTGAAGAATTCTTTTCCAAATGAATTTATATGTTTAAAAAAAAAAAGTGTGTCTTTCTCTATATGGAATATTTCCACCAATTTAAGGGTCAAGCAGTAGGTCGTACCTGAGGACTTCCTGTATATCAGGTGTGGGCAAACTACGGCCCGCGGGCCACATACGGCCCCATTAAACGCTTTAATCCGGCCCGCCAAACTTGAAAAAAATTAAATGAATAAACCTTGTTCATGTTTTACTATTTAAGACATATATTTTGTTGTAGTGCTTTTGTTCACTTTTATTTAAAATTCAATGTTTTGTTTTTTTTCTCCGATGAGGTGAGGTTACCAAAACACTCCATCCATCTGCCCTTGGTCCGGCCCCGCTGTCAAATTTTAGAACCCATTGTGGCCCGCCAATCAAAAAGTTTGCCCACCCCTGTTCTATGGGCTAAAAGAGTGCATAGTTAAAGAGAACCGTTAGCGCTAGGATTAACTTTGGGGACAGTTTGGGTATACGAAGAGGTTTCCGAATGCAATACGTAGCTCGTGCCAGATCAACGGCTTGATGACCTGTGGTGCTTTAATCGAGCTGGCAGGACCCGGTCGAGGAAGCCTGAGATGAGTTGGGAATTGAGCCAGCTGTCTGAGGACCCATGAAGGGAATGAATAGTGAGTTGAGGAGCAAAACGAGCGCAACCATTTGCTCAAAGTTGCTCTCCGAAGGCACAAGCAGCACTCAGACAAAAAAGATGAGAGCGATGAGGGAGAAAGGAAAGAAAGGCGATGTGACACATGACAGTGACGCACAGTGGTGGCGAAGGATCCTTTAGTATTCCGACGACAGTCCTTGTTAGTTTGAGGACTGTCAACACTGGGATCTGTTGGGTGAATATGTCGAATGTTGACACAGACAACATATTACACATTAGGCGAAATTGTTGAAATAACTTGAAACTGGCGGAAGAAATAAAGCTGTTTTTGAACTTCAACCAACAGAATTCTTTAAATAATGGATTTATTTTAATCATTGCCATCAAATGATTCCCGTAGAGCGCAACGGGAGCTGTGCACCTGTTGACTGGTGACGAGTAAACTGCCGTGCAATTGGCACCGTTTTGAAGGGGGCTTTCTTCAAACAGCTCCTTTTGACATTGCAGATGTGCATCAAAGGTGTCTTCTTTTTGCTCCCAAACGTTCTTGGCTATTTTTAGCTGTGAGTGTTTTGGGTCCTTAACCTGGACCCACGAACTGCGTCAAGGCACACACAGACCACCTTTATGGTCGAGAGATTTTAGTGCTCCCTGCACAGATTCAAGACACACTGTGTGGGATGCGGAAAATCAGTCTCAGAATATAACCAAGGGTGGATATCACTATAAACAGGCGGTGAATATAACAATTTTGGTTTGCAAAGATTTAGACTATAGCCAAATCTTGAGACATGTTCTGTAGATGCATTGAAAATGTATCACTTAATGCAGACCTTCCCTAATTAAGTAGCTTTAACGAAATAAAGATGAGCAGAAAATGTTTCTGGTTGGCGCAAACTTGTAACAAACAACAAAAAATTTCAAAGCGTATATTTTACTCTAAGACTATAAAATTTCATTCGCTTTACTCGGATCAAATAGAGTAAAACTATTAATTGATACTTTCAAAAGCCAGCTCATGACACTCAGTTGATTCAAATTAAATGATTCACTGTATTTTTCGAAATATAAGTCACCGTTTTTTTTAAATAGTTTGGCTGGTATAGCAACGTCTATATACTAAAATTAGAGCTTGGACTGCCACCCAAAATACCCCCGTTTCCTCATCGTGTGGCCTTTCTCTGCAAAAGTATTTGGTGCCAACTGCCAAAAGACAGCCGAAGTAGTAAGGGAAGAAGAAGAAATGCAAGAATCTTAAGAAGAAATGCAATAAATGGAAGAAGAAGTCACATATTTCCGCCAGTGGCAACCTCCATCATAACATGCTAAAAAAAGGAACGGTATTCCAACAACAGCTCAGGAATGGTGAGAAAAGTGTCATTGATTGATTCCCATTGGGATTAACAAGATAATAACTGGCACACACGTGTTGAGTGTGAGTAACCCATGACAAAAAAAAAAAAAACCTCCATACCAATACAAGCAGGTTGTATATCTCCGATACATTTTAGACAACTATCAGTCGAAGCAATATTATGATGTGATTTCCTGAAGAGCTGCTGCTGCTGTGCGAGTACAAAAGACGTTTCTGACTGACAGGCTGACGCACTGTTATCCTCTTTGACAACATTTCCTGCAGGAAATTGTGCACAAAGTTGAAACCGTTGTGACATTTGCAAACATAGCATCGGATCTGACCCCCTGAAATGTTCCCAAATGGCTCGAAATGGTACAACATTTGCCAACTGGAGTCGTCGTCGTATTTATTCTGGTAGATGTGAATATTCCATCGGACATTTTCGAAAAGTGTAATATCCAACAAACCCTTGGCGTCTACTTCACTTTCAACAGATTCACACAACAGGGATGTAAATTTGAGTGCCAGACTGATCTGTCTATGTTGCCATGGCAACACGTCTTTGGTCATACCTCTTCTGTCTCTGTCTGTTAAAGAAATACTTCATCGCATGGATAAAGAGATAAATGTGCAAATAAAAAAAAAAAATGCTCCCAGGAGAAACTTTACCTACATCCCCATCATTTCCAGTGTAAATATAAAAATGCAAATATATGCAAATGTAGAAATTTGTCAAAACACATGCACACACATAAACACCAGCATTAGACTTTGCTCAGACTTTCCCGCATGTTCGCTTTTCTTCCGGCATACGATCACGAGCAGCCGCATACCACATGCAGTGATTTTTTTCACATAACATAAATAAATATATGCACGCTGAATATGTTTTACACACCCACCACGTACAAGCACATGCCACCAACATATACGCGGTACCTGTGACTCATACAAATCAAGCAGTGGAATGTTTTGGGGCGCAGACGTCAAAGCGGAAAGACGATCACGGCTGTACGAAAGCCATGAATGCCGTGGATCACAGTGTCCCAAAATAACCCGGCGGTGTTCTTAAGTTGACCCCCCCCCCCCCCCCCCCTCAAAATATGGAACTGTTTTCAAAAGCACAGCTCACAGCATCAATGTGAACCATTGTTCATATTTAATCTTGAATTCAATGCAACTTCACGTCGCGATTGTTACATTCGGACGGAGCGTCAATCGAGGAACTGATCGTGAATTGTGAAGAAAAAAAAAAGTTGTTTTGTGAAAAGAAACTCAACAACCACAGAAAGTTCAATCGGGCCCACAGGCAAAATGTGGAGGGCGGGGAGAGGGGGGTTGGGGGGGATACAGAGAAGACTGATTTTACAAAGACCAAAAGCACATTGGTGGTGACGGATTGAATTGGAGAGCCGTGAGAGTGAACAGCAGGTCGATGAAGAGAGAGACCTGCATTCATGGCCACGTAGCCCACTTCAACTCAAATGTGTGTGCGCGCCCATTTCTTTCTTCTTCTTTCGTCGCTACTCTCGCCAAGTTTCTGTTTCCTGCCTGGCTGGCTTAAAGTGGTTGGTGGGCGCGTTTCAACATCTCCCCATTAGAGAGAAAGTCGAGGAGGATGAGGAGAACGCGGAGAGGCCCTTTTGGCAACACGACAGGAAGGAGCGGCGACAACATTTGTGTGGAAGCCCAGCACACACCTGCGCTGACTTCAGGAGAATCCAGTCTTGCTACAAATGGCTTCCCCCCATGAGAACAAGCTCCAGTTTTTTTTTTGCAACCCATCATGACTGGAAGTCATCCATCATAAAATACTGTGCTTTCTTGAGTTATGAGTTTAATACGTTCGGAAAGAATCATATCTCAAATCATCGTTGCCCACTGAAATAAAAGGAAACACTATTAATGCGTTCCAGTCACAGGAAAAAAAACAACACCACCAAAATGTTTTATTTTTAGTCTGAAAAATAGCACTCCAATTGGCACCCTTTGCAACTTCTGCAACGTGGAAAATTCTACACCTTCAAGACCTGTCAAGAGAAATCAAGACTTCTTTCCCGAATTATAATTACGATTTAAATCCCACTTGTGGAGCCCCAACAACTGTCCTCTGCATCGAGCAGAAGACGTTTAAAAAGCGTGGCGTGTCAGTTCGTTGATTTCAATGAAAGCATCGTGTCAATTCACGCCTGCCTTTAAATCCATTAAAATCAAAGTAGCAGACGTGTTGGCTGGTTAATTCTTGTCCATTGAAGCTTATTCGCGAGTCTGACAACAGTAGTTTTCGAAGTTGGAAAAAAAAAAAATTCAACGACGCGTTAGACACGTTGACTAGTTTACTGTGTACTGATTAATAGTGTTTTTTTTTATTTAATTTATTTATTTTTATTTTTTGCCACCAGTGAAATGCGGGGGCCTGACTGGTGACCACTGACATTTCACCCTCATTTCCATAACAACAATTGCCCCCGAGTGAGGGGGTTGACCTTTAACCTATAATGTCTACGTGTGTATGTGTGAACTTGTTCAACTTGGGGGGAGGGGAGGTTGGAATGGAATTGATGAGATTCCGCCCATATACCCGTGGGAATCAGCTTGTTTCGACTTCAGCACCCATGACGTGCGTGCACGCACAAACAAAACAAAACAACACATAATCCACGTCATGATACATATCAAGCTCTAAACTGCCCTTGACCACCACCTTGCCATCATCCATCAATCCATTACCTGTCCTGATTGCACATCTGTATGGACAGGACAGTGCTGGGTGGGACAGAGGAAAGTGGCAAGGATGGAGGCCCATGTGAGATGACGCTTACTTGAATTAGGCGGAAATGTCCCCAGGTAAAAATAGAAATGTGTTATGGCAGAAAGTTCACAAGCGGGACATATTAGCTGGTTGCGTGGATGTTTGACATGATATGAAGGTGGGAGGCATTGATTCAATTTGGCCTGAAGGGAGAATTGATCATAACGACACCTTTGTGTTTATATTTTAGAACCTTCAGCAAAGAGGTTTAGAGTGGCAAGGATGGGCAACTGAAATGCCACATTTCACATTTTCGAACCAGATGTGTGGCAAAAATGCTATTTTAAATATGAACAAAATATATGCTTGTCATTTTTACATTTTCAATGCATGTATAAAAGACGCACTACCCTAAGCCAACAACAAAAGGTTTACTGCAAACAACAAAATAAACACATAATGCAACTTTTTTTTCCAGCGCAAAGGGCTCTCGTGCATGAAAATGACCATTCAAGGATGGCACAAAACTGCCAAACAACAACCCAACATTAATAATGTCATTTTGTACATTTCTTTTCACAAAAATCAACTCACTGCCCTGCTCTAAACTAATACACGCACATTTGGGTTTGCCCAGCATGAAAATTAACTCCTTACCCATACCTGACATGAAGACAAAAAGCACAAAAATATACTGTGACATACTCACACATGCAAAGAATGAAAACTTGTTATCTTTTTCTTTAACTCAATGGCAATCCCGACAAACACAATGTTCTTAAAATATGGGGCACCTTTTGTACAATTTTGGTACTTTTGAGGGGTCGCTTAGAGTTCAACATTAGAGGCCTGAAAAGTACAAAAAAAGCACGGTTGTTCATAGGCTCATTATTAGGACTGATAACAGACCATTTCCTTTGGGTGAAGCCTCAAACTAAGCCTTGCACATAATGACCTACAAGCGCTCAAAGGGGGGGGGTGAAAAAGCAAAGTCACGTCTTGCCCTGAAGATAAAAGCAGGTATTTTTCCATAACCATGGTAACCTCAGACGTCACTCAAGTTTCCGAAAGGTAAATACAGGTCGACGCGGCACATCAATTTGATGAGATTGTAAACAACTTATTAGTATGGAATTCTCAGCACTCAGGGTTGGCGGTTCAAACTGTAAATAGAACGCCATCGCCAGACCTTCTAATGAATCCGACCGCGCTTGTTAAAGCCATACACAATCAACGTAAAAGCCATCAGTCTTTTAACTCAAAGTCAAAACAAATTGTCAACCTTTCTTCTTAACTGGAATGACAACATACTAGAAGATAATGCATGGAGAAAATGCAAAAGACCAACTAGAGAACTGCTCACGCTCTGCTTTTGTAGCGCTAGGTCAGCAACAGCCATATTCAAGGAAATTAAGAGGTTGTTTATAAAGGCCATTAAATGTTAATACGCTACATTTCCTTTGACTGGATGAGACAGCAGAAAAAAAAATCCTGCTAAAAATCAACCAGAAGCAGCTACCAAACACACACTGCTAAAAAAAAAAAAAAAAAATGGCGCGCTACCACGTTTCAAGTGAGCAAGGAATGCATCCATCTTGACAAAGTCCTTTTGGTTAAAGCGCAAACAGCATTAAAAACGCTGGTCTGGCTGCCGACTCAGCACTTCTTTCTGCCTTCTCCTCCACTTCCATAGCAACACCTTATTCACGCTCTTCACCACTTGAACGAGTGTTCTTTTTGACCTATCTGACACCCTCCATAATAGCGTGTGTGAGTGTCATGTCACATTTTAGTCTCTTTTCGAGGCCCCGTGTTCTTTGTGTGCAAGCGGAGGGGCGGGTAGGGGGGGGGGGTCGCACACCGGCCCCATACCCTGTGGAGGAGATTAATTCTCACTTTTATCAAGGAGCATTGCTCTCGCGGGAGCCTGGCGGAGACTTGGGCAAAGTGGTTACAGGGGATTGCGGATAGTAATGGCTTGTGTGTGTGTGTGGTTGGTGGCATACACACACACACACACACACACCCGAGTAGTGTCTCAGTGCGGGTCTAACACAAACACAGACTGGTCACAACCCTGTGCGATGTGTGTACATTTCTGCTAGCGTATCAGTGGCGGAGAACGCATCGATTTATTGATTAGCTCAGCCATTCGTTAAATTCAGCAATTCCCCACAAATTAAAACTTACGCTACTTTGCGCACTGTGGCGGCAGGAGTTGCGACTCTCACACCATAAATCAGCAAATATCTCGGACTTCATGCGCTCGCACCTGTCCCGAAGGTTAGGAATATCGCATGAGCGGAAATGGGGTGTTAAGTGTGAGTGGAAATGTCACCGAAGGTTTGAATTGCATTTCATCGCCGTAAACCGCCGGCTGCTCACTGCGATGCCACACTTCATCACTCGGAATCACTCCGCTGCCTCAATCAATGGCCAGTTTGCGAGATAAGTCTTATTGGAAAGGGAGAGAGTGTGTGAGTGCACGGAGGGGAGGGGGGTGGGGGGGCCTATCTTTATTAGCCGAATTATTCATAGTGCCCCGGTCCTTCCGGGGAATTTGTCTAAGTGCTGACAGCAAACACAAATTTACAGTTCGTGACACTGAACCTTCGCTATGACATGGTTCGTTGTTTGCACCACTGTTATAATGCACATTTTTAAGTGTTTTTTTTTTTTTTTCTAAATGGGTTTTTAGAGAAGGACCACGTTGAACCAAAGCATGTCGGGCAGCACTGACGTCGAATGGAAGAGATGCAGCGTGTGATTCAGAGCGAGAAGAAGAAGAGGCAGAGAAGTAAGAGTCCAGTTCTTGATGTTGTTCTCACAGAGCAGACAAAATATAATTCATACTTTAAAGTTGTTCCAAATTAAATCAAAATATTTTTTTTTTTACAATATACCCGTTGTTTGAACGTTTATAATTAGCGTAACATTGATGCTAATTTCTGTTAGCCCGTCTATGGCATTTCACATTGCAATATGGTAATTATATGTATCGTTAAATATTCTTGTGTTCAATCAAACAATGTTTGACTGTGCTTTACTTTTCAAATGTGTTAAAAATATGTGCAATGGGCAAAACTATTTATTTATTTTTTTCCCGGATGTCCAATCAATATTGCAGCTCGATGTTCCATTATGACTTCCCCAACGCACAAATCAAGCAGCAAAAGGCGCAATTGAAGAGACCTGACCTCAACCTCAACAAACATCCAGCCCAGATTGTGAGCCAAGCACTCTCTTAAGTCCACAATCTTCCGACCTCACAAAGGTTCTTCTGCATGAATCGATGAAATATTTCCATTGAATTGAAATAGCTTTCCCAACGGGGCTGAACTTTTACTGCCGTGTCATTTGCCATGTGTTCCGACACTTTTGCACCTACAGTGTCCCGCCCCACCTGCTGTTAGCTGCTGCCAGCTCCCATCACGTTTAACATAAGCAAATAAACAAAGAGGCGCAGTGACACACAGAAGATTACAATTCAAAAATAAGGCATTGCTGGCTTTCCTTCAGGGATAAATGAAGATAAACAACACTCCGTACCGTGCTTTATAAGTTTTTTCTTCCGACATCCCACGCAGCCTGAAGTAAACACTACATATTGTGGGTGGAAGACAAAGAGGCCAAGTTTATTGTCAACAACAAATAGTTCCTTTTTGCATAATGTTAGAGGTCTAGTACAGTTGAGGCATATGAAAAGCATGACGTTAAAACTGACCAGGGGCGGGAAATATTTATTGAGTTTATTAGAAGCCAAAGCGGTAAGAGCAGTGTTTATGAACTGGGGCTCGGAAAAGATGCGTTCATAAGCACATGCTCGAAATTAAACTCTGACAGCATCATCAGCGGGGACCACTAAAGGCATTAAACGGCCATCGTGAGACTCCACCTTGGCGTGCATAGCTCAAAACAAGACAGTGATTTTCTGCTCTCTTGAGTTCACTTCCTAGTCTGCTCTAATGCAGAAACAATTGTCTTGGCGCGACCCGTGATTTAGGATGGACTTTATGGGCTACACGGTTGGATCAACCTGCTTCAGACAGCAGGAAAAACATCAAGTCACGCATCTCGCATGCCAATACTAAGTCAACTCTTGTTCTGCAGGAAACACCTGCTCATACATCACAAACTGCTCCTTTCTCCTTTTCGTGGAGCATAAAACACCTTGCACTTTCTTGAAAACAAAGTGTTATGCCGCAAAAACAGACTTGGATATCCTGCAGACATACAGGATGTCTTCACCCACTGAGCGCATGAAAGTGTTTTTTTTTTTTAAAGCACGGATTGACACTCAGAGGTCAATCCATGCCAAGTGAGACCAAAGATACAAGGACGCAGCAAAACCGTTCACATTATTCAGTAGATGAGTCATCTGCAGTGCTATTGTACTGTTCACTTGAGCGCATTCCGCTTGAGTCTCCTGCTCCCTGTATGTAACATAGCATGGCGCATGGCTCGTGTTACCAGGTAAGTTTTTGATGCATCACTTTCATCAGACAATCTGTGATGCAATAAGTGAGCATGCACGCCACTAGAAAAGCAAACAGCAAGCAAGTCATACTTCGGTTTATAGCTACAAACTATCAAAGGTAATCAGGACAGAATCATTATCTTGAAAGAATATCTGCACAATGCATCTGTTACCCAGTGATGCACTGCAGCAGCAGCAGAAGCAGCACTGTTGTCATCATTGTTGTCATTATCACAATGGAAACAAGTATCAAGGAAGTGCGAGATCGGACCAATTGGGAAAAGTGCAAAGAAAAAGTGAGCGGATAAGCTACCTTTACAGGAGAGCTGCGGGTAGCGACGGGCAGCTCTCTGGCGGCGCTGCCCGGGGGAGACGCCGATATCCCGGCTGCGCAGCCCTGCAGCGAGCCCCCGGCCACGAACTGCCTGCTGCCCGCTCCGGCGCCGCCTCGCTGAGGCCGCTGTTTGATGCCGTCCAGGAGGCGAACGAGCAGGATGTTCGCCGGGAGGTCGTCCACTCCGCAGTCCACCAGGATGCGACACTCCGGGCAACGCAGCTCGTTCCGGGAGCTGACGATGTTCTCCAGGCAGCGGCGGCAGAAGGTGTGCTGACACGGCAGCACCTTGGCCGTGGTGTCCAGGCGCTCCAGGCACACCGAGCACTCCAAGAGATCCAGCAACGACGAAGACTCGTCCATGTCGGCGGAGAGGGTGATCATCTGGGCTTCAGGCTCCGTGGAGACGCTGCGTCGTCGGCGGCGGCTGCTGCTGCTGCTTCTCGTGGCGGAGGAACGGACCGCGAGCACAGAACATTCTGGGAGGCGAGCAGACGGGAAGCAGTCGAGGGACGCCCCGCGTGCGTCGCCGTGCACTTTCCTCCCCCGGGTCGTCTCCAGTGTGTCTGTGTGCCTCCCTCGCCCGTATGACCGTCCGTCCGTCCCCCCTTCTCTCCGTGTGCGCGCGATCGCGTCTCTCCCACGGCTGTGCTGGAGGCGCTGAGGTCACGCTCTCATCGCCATCCTCATCCTCGTCATCGTCACTTATCGCGATTGTGGCGCGTGCGCACAGCAGAATTGATGAAGAACACCGAGACCAGACAGCTTGTCAATCAACACAAGCGCTATATGACAAAGTATGGAACTAGCGAAGTAATCACAACAATAAGCTATCACTAGGTATGGGAGAAAAAATAATGATCGGTCTCTTTTCAAATTGAAAAAAAAAAAAATATATATATATATATATATATATATATATAAATAAATAAACAATAATAACACGTAGCTAACTTTTTTCCAACCATCTGGGCAAAAAAAAAAACCCACAACAATTTAACAAGGCAAGTCTGCATGAAGTGTATAAAACGGTTTCGACAAAGTAAAAATCCCGATGGTCAGTTTAGTTGAGCTCGTTAGTTTTGTTTATCGTTGTGGTTGAATCTCGCTGTTCTGTAAAAACGGCAATGCATTTTTTTTAAGCATTTTTCTTACCTTTGGTGCTGATCGATTTTTTTAAGTATTAATATTTTGGTCCTTTGAGTGATAGTCATTAATGTAAAAGATGACCACACTAATTTGTATTCTTTCATTTTTCAGTAAATATATACTTGTAAAATTTCCGGCTCTTATGTACCTGCAGCACATCACAACTGTGTTCTCGAGGAAAAATTGGCTTTTATTGCCATCTAGTGGTGAATATATTTTTGGGGTTTATTCCATACGGTCTGATTGGCCTCTCGAATGTGAATGTCTCCAGTCTAACTAATATTGATTAATTAACTATCAAAGTAACTAAAAATGTATTGACAGTGGCGTCATACGGGGGCAAAATCAGACAATTCTAAAGGCTAATCACTGACAGTGGAGCAATACATGTATATTTTTAATAGTAATATTTCATAAAGTCCCCAAATCCCTAGCACTTTGGCATATTGCCTACGTTCTCATCAAATCTTTTTTTTTTAAATTGTCCATCTGCACAATTTTATTGTTGTAGTTTAGACAGGTTGCTCATAATGCAGCCGTCTGTTAACACAATATTAGCAGCCACATGTAGTTGTGAACTTGTGAGTGTGTATCAGCTGTGAATGCAGCCCTACTTTGCCAATCCACCATTTTTCCATAAAATACATATTTTGAAAAGAACACTTAATAATGTAAACTAAATATAAATCAATAAATGAATTTCCACAATCAAACTATGACTTATGGTTCATGTTAAATACATGCCGGCCAATTCTTCGATTAAATTGCAGTGCTTGTCTGAGGGCCACATTAAACCCCGTTGGGGTCCTAATCTGGCCCGCGGGCCGTATGTTCGACATCTCTGGATTTAACTGTTCTCAACATAATTTTTAAGTCAAGAAAGAAGAAAAACTGACCGGGATCGGCTCCCAAGAGACCGACAGCAAAACTGAAGGAGTTGCAGGAATTTCCGCCAAGTACTGGCTGTGTTGGTACATGTGACATAAATCCCCCATCTTCATTGTACGTTTGTGCCATGGGGTTAGGGTGGTAAGACGGACGGTGAAGAAGAAGAAAATCGCCTGCAACGACATTCTCAGCATCTTTAACCCTGCCATCATTACCCGTGTCTCCGGTCTTCCGGTCCTTGTTACCGTGCCAATCAAAACGCAGCTTGACTGCACTTTATACAGTCAGTGCAGGTGTGCCTAATGTGGTGACCGATGACTATATACAAGGGAGGGGCGCAAAGATTTCGCTCATTCATGCGAAAATGAAATTCTGATTGAACTGCAATGAGATTGTGTGTGTCGCAAATGAAGGTCAAGTACAAGAAATGGGGGTCCCGCCGCATTATATCCACAGGGAGCTGCCATTTCGGAAAGCTCGATTTGCAGCCCATACCAAGTCGGAGCAATATTGCAATGCCACAACAGTTCGTCTAAGGAGAACGTGAGTGTGATGTTGTCAAGCCCTGATTTCAAATGCCTCGCTCATGAGTCCTGGCAACAAGCCATTGCTCATCTCTCCCTGTCTTTATCGTAGTCACTCAAGTCTTGCGCTCAGTGTGTTTCACCTGCTTCATATACATCTGCACAGCCGATAATTGAGCTCGAAAGGTAGAGCGAGAAGTGCTCGAAAGTGATTATTGGATGAAAATCCCCCCCCCCAATCCGTTTACGCAGAAGCTAAGGGTGATAAGAAGCTATTTTGGAGATGCAGGGGTGGAACCGAGCCAGTCCCGATTCTTATTACCGCACTGCAACAATTCCAGAAGTTATGAAACTGTTTTCCTCACCTGACTTGAGTATTATTTGCGATCTCTTCTTTCCCGTACTCAAATAAGCAATTTATTGTGCTTTTCTATTAAGTATTATTTACACGGAAATCCACGTGCGTGTTGCATCTGCATCCCCTCATCAACCAGTTGGCTCATGCAAAAAGTAGGTTAGCTGATGCAGCAGTTACCATGGAAACCGGGTCTTTCTTTCTTGTTACGGAGCAGTTAAATGTGTGAGAATGAGCGGGGCTAACAGGGGTGCGAAAAGGTCAAAGGAAGTCGAAAGTGGACAAACTCGCATCAACGAGTTTTTTTTTTTTTTTTGTTAATCCTAAAAGAAAAGAGAATGTTTGACCCCGGATAAAAGTGGGATGGGTGGAACGAGAATCTTCAATTTGTCCTGAATAAAGTCCTTCCCTGTAAGATTTGCAGACATGTTCTTATACGATTATTACAATTCTTCCCCTTTGCTTTGTTTTTTCATTTGGAAAATGAGTTCAGATTTTTCGACTAAGATGCATTAGGGCACAAATAAAAAATGCAAAAGTATATTTTTGATGACTACATTGCAAATTCCTCAACATCTATATCTGTGTTACAAATCTTCATACCGTGCTTCGAATATTGATAAAAATTCCAAGTTCCATTTTTTTTTTTTTTTTAAACCTGAAATACTGCAAATTGGCTGGTGTTTAGGGACCTCCGCCTTAACACATCAAATTTAATCTTTTTATCCTGCACTATGGTTCATTTATCTCTTGCACCATCCTTCATACGGAATACAAATTTGTGACTGTGCCCATTTGTTGTTTTCATTGTATCGCATTACTCTTCTTGTTTATCATTTCCTCATCCTGTATTTATCCTCTCATCTCCTCTAATCTCTTCCCCTCGTCTCCTCCTCCTCCTCCCATCAGGAAACCCCTGGCTCAACATAAAGGACACGTTAAAAGAGGATATGAGGAAGAAAGATGGCGTGAAAACCTAATAGGTTAGTAAGGCCGCGATGCCGATTGAAAGAGAAACAGAACAGGTGGAAGACGGCGGGAATGACCACCGAGGAGTAAAGATAAGAAGTAAGGAGACAAGGATATGGTCAGAGAGAAACGCAAGGAGACGGGGCGAGCGTGAAGTAATTACAGGACTCCGCGAGTTTTCAAAGCAGCGCTTTTATCTCTTCCTTCCGGTGGCAGAGAAAACGAGCGGAGGAAGGAGGGGAGATCAAGAAGACGCTTCGGTCCTTTACAGACGTCTGAATCACACACACAGCGGCTCACAATGCTAATTCAATTTATCTGTGTCTGTCTCTGGTGCAGCAGAACAAAATACGGCAGTGTAAAAACGGCTCTCCAATTTAGCCTGACAATTTGCAGCTCGTTATTCTAAAGCAATCCAAGCTTCCTGTTGAAACCTGAACTGGAGGAAGAAATATTGACAGGAGGGGGGGGGTGAATGAAGAGAAGACATTGTACAAAATGTTTTTTAAATTTAATCACCCGTAAATGGGTCAAATGTCACCTGTATAAAATTTAGATATTTGCACTCGGAGCAGAATGAAATCTTGCAATACTGTTGCTGAGAAAGGAAAGAAAATTTGAGCGTAGAATATTCAACGCAAAATCCACTGTGAGATGATTACAATTACCAAAGTGGCATGAAAAAAAAAACATGACTAGACAGTCGTACTAAATATATGTTCCAAATGTTTCCTGACTGGTATGGATTGATTTTTGTTCCCGCAACTACCGGTTGATGGACACTAGAGGGCGCAGTCGAGTCAGGACCTTCAGCAACTCTCATGCCAGGAGTTTACCTGCTCTCATCTGTCTCAGGGCGGAGAAACTTTCCCACTTTCCCCATGAAGGAGGAGCCTGCAGACACGCTCAACATGCACACTAAAAAGTGCATGCAGAGAATCAAGTTCAGCTGCTCGGAGAGAGACCTTCATCGTCAGTCAGTCCCTCAGTGATGCTGATCGCAGGTTGATCCAGCTCAGGGTGGACCAGGATTGACAGTTGAACCAACAGACTGGTGTTACCTCTGGAGAGGACGGCAGGTAAGACCACTGAGCAGCTGGGGAATGCTGGGACAGATTTTTGCAAGATTTGGGGGAAAATTCCCAAGCAGTCCTCATGATTTGCTGAGCTTTCATTTTTAAATTTGGCTTTTGGGATGATAGTGAATCCAGGAATGAAAATAATTCCTTGTCACGTTTGTCTGTCGACCTTGTTGTATTTGACTGGTGGGCGTGCGCTCGCCAAACACATGTAATGCAGATGTTAAATTTTCCTGCCAAGTGCAAACAAAACATTGCAGAAAGGCCGCTTCATTTGCATGCATGACAGGCACGTCCCTAAACAGACAGCATTTTATGCATGAAAGCTGCATGTCGATGCAAAGCTTTCAGCCTAAGGTTACAAACTATTCACTTTGCCTTGATAATCTGTTCTGCTCCGCGAACAAGGCCGTCTTCGTGTTGTTGTGCGTGGCCTCGCGATCCACTTATTTCAATAGCACCTAATTAGTAACAACCGTCTCACGGGAGACTGCTCGTGTATGCAGAGGAACTTTTGGGGCTACGTGTGCGGTTGTGAGCGTGCACACCTTCCGCCTGTCTGCATAATTGTTTTCATGGTGCCGCCTGACTGTCCCGGGGGCCCCCCAGGGGAAGTCCTGCCCGCAGACAGGCAGCTCGGCCCGGGTGGGGACATGCCGGGTCCTGCCTAGCTTCTGAAGTCTGCTGGCTGACTTTGAACTGCAGCTGCTGAAGGTGGAAATCTAGCAACCCAATCACACACACACACACGCACCCACACACTTTGACACCCCCCCCCACCCCCCACGCAAGCCCCCCAAGCTGCCTCTGTTGCTATCAAGTCTTTCATGTTCACAGGTAGAAAGGCTAAAGAGGAAGCCACAAGAGGATGGGGATGTAATCTTCAAAAGACATAAATATGTCTTTTGAGGATTAAAGGGGTTGTGGTTTAAAAAAAAACCAAAAACAGCATGGTGTCTCCGTGATGTTTCCTCTCACTCTTGACTACATGGAATACATTCCTAGTTTAGCCATTCACCACCCTGTTGCTTTACACTGAATCAATATCCTAACCCTGTTTAGTGGATCCGTGTGTGTCCTTATAAAAGTAGTGAGATGATTAAATGTCGTAGATGAAGTCTCCTCCAAAACGCAAAACCGCAGTGAAATTTATCGAGCTCCAGGGGCCCATTTATTCATTTGTTACATATCTACGACAGAATTCAAAGTGAATTCGTCAGGATTATAAGCGGAATTAGGTTTAATTCAGATAATTTGTTTGCATTTTTCAATGACAGAGCAATGTGTAGCTGGTTCTATCGACAACGCACATATGCAGAATACACTCGATTATTTTAACTCCCAGGCCGAATTCACCCTGGACTGGTTGTCAGTCAGTCGCAGGGCACAAACAGACAAACAATAATTCACACCTAGGAACAATTTTGAATCTATGAACTCTACACAATGCAAGTCAAAAAAAAATAAATTAAAAAAAGTTATAATCCCATGCAGCTGATACACGTTGGTCTTGTCTCCTATTGCCACTTTGCGCCTCAAGAGGCGATAGAGAGAACTAAGCAGTCACCCGTGTCACTAAACGTTCTATTGCATCGATGGTATGTAAATAGGCTGTTGTAGTTCAATCGTGAGTGTCAAGACTGCATGTCGCTTCACGCATCACGAGCATTTTCGCTTTCTCCCAACGACCACCAGCAGCAGTTGTGAAACTTTATTTGCTCTCCGTCCTATGACTACTGTGTTGTGTCCCGCTTAGTTGTTGTTGGGGAAAGATGCATCATGCTGCGATGATGACACCCTATTCATTTTTAGCTGTCACAGCTATCCCGCAAGACAAAAGTCGAAATTGGACCAGCATTCTGTCAATTTTAAAACTGTGTTTGGATTTGTGTGTGGGTGTGTGTGTGTGTGTGTGTCAGGGTGCGTTCGGATGTGTTTAAATATGCATTTGAATTTGAACAACAGGAGGGTAATGGTGAGGGCAAAAGTTGCTCAGTACAAAATGGTTACATCAACACTAACAATATGCTCAAGATGTAATTTTTTTTTTTCATGCCCGTCA
This sequence comes from Idiotropiscis lumnitzeri, assembly GCF_059441095.1. Taxonomy (NCBI): domain Eukaryota; kingdom Metazoa; phylum Chordata; class Actinopteri; order Syngnathiformes; family Syngnathidae; genus Idiotropiscis; species Idiotropiscis lumnitzeri. The sequence continues at coordinate 14,662,214 of NC_142404.1, forward strand.
TTCAGCTTCAAAGTTGTAAACCACCTCTGAATTCGTAATGGCTTTCAAATATTTCTTATACGGGAAAAAAAAAACATTCTAAAACTGTGTTCCATTGGTTGCTAAATGGAGGGCAAACCGATGTGTGTTAATTAATCCCAGACATTTTCACTCGAGAAAACCCCTCATTTCCTTCATCTCATTTAACAGATTTTGCGAGGCCAACAGAATATTGTGTTCTAATGCTATAAAAACACGGAGCTATAACGCAAAAAAAGGCTAAGACGTATAAATACGTCTTTGGGAGGGGGGACTAAGTTTTTGAAAACGTATAAGTACGTCTTATGGATTGAATGAGTTAAGACCTGACGTCATAAGGGGTTATTTCAATCGGTGAGAGTGCTTTGCTGTTCATGCCCTCGTCAATTGAAAAATACTAGACGCATTGAATGCCGCGTGAGTGGATTTGCGGGAAATGATGTGGCCGCGGCGCTCTCCTGCATTACGTTTGTTCAAATTGGCCGATTGTCATGTAATCATTTGCATTAATGAAAAGCAGACAGATGCCGCTTGAGGGAAAAAAAAAAAGGGAACAGTGACAGTTTGCAAAAGATACTGAGTCACCAGTTTATTGGTGCAAGGCGAGTGCTCGGAGTGGGTTAACCGCAGCTGTGGAGCCTCAAGCGTCGTATGATTTATCGAGGGCAATTGGCGAGTGTGAAGTCACCAGTCAACCATGTTGCTTTACTCATCCGATTCCGATGTTGCCTTGCAAGTTCGGTGATGTCATCGTTGTGATGCTCAAATAGCTTGCCTATGATTTGAGTTTTGATTTGACGTTCCAACCATCATGTCATCATCTATCAAATTTATGCAACCACAGACAACGCTTCAATAGTGCACATATTTGACCGAGAAACTTTTTTTACGCTTGACGAGAAGGCCATTCATGACTTACGTCAGGTATTCTTGTCAGCACCTCACAATAAATCCACCCACTCACTTTTGACGTAAAGTCAGTGTGCGTCATGCGTCCTTAAAGTTTCTTCCGATTTTGTTTTTCTTTTTTTTTGTTAGTTTTCTAGACGGAAGGCCAAAACGTTTTAGCTGCAGGACGGTCCAATAAGGAATACAAAAACATTCCAGCAGATTAAACTTTTCCACTTGCAGCCACGACAAAATAAACAGAGAGTCAAGTCAGACAAGAAGGAGACTTTGCGGCCCAGCCAATCTGAAGAGAGACAAACAAGGTATCAGGAAGAAGAGTCGATGAAAGACATCACCAGCAGGCAAATCATCAAAGGGGACAGACTTTTGACTCTGTGTGTGCGTGTGTCTTCTTTTCATGTGAGTTTGTTTTTACTCTGCAACCGAGTGGGAAGCTGGCACTTAGTCTGTAATTAAAGCAATCAAAAGAGACCAGGATATGCGTACACGGACGCATACATTACACAAATCACAGAGATGAGAGTGGGTTTCATTTACTCAAGAGGTAGCGAAAGAAGACACAAAATTCTTGACAATAATATGTCTCAGGGAAAAGTAAAGAGTAGTAAAAATAAATAAATAACTTAAATAACCAAGCACTCCAATATTAAATATTCGCCAACAATATCATGTTAACTAAATTAATAATTAATTGAATCTTCATAAAATAACAAATTCTGCAAATTCAGCCACAATAAATGGTCTAAAATTAACTTAATTTGTAAAACAGCTGAAGTTCAAGCGGAGTTTATGTAGGCTGAAATGTGGACATTTTTAGAAATACAGCAGTTTTATTTTTGCAGTTTTATTTTTGCAATAACTGAGTAAAAGTAAAATTTCTTGTAAACAAAAATACTCAAGGAAAAGTCAAATGTAAGTTGCATAATACTAGTCGGACAAGCATGATCTAAAGTTACTTAAGTCCAAAGTAAACAGAATGGCATGAATGTGGTTTACTTGCCAACTTTGCAAAAACGTCAGATTTATTTATTTTTTTTAGTGTTCAGAGACAAAGTTTGTTTGATTGGAGCAAAATAAGTTTTTCTTTGACATTTTAATTAAATTAAAAAATAAAAATGAATGAAGACTCTGTTATTGCTTTTATGGCTTCGCAGTGGTTAACTTCTTTCCTCGTGTGTGTGAGACAGTTAAGTGTGTCAAAAAGCGCATCTGTCAATTGACTTTTGTGTTATATCATCGTAATTAAAGTTAAGACTGACTGACTCATTTTTTCCCACAATATTAGCAGTGGTAAACTTATTTTTAGCGCAATATGACTGTTAAGAATATAGCCTGGGAGGAAAGATTTCAATCAATCAATCAGCATCCCGGATTGAGGTTTTGACCTTGAACTTTAGCGCTGGCATAATTGTGCAGCTTGTTAACTTCTAAAGCTGATTATTCAGTGGCATCTGTGTAAAGAAATCTTTTGTAAGGAAATGAGGTCCAGCTGTTGTCGGACGTTTGCTTCTGCTTTTGCAAAGCTGGAAATCACTTAACGCGTGTGTTTGTTTTCACGTGCGGCTAAAATGCTGGTGATGTTGCTAATGAGTTGTGTTCATCTTGGGCCTCCGGACAGCTTGGATGGCTGCTCTGTTCATTGTCCGTGGAGAAAGGTTGGATTAGAAGAAAAGTGAAAGAAAGTGCTACGACGACAATTCAATTGCAGAAATGAATACAAGCACATTATAGAATACATCATTTACTAAATGCTCCCTGTAAAAACCACTTAAGAGGAATTTGCGCCAACACATCTGACTGCATTTACATCAGATTGTGCCAGTGATGTAATTTCCCATTTTGGGCTCCCAGGTTCAGATAAGGACATGGCAGTGTACTCACAAATTGCATTCTAATCTTAATTGGGCCTCATATGTGGTGAAAAGTCAGATATGAGTTGGATATTGGACTATCCTATCTGTAGTATGAGTAAAGAAATAATAATAACAAGTAATCATGAGAATTATAATGCACATTATTACTTTGAGTATTATTATGGAGAGAATTAGTTCAGATCAGCTCACACCTCTCTCTCTCTCACTTTCTCTCTCTCTCTCTCTCTCTCTCTCTCTCTCAACAAAACTCCTACCTGACAATAAAAAAAACTTGCACGTCATGATAATCATTACCCAAAATGACCCCTCTGCCTGACAACTATTAAAACCTACTTCGGGTCCCCATTGCCGAGGTAAAAGCAGTTGGATTTGAGTGGCAGTCGGGCCGCCAGCCCTCTATTTACTGACTCTGTTGAGCTGCCTCCCCATCTTCCAGACAAAATGCCAGGAGCTCATTCCTCCTCGGTGATTAGTTAGGAGTGTCCCTCACTTTCCATCACTTTGATGTGGAGTGGCCAAATAACAATAATCACACACATTCTGTGTTACTTCTAAAAGCTAGACACTTAGTTGCATTTGTGGGTACTTGTCTTCAATGCATGTTATTAGACTGAATCACAGTTTTTTTTTGTTTTTTTTTAAATGAAGTCAGTTATTGCCGACTATATGTGGCGAAGAACTCAAGTCTTGTTGTGTCCCACAAAGTGTAGAACGGATCTATATGGTTGATTTATTCTGTTGTTAAACCTATGCACAAGATTGACTGACGTTAATTCGTGCACATGTTGCACAGATGTGAGGGCACATTTGAAAAAAAAAAAAAAGTCTGGAAATGATTGACAATAGATGGAGAAACGCATCGAATGATAATGTTAAGTAACAATAACCTTTTATTCTTCTGTCAGACCTCCAAAGATGGAGGGCTTGATTTACAGCATGTGCTAGTTATTTCGCTGCAAAAAAAAAAAAAAAAAAAAACATAAAACATCATTCAATTTGATGGGTTGAGTCATGGCCTCCGAAAAATAAGTTAATTGTCTTTTTTCTGGCAACGGAACTCAGTGGTGGATATGGAGGATTGATTTATGTTAGGAGGAGAACTTTGAAGGACAACGTGGCCGGCAGTTTCGCGATCTTACCTTATTTGATGACTGTTCGACCACGTTGTAATTATTTAAAGACGAAATGTCATGTAAGGCAATTTCATGGAGGCCAAAGACTCGAGAGGCAAACATGACAAAGAAAACAATTCCAATGCGAGACAGGAGGTCCGAAATCATTTTCCATGTGCTGTTAATTGAGTTGTCACAGGAAATCAGTAGATCCAAAACAACAATAATAAAATCCTTTTTTTTTATTTTTGCGCTTTGTTCTCTTTCGACAGCAGTCCATGTGTAGATGGTTTCCTAGTGAAAAAGCCTCAAGAGCCGAACACTAAATCATGCTTTTGTTCTGAAACGATACATTTCAATATCAGCCAGGCAAAATTGTCATCCAATAAATAGTCGCAGTAACAAAAACAGATTTTTTTTTTTTTTTTAAACCACAATTTTTGTCCTTCACTTGAAGACACACAGGCAAGATAAGGGGGTAGTTCTGCTATTTATTTGGTTGAATTTTATTGTGGCCATCATTTTAGAGAGACCAAATCCAGATGACTGAATATTCAATAAGTGCCACGTTAAATACGAGCAAGCACTCACATGTGAGATCCTTTCACAGACTGGCAAACAAACCAAGCAATAATGCTGATCAAAACAATGCCTCTTGCCCGAGCACTTTCGGACCCTTCCCCTAAATACTTTAAACTCCCACTCAGACAATATCTAATGTCCTACTTTACCCAGCACTCAAAACCGCCTCATTTTGCTTCACCTTTCACAATGCTTCCAGTACATTTGGCCGGTGCCGCAAGATTCTGCCGAGACTACCTGATAATGACACACCTAAAAACAGAGGAGTTATTTAGAGGAGATTATGCGGTCGTTAGAAGATGAATCACCTCGGGGCTTGTCTTTCATCCCAGACCTGCCTTGACACACAGAGATAAGGTTTGTGGGAGATGAAGTGAGGGTTGAAAGAAGTAGGAAGGCTTGTCAAAAGACAAAGACCCTTCAAACACATTGCTCTTACCGTGCGTGTGTGTGTGTGTGTTAAGATTAACTCCATAATGATTTGCCTTGAGGGGCTTCATATACATTTGGAAGTTCTTCATTTCCTGCTATCCAGCCTTTTATCTCATCAGCAACATGCACACACACACACACACACACAAAAACGGACACACACACATACCGGTTGTGGCCTGACCACAAGGACTGTCCTCAAAGCCCAAATCATGAGCTATGTATTGTATGCATGTGTGTGTGTGTGCGTGTGTGTGCGGACTGCAGAGTCAATATGCAAGATCAAACCCAGCGGCAAGGGAGAATTAGCCATCATTGAGGTTAAGAATGTTTTTCATCAAGAAGAGTGAAATCGGAGGATTGGAATCACACAGAAAAATGTTGAACGGAGACAAGTACTCTTTTTTTTTTTTGTTTTTTTGCGAATGTAACGAAATGTAAAAATCTATTTGACGCCCCAGGCAATTTGAGGTGCATTTTAAGTTCAGCTGATTCATTTGACAGACTAAATGGAAAAGAAGGGCTCAAGAGGCATAGACTAGGGACAAAATTGACACTACAGAAAACAGTTATTTACTATTTAGGAGCTTGAATTGTGACAACTTGGATGATTTGAAATTAAAAATTTAATTTTTCTTGATTAACTCACTTACTGCCATTGACGGTTACAGACGTCAAAAAGTACATTCATTTTACCTGGGCTTGCAGTGAATGAGCCAACTTGATAATCGATTAGTTGTCGATTAATCGAGCAATCGTTGCACCTCTAATTTAATTTTCATGACTGTATGTTTTGATAGTGAAATATAGATTGCTTCTTTTCAATCTTTTACATGTTCTTTTGCATTAGTAGAGTGCGCGAGTGCGAATGGCTAAATTAGAAGCACTGAGCACTATTAAAGAAGAAACAGCGCTCCAATCATGCAGTCCACTTACTGTTGCTGTCATGAAGGCGCCACTTTGCTGGCTACTGCACATATGCGCAACATGTGGCTTGTCAGGAAGACTCCACCATTCAAACTTTTGTTTGTTTTAACCTCGACGCGTACTCTCTTTTTGTGATCAAGAAACTGAGTGGATGTGATGCCCATGAGTTTCATGCCGCTTCTAATGAGAAAATAGAAGTCAATTTGTGTTCGGTGATAATTGCATCAAAGTTACGCAGTTATGAGTGTGTTTTCCGACCTTATGAATTTCTACTGTAAGCAACGTGCAGGAGACATGTGCTTCATAGCTGGAATCACAGCAATGTTTGCCGACAGTTTACAGTTCAACTCCACTATTTACAGTCGTCGGCTTTGTGTTACTAATTAAAATTTTGCTACAAAGTGGGAAGTGACTGTCAGCTAGAATGAGGGAAAAATACACAGCAGGTTTTGAAAAATGTGGAAAGCCATAAACAGAATGTGATTTATTTACGACCCTTGAAATAAACTCTGAGCTTTTTTGATCAACGCGGCCTGCGATACAAGTTGCCTTGACTTTTACGTTTGTAAGTAGCAACATCCCCACCACTAAAGATGAATAAAAACAGCGCCCACCTGAGAGCCAACGGTGACGCGTGCTTGCAGATATGATCCGGAGCAAAGCCACGGGCTGTTTTGCTCCCATCATGACATGTTTATTGGCAATGACGTGATAGTTGCGCGTCAATGAACTCATCTGGGCCACACACTACGTAGCACGGCTGACAGGACCGCTCATCCTCAACCAATTCGCTTCACAGGGAGAAGCAAGTCTGAAAGTTTGCATTTCGATATTTATGATGTCTGAGCGAGCATCTTTTTTTTCTTCGATGTCTTCCAGGAAGCGAGCGCAAACATGCCACAGAGAAGAACCACAAAATCCGTCTTTGTGTCCTCAATTTTAGTAAGTGTTCGGTTTGTATTTATTACTCATTTTTGGGAATATATTCAAAGTCTATGCCTTTCACCTTCACATCATTCTGTTTCCTTGAAACAAAGCTAAATCTAACATAGCATGGGTTGAATTCTGAACCAGAAAATGAGGGTAAATATTTTAAATACCTGGAGACGATAGATAATAAATCGACCTGCACACTAAGCTATGCACTTCAATGTGATTGAAATGGACCAATGCAAAAAAAAAAAAAATTGGAGTTGGTTGCAACACTTTGCCGACCCTCATGGAATCCATTCGCAATAATTCACATCTGCTTTTTTGGACCAAAACCACAGAGTTACGTTTGACAAAAATATCATAGTTTGCCTTTTAATACTTCTGTGCGCAACCAGATGAAATAATTTTGGAGACAAAAGTATGGGAAACGTGGATTGGTTTAGCATCAGACTCTGTGTGACGCCAAGTTAAATACAAATCATTTGCATATTCCTCACATAGAGGAAGCGGATAAAGCGAGTTGAAGGTCGTCAAAGATTGGGTTTTGTTTTTATTATTTTTTTACCAGTCTTGGGATTTACTGGGCTAATCTGGGACCGCAGGTATCGTATTTCGTGCCATAACGTAAAAATGCGTGTTGATTAGGGCCGCCAAGATTAGTCGACCAATCGCGACAACGATCAAAATCGTCGACAATTGATTCAACACACATACGAGCTGTGAAGTTTAAAAATGAATGTTCTAATTGTAAAAAAAATCTAGCTGTAGGCTACAGATGATCATATGAGAGCAATTATGGGGCAATTCACGTATGATCCCATTAGTCGACTAATCGCGACTACTGTTGGTGATTAGTCGACTAGCAAAATAATTTCATTTTAAGAAACAAGCAAATAAAATGTCATAAAATCTTTCTGATACCAAAATGACCTGTGTGCCCGTCATACTCTCAACAACTTCTATCCGACCCTTGCCACTCAAACTACCCTAATTGTCGAATCTCTTTGTGTCTCTCTAGGTGTGCTGTATGCTTGCGAGTGCAGAGTATTCCAGCTGTGGCGAGTATGAGTTCTTAAACCAGACCAGTAACAGCTGCCAGGCATGTCCTCAGTGCCAGCCAGGACAGGAACCACACATGGTGAGAGAGTCCCAAACGTACAGTTAAGAGTGTCAACTCGCGTCCTCATCATGTGTCATCGGGTTTAGTAAATACTTCAATCATGAATTAAGTCTTGAGCTCACTCCAAAATGGAGTTGTAAAACAGTCATTCGATTCGATACGCACATTTTTTTCCATCTCAAAGTCCTGCAAAACATTCATGTCATCCCCAAATGACAGAATGTTTTGGAACCAATGTGTCTATTATTACAATTGGACCACCCACAGTGGCCGCATCCTGCTCAGTGAAAAAAAAGTGCCTTAATTCAAATTAAGAGTTCCTGTACGGTTAATGGCTTCCCCTGACGTTGATGCGAAGGTATGTGCCAAGGTGAATGACAGCGCGGTAGTCAGGCTGTCAGTTCACAAAGGCCAAAGAAAACAGAGCAAAGGTAAAACGCTTTGTTGGGCGCCTTTGCTGGTGGGAGCTTCTTGAGACAGAAACACTCCCAATGGATGAACAGAATGAAAAGAAAGCGAGCAGAGGAATTGGAAGGAGTTGTTTTTTTTTATGTCTTGCATCATAAACAGAGTTGCATCACCTCGTGACCATCATTACTGGAATCTTAGACCACAAACAACATTGCCAAACCGAACAAATCGCAATTGCCTCATGCAGTGAATAGAAACTTCAGCCACAACGTTAGTTACTCATGCGTGACATAAATCCAGCGCCTACGATAAACAGTAAGGGAATATACAGAGATTCAATAATTTGGCAATGTTTATCATTTTTGTTTTTAGTTTATTTTGTAGAACTGCACTCGGGGTGGTTCTGATATTAGGGAAGGTAAGAGAAATATTGTCACTGTAAAGATGTACATGAACACAAGCGATTTCAGAATGGTGAGAGATATCAGTTAATGAAATCGTTATCAAGTATTAATTATTACACAGTTTAATAACAACTTGATGGCTTTTTTTGTGTTAAGCTTCATCCTATTTTTCTTTGAGGTCACATATGCACCCATGAATGGACAATTGGGCGATTCAACTTTTCTTTCGTAACCCTCCCAGAATGCATTGCTGTACGTAGTCTCATTAGTATGAACGGCCATTGCGCAATCTGACGTTTTCAAAGACCGCCGCAAACGTGCCAAGCCGACTCTCGCAAGATTAAAGACTGTTCGGAGACGACAACATCCTTCCTTTTGAAGCGGAATTAATTACACTACTATCAACTTCCTTCCTCGTTTAGTACCTTAATCCAATAAGCACACTGTTCTCACTGTACTCATTCCTCGTTTCTTCAATCAGCACTTTGGACTGATCCCGATTATCGCCGAGACTAATGTAGTCGGTTTCGAGCCGAAGACAGCGAGATTAGAAAGAACCCGGGATCAATCAGTCAAGCGACGCCGCTGCACTTTCGCCCCGCCTGTCTGATCCCCACGGAGCCTCTAATTCATGTGTGAGCTCTCAAGTGTGTGTTCAATCGCGGCGTAACCACAGGATGCATCCTCCGCACGGACTTCAGAGAGCGTCTGCACGCGCATAAACGCACACGGACGATACATCACAGGAAGATGAAGACATTCAAGCACCCCTCTTTTATTTATTTTTTTTAAAATCCAGTCTGTGGTAAATGCAGCTAGTTTATACAGAATGTTTTTCTAAGAGGAGACAACATTGCAGCAATTCTTCATTGATTACGGCTAATAGGGACCGGAACCCTCCCGTGAAAAATGAAAGTGAAAAATTTCTTTTATTTATTTATTTTTTTCATTATGATTGTTTTTAATTTGGGGGGCATTTATGCCTCTATATATATATAAATTGGCATTGAATCGAAAATTAATTGGTTGTATGCACATGTCATTATTTAGACTCTGCCGAGGGTCCAACACTGTTTTTTTTTGTATGAGCCATGTGGGTCAAATCGGGAGGGGAGCCTTCTGAGTTCCCTCCAAGAGCTGATGATGCCCTCTAGCTTCACTTCAATGCTATCTTGTTTGAGACATGAGAGATAAAAAGAAACCGTACAGTTGTATCTTGACTTACAAGTGCACTAACTTACAAACCGGCGCCCGAGAAATATTTTTGTTTGTATGTTAACGAAGCCGTTATAACACAACTGCGTCTGATGCGTTGGTATTGTAGACCTGTGGCTACGGTGTGAAGGATGAAGACTTTTCCTGTGTGCCATGTCCACATGGGAAATACTCCAAAGGCAAATATGAGATCTGCAGACGACACAAAGACTGTGACGCCCTCTACAAAGCCACAGTGCGCACGGTGGGAACGGCAGACAGCGATGCAGAGTGCGGACCATGTTTACCGGGGTAAAACAACACACTGGGACACAAACGCGACGAGAGAATGGGATGGAAAAGGTTTTGCAAGAGGAGAAGGGAATAGGTCATCTTAAAATGAGCTTGAGAATAAAATGGCAAGAGCGAAACAAGATTTTAGATATGCTAATTGGGGAAATCGAATGATATGCATTGTTCTTGTTTAAACTTAAAAGTTCTTCTTAATGTGATCCAGGAACGTGTTATTAACGCTTTGTTCCACGGTTCGAATATTTACTATAATTCTTCAGCTCTCGGGCTCCATTCTCCATCGCTGCCTGAAGCAACATTTTGAATTTTATGGTCCTCGTTTAATAAGTCCAATTAATCATTTTCTACTTCAAAACCAGATAATAGCTTATTAAAATGTAGTTTCTCTCAATTGAATGGCAGTTAATTAGACAGCTGGAGACTGCTACGGGATTTAAATCACGATTAGCGTCATCGTAATATTGGTTTGTTTTTGTTCATTTTGGTGACGTTGGATTCCCATGATATGCTCCAAAGTGAATAAATAGGATTTTGTTTTTCTCTCTTCAGTCTACAGGTAGCATAAAAGTGCATTCCCATGCAGACATAAAACTAATTATCCTGATGAATGGTTTAACAGTACCAGTCATTCACAGACTCCTTGTTGTCTCCTTATCTTCAGTCTCCACTCAGACCTGAGCGAGCCATGTTTTGTGCCTACAGGCTAAATGTCATCATCCGTCAGGTCTTTGTTTTATATACAGCCTACCGTGCTGTACTCGACTTTGTCTCGCAAAAAGCATTCCACACGGCACCCACACTTGGTGCCTTCTTCTTAAGACATCGCCTTTCAAAGCTGATTTTACACCGGCCGATTGTCTCGGTTACACGAATGATACGTCTTGTATTTCCTGCAGGTATTACATGCTGGAGAGCAGACCAAGAAACCTGTACGGGATGGTTTGTCACTCCTGCCAGAATGCGCCGCCCAACACCAAAGAATGTAATCACAGAAAAAAAATCTACCAATGTATTTTTTATTTTCTCTATCCTTCGTCAGCCCATTTGTATTATCGCCTCAATCTCTTCGACCGCGCATAGAAAGGTCAATAAGTCAAAATTTTCAAAACTCTGGTGTGGCGTTCTGGAAACGCATCAAAGAATTGATTATTCCGTTCCTAAAACAGGCGCATACCTGCCTGGTAATCTGTGAATTAGCTACGCGGACGTGTGTGTGCATTGAAGCTATTAAAACGTCAAGGGAGTTTGAGTGAGATGATTAGCATGTTAGCGCTTGTGTTCCACCCTTGGTAGACATTTTTGTGTCATGTCAATTTTAGATCATTATAATGCATAATGGCTCCCTCGCGTGTTTAAGGCTTAATAACCCTTCTCCACGTCCCGCCCTGCTGAAACATTCAATATAAATTTTCCACGAAAAACAGGGACAAAAATGACCCAAAATCGAAAAAAATCTTTTAAATGATATTTTTTGCCTGTCCCGCCTGTGGGAATCCTGGATAACAGATCACTCTTTGTGTGTTAACCTGAACACCCTGTGTGTGAGAGTGGGGGTGTGTGGGGGGGGGTGTGGGCATGTGTGATTTTGTGTGTAAGTGTGTGTGTTCAGCCAGCAAGACATGATTAAGAGACAAAACCACAAAACTTTAAACAGAGTCCCAGTTCAATCTTATAATCTCAGCCAGGGAGCGTAAGCACATACTGCTTGGAGCCACGGGCACATAAATGTGTGTGAATGTTGGTGTTGTAAAATCAGAGGTGGTGAGGTCACATGTGGGGCGGGGGAGTAACAAACATTAGCTAATCATTCAGATACTATACAGTTCAGTTAGAAAAAGAAGAGAAAGGAATAATTAGTAGTCGTCAGTACACCAAACCTCTGCCAAGGCCAAACATTCTTTGGATCAGTACCAAGGTGTACTTTAAAACAGTGGTGTCCAACCAACGGGTCGCGGGCTACTTTGGACCGGGCCACGGCAGGTCACACATTCGAGAAAAAAAAACAAAACTGCAGTACTTCCGGTTTATTATCCGAGGTTGCATTATGCTAATATTGAAACCCACAAGCTAGCAAAATGAGTAAAAAAAAAACAAAAAAAACAGAACATGCATAAAGCCGCTCTGCACAATACAATCCAACTTTATTTATATAGCGCATTTCACAATAGCTGGAGCTGCAACAAAGCACCTTAAGAGAAGCTTACCTTCAAAGTATAAAATGAATTCAAGCTTCTGGATTTGTTCTCTTATTCACTGAGGAATTAAAAAAGATGGGCTAATCTTTATTCGCGGAGAATTTCTTGCAATAACACACTTACTATACTGAAGCAATATATTTGTGCGTCTTGGTTTCACAGGTATGCAGAACAGTGGGCCAGTCCAAAAACCTCAGTTGGATCCTGGCAGCACCACAGTGTTCCCTCATCTTCAAAAAGGTCCACCCAAACAAACCGTTACAAAAAAAAAAAAAACAGACGAGCAGGAATGTAACAAACCACATTTTGTCATCCGTCTCTCAGATCCAACAGGACAGGGTCACCTAGCAACGGCTCTCATTATCGCCATGTCAACCATCTTTGTCATGGCCATCGCCATTGTTCTTATCATTATGTTTTACATTCTGAAGGCCAAGCCAAGCGGCCAGGGTGAGCGCGCACAACAAACACACAAACCAATGGACTTGTAGGATATTAGCCAGGTCGCCCACGTGCTTATTGACACTCGCGTTATCTGTTCGCAGCATGCTGTCATGGACAAGTGAAATCAGTGGAAGCGCAGACCAATCAGCAAGAGGAGAAGAAAGACGTCCCTGGTAGGACAGCGCACAATTGTGTCGATCCTCGTTTAGTCATGATTTACAGTCACAAGGTTTTTTTTTTTTATTTATTTATTTATTTATTTTAAGTTTTCAAAAGTGACCCTATGTGCAGTATGTAACATAAGCATAAGCGGAACGGATAATGGAGGGATAGAACCATTAATTCGACACGTACTTTGAAAAAACTGCTGTCGTAATTTAAAATGCACAGATAACAGAAAATGAAGCAAAATATTTAATGAGTGACATTATTAAGCAATTATATTATATTAATTAATTATATTATATATTATTACATCTGCATTGGATTTATTTCCCACATATTTTCATTGTAAATTTAAGACAATAAACAGGTTAGGTTTATGTAAACTTCACACAGACGTGAAACCGGTTTAAAAAGAATCGCGAACAAAATACGCAACAAATGCAGTTTTAAATTGAATCAAACTAAACTAAAAATCATACGTTTGTGCAATGACAGTGCTGGCAGCGTCCTGATTGCAGGAAACCAGACTATAATTACAATTTCCATTTTTGCTTTAGTGACGGTAAGTGAGATTCACGCAGTCCTGATAAAAAAAAAAAGCCTTTGCAATCCAACACAGGTAATGATGGTTTATTCTAAACTGCGTGTTTTTATAAGCCACAATTATATTTCACGGAAAATGAATTTTAAGGCAAGAAATATGCAACTGTCAGTTAAAGCTTCAACCCAAATATTTAAGTCTTTATCCATGTACAGTGTCCATTGAAAAAAAAAAAAAAGCTTCTAAAAACGGCAAAGCTTCAGAGTTCACGTTTGACGCGACTTCTTTTCCATGACAAAAACAAGTGTAAAGGCGTGAGACATATCGAGAACACATCTCACCTTTTTTTTTTTTTCCCTTGTTGCTTTTAGGTTTCAATTTTAACAGCTGCCAACTTATAAATGTATGTCTGTTAATAAAGTTAAAATGTAGTTTATTTTAATGACGCCAACAGTTTAAAAACGGATTGGGCTCCGCCCCGTATCTCGTAAAAAAACATTTGACCAGCTAATTCCAACTCGGTCCAGCGCGTGTACTTAAAAAAAAACGTGTAAAGGCATCATCTTCAGTATGTAAGCGGTGCACTCACACCCGAGCATGTGCAAGATTGTGCGCGCGCGCGTGTGTGTGTGTGTGTGGGCTACGAGCGCTGCGACGTGATGAGTACACTCTAGCGGAATGTGGAACCTGCCCAGATAAACTCATGCATCCCTTAAGGCGCCATTTCTGCTGACAATGACGCTCTGTTCTCCTTCATGTGCCGGCTAACTGTTTCTCGTGTTCTCAAGAGACACACACGCACATGCATACTGTGGTACCACAAGGCTGATTAAAAATAGACTTCATAATATAATGACTAAAAGCATGGCGATGTATAGACGCAATCATATAATCACGAAGATCACGGCAATTTAGTTGGCTACGATTGGCAACAAAACATGTTCCTGTTTAAAGACGGGGTAATATTGTGGATAGACGGGCGAGATGCCATAGCTCCGAGCTCGAGCTGTCACGTATAGAGACGACGTTAATAAGGCCGTGAGATGAAAGTCTCACACACACACACACACACACACACACACACACCCACACGCACACTTTTTACTGTGCAGACCGTAATGGAGCTAATCTCAACCATTCCCCAACCCGCAACCCTCACACCAATCCTTGCTTTAATTAACCACCTTTTAAAACGCAACCCCAGCAAACCAATATGAAGCCGCAACCCCTCCGACTGCAACGCCTGCAGCCACAATTGGGACTCGCGTAATAGTCACTGTAATTGCGTTGGTTTTTACGTACCACAACGCCAATGCCTGAAGTGGTGTCATGTTCTGTGAATAAATATGCTTATGGGTCAGATTTTAAACCACACATGGAAAAAAAAATAAATGACAGGAATTAGTAATCAGACCATCGATTTTTGCCGTTGATATGTTCCATGACCCCTAGCGATAGACACATTTTCCGTGAAGCAGAGGTTGACTTTTTTTTTTTTTTTTTTAACGCTATTCCTAAGCCATTATGAACCGTCACACATGGTTCCCACTCCTCTACACACTTGGTACGCTTAACAAATGTAACTTTCGAAATGGGCTACGATGCGTCAAAACAACTCAAAATCGGCTATGAGACACGACGTTTGTCTGCGACGCGTCCATCGGCTAAAAATCGGGACTTTTTGACTGGTCCAGCTAAGAAGGAAGAAAAATAGATAATAAGAATAAGAGAACCTGCAAAGTATCTAAGTCTGCAATCGAATAAATTACGGACACGAATGAAAAACTGCGATAAGGTGTCACCGCAATAACCGATTAATTGCTGCGTCTCTCTGAGGTGCATCACCATTTTGGATTCGACTTCCTTAGTTGAGTTGCAGTTTACGGTCTTGCTGTTCTCTTTCAGATAAGGTGGTGATCTACTCAGAAAAAGATGAATTTGACAAACTTCAAGCCTCGCCTCAGATGACTGTGAAAAGGTATTAATAATTAATGACTTTCCGTTGCCACGACCGCTCATTAATTTTCAACTTGACATTAATACCTCGTTACAAGATCAATGTAAAGTTTTCCTTTCTCATTATTGAAGCTGGGAAAAAAAAAGTGTTACTCTTCCATTAACTAGTAATAGCCTCCCAAGTGCGTGCGTGTCACAACACAACCAAAAAGTTTGAATTAGTTTTATTCAACATGTGTTAGTAATTTCGCCACCACAGAACAAGTCTGCGCAGCAGTAATATTGTTGATGATGGCAGTCGGTGAGTCTTTGGTGGGTGTGAGGTACACGACACGTCGTAAACACCAAGAGGTGAACAGTCAGGGGGGGGGGGGTGAAGGTGTTTTGGGTTATTTATTTCAGGCGTCACGTTAAACCAACATATTACGATAACTTGACGTGATAGGCTGGCCAATCTCAAATTGGTATCCATTTTTGAGTTTGTAAAAGTGGTCTTAGATTGTTTTGACCTTTCCCAGTGGTCTTTGATCTTTCCAAGGCCTCTCTACCGTTATGAGCCACTAAGCTAATCGATTCGAGGTTCCCGTCACTTCCATTCCGCAGTGAAACTTCCAAATAACTTTAACGTGTTATGTTTAAACTAAAATGTGAATAACACACAAATCTATCTGCGGCAGTGAAAACGACGCCTCGTCCGAGAATGAGCAGCTGTTGAGCCGCAGCATCGACAGCGACGAGGAGGCGACGTTGGACAAGCAAGGCTCCGCGGGGACAAACAACCCGACTCCCAATTTGGGACTCAACAATGTGGGAAACAAACCGGACCTCTGCCTGCTTCCTCTGGGCGCCCTGGACACCGATCCCGCCTGCAACGGGACCGCCAACGTCGTCGCCAGCCCCAGCGGCAACCTCCCCAGTCCCGGCCACATGGGCAGTGTCAACCACATCTCCAGCACTAACCACATCAGCAATGTGACCGCAATCAACAACAGCAATAAAAACCCAGGGGTAGGAATGTGGATCTTTGAAATAAGTACTATACATTTATGATTATAAACAGATCTGCAGTTCGGCTTCATCTGGATCACATAGTGTTTCCTTTTTTTTTTTTCTACTTCACAGATGTTACAGAGTCGCAGGAAAAAGATTTTGGATCTGTATGCTAAAGTGTGCAATGTGACAGACGGTACGTTACTCTAATAGCAGAATTTTTTTTTTCTTCATGCTTAATCGCTGATGAATTTATGACTACCGTATTTTTTGGGGATCAAAAGGCGCACTTAAAATCTTTTCATTTCCTCAAAAATCGGCAGTGCGTCTTATAATTGAGTTCGCCTTATACG
Organism: Idiotropiscis lumnitzeri; assembly: GCF_059441095.1. Lineage (NCBI taxonomy): Eukaryota > Metazoa > Chordata > Actinopteri > Syngnathiformes > Syngnathidae > Idiotropiscis > Idiotropiscis lumnitzeri. The sequence continues at coordinate 14,679,086 of NC_142404.1, forward strand.
TGGATGTCCAACGGAAGTGGGACGGATGGAGTGTTTTGGTCACCTCACCTCATCGAAGAAAAAAAAAAACCATTTAATTTTAAATGAAAATGAACAAAAGCATGACAACAAAATATATCTTTGATACACCAGAGTATTTAGAAAATAAAAGGTTTATTCATTTAATTTTTTTCAAGTTCGTCGGGCCGGATTAAAACGTTTAACGGGCCGCATGTGGCCCCCGGGCCGTAGTTTGACCACGCCTGCTGCATAGAAAATGCATTTATGGTCTAATAGCCTGCACGCGTGTCTCCTCAGGCCTAAGCCCCACAGAACTTCCCTTCGACTGCCTGGAGAAAGCCAGTCGCATGCTGAGCTCTTCCTACAGCAGCGAGGCGGCCGTGGTTAAGACATGGAGGCACCTGGCCGAGAGTTTCGGTTTAAAGCGCGACGAGATCGGCGGCATGAGCGACGGCTTGCAACTCTTCGAGAGGGTGAGCACGGCGGGATACAGCATCCCCGACCTGCTCACCCGCCTGGTGCAGATCGAGAGGCTTGATGCTGTCGAGTCACTGTGCTCGGACGTTCTGGGAGGGAACGACATGGCGGCGGCCGGGGGCCGGCAGGGCATCAGCAGTTTCCACAGCCAGTTGGCGTGCCCGTCACCATGTCAGCCATCCTCGCAACGCTGCGCCAGCGTCTAAGACCACCGAGCAGCACAAACTCTGAAGTTGGGATCAAATCTGCTTTTGATGCAAAATGCAAACAGAGAGTAGACTTTACCCTCCCTCGTCACATGAAGAACGTTGGTGGATTTACCACCAAGTCAAGAAGCTACATATCGAAAATTGTTTTAGCGATAACGGCCACAGAATTTGAGAAAAGCAACTCAGATTTCGTTTCTTTGCTAGTAAGCTTTCGTGGTTTCAAAAGTGTCAAGTACAGAGACATTCAGGAGAGACCTGTAGTTTCTCTGAATGTTTTTTACATTTTTGACAAAAATATGCTTCCAATTTTGTAGGAAGCCATGAGAGAAGCTCCTTTTCTCTCTGGAAAAACGTACGAGTCCTGATCTCAAGCATATCAAAAACCTTCCTTTGAGATGAACTACGTATACATGGACCAACTTTCTTAAAACCGATCAGAGAAAAAAATATATTAAAAAAAAAAAAAAGGAAAGTGAGTTTGTTCGGAAATTTCGAAAGAAGTGTTTTCATGGACGCCAATCGGATTATCAATCAACAAAGACGTGTCCAGGTTCTTTCTCAGGTTCAATATCAATGACCTCTGACCTTCAAAATGTTCTTCTAAATGAATGACACCCTCCAACAATTTTTTTCGAAAGTCCAAATGAGTGGAAATGATTATAACGGAAATCAGTATCACAGTGCATGCTCCTACAAAATGTCATCTGAATTCCTCCCTGAATCTGAATCAGAATTTTTGCAATCAATTACAAATGCCTTTACACCTCCACACACGTGTCCCTCACCAACAACTTCCTCTTCAGCAACCTTGCCTCGGACCCCAACCCGACCTCCACCTCTCCTCATAACTTTTCCTTCCTTCCTTTTCCCCTCAACGCCGCCGTTTAGAGCTGCCGCCACGGTTAATTATTAGGTGTGTAACTCCCCAGGCCCCCTAATAGTCTCAAGTGTTGTGGTTTATACAGCGGGTCCAAAGTGGCTGTGATTTCCACCACCCAATTAAGCACTTAAAGCCATTTAACCTGTGAAAGTCCAGCGGAAAGGTTGTTAAAAAAAAAGAAGCAGGACTGACTGACACCCCGCAGCCACTTATACGAGATCGTCTTAAAAATGAAAATGTATATAAGTGTTATTTTGGCCACTCGTTGGCCAGCGGGCTGGAGGGCCAAAATAAAATCGATGGGTGTCAGAATGAAAGCAGAGAGAAAGAAAGATCATTCTTGTGTAAAAGTACCCACAGAATATTACAAGAAAACAGCCCGGTTGTTACACAATGGCCTTGTTGTTATTTTCTTTTTGTTTTGTGGTTAAGTCAATTCCGCTGACACAGAATCCGAGCTCTCTTTTCACCTATGAGACCATTTTCAGAACAAGCACGCAACTGAAAAAGCGATGCTTGGTTGATCAGAAGCACAAGTTATGAATCACACTTTCTATTTCATATTTAACGTTGCAGCAGCTGAGGCCGGACTCCGTCACTCTTAATCCATGCACATGTATAAAAGCATTTAATCATATATTTTGCCACAGCAATAAATAAAAAGCTCACACTTTTCAATATAGTGCTACGCAAAAGCCATTTTAATTCAAACCAGGCTGAACATTTTTTTTTATGGTGCCGTTTGCTGAGCTGTTCATAATGATCTAATTGTTGGATTGGATTTAAATGAAGTGGTTTCCACAGATGTTTTTGGACAGGCAACATCTTGTTATATATCAGTCGTGAAGAGTCACAGAACATTAATGGGATACCTCAGTAGCAGCAGCTGTGTAGCAGCGGACTAGAACATTCGCAAAGACACTCGATTTCATCACAGAGCCCAAGTGGAACTGTATATATAAGTTATTATTGTACATAATGTATACTTTAATAAAGATGTATCGCAAAAATGTCTTCATGAGTCATACATTGAACATATTTCCACGCGTTAAAATACGAAAAAAGTTTTTTTCATGGTGCAGTGAGATTATGGGAGTAGTGAGAGGTTGTCTTTCAGGTAACGTAACGTCCAACAGAGCAAGCGGACTAGCTTAGCTGCCTAAGTCATATCTGAACCTTTTTGGCAAAAAATATTGAAAAATGCGCAACTAAAGTTTTGAAGAGTCTTGTTGCCTTGATGTTGATTATCATAAACTGGATGACATGAGAAAAAGCATTACATGATATATCTCTTTGAAGAACCACGGTATTTAGAAAATAAAACATTAACAAGGTTCAATCATTTCATTTTTTTCAAGTTGGGCGGGCCGGATTAAAACGTTTAACGGGCCGCATGTGGCCCCCGGGCCGTAGCTTGCCCACACCTGCAGTAGATTGTGCAGGTAGCGACTAAACTGTCTGGTGAGTGTAAAACCACTGTAACCAGTTTGCATCATTTGTATCTCGCGTGAAGTTGAAACAGCACATGCTGGCCAATTAATAACATCGAAACATTGAACACTTTCTAGGAGATTCCCTCGATTTTTACTTCCAGTTCATTAAGTTTGACACATTAACCAGCAAATTAATTTTGAGAAGTAGTACGACTACAGGCAGGTTGAGAGCAGTCGACGATGTGTTCATGCAGATAGGATTTGACATGGTGCAATCTGTGTTGATCCCACGTTCTGTCGCTGAAAAACAGCGCACCGGCCTGCGAGAAGGTGCAGGGAACCCAACCTTTTGCCTGCAGCCTGACCTCAGAAGAGCTCGTGTGAGCACATTTTCAAACGATAATTACAGAGTTTGAAAATTGCTTCTCTATAGTTAACAGTTTTTTTTTTAATCAACATATTTTTTTTTTTCGATTAATAGCATTGCCTTGCTTGAGGTTGTTGTGATGTGTCAGAGCGCAGTGCAACTGATCTTTAAACTTAGCAAAGCGGGCCAAGAGTCGTGAGTATCGGGAGCTTGCCTGTTAAATGAGAATGGAAAGAGCGTGATACATTTCTTTCGAAGTCAGTCCGCTTAGAATAAAAGGCCAATTTCTGCCCTTTCTGCCTTTTTCATTTTCAAGTCCCAAAGTAGACCATGAGGCCAAATCTTCAACTGGAGACTTTCAAGTTGCCTACCAGGAGACTGCAGTGTGCCTGTGTTCAAGATGATTGCATCAGACTTAAAGAGGTTACGATGACCAAATAAATAAATACATAAATAAAATACAGTTCAGTCAAAGATGTACCGTCATCAAGACCGAAGCTCCACTAAATTCAAAATATTTTTCTTCTTCTTATAAAGGTTATTTGGAAGGTTTTAGACAGGGGTAAATGGTAACAATCTGCATATTGTTTAAAAAGAGCAAAGTAGTGTGATGCTTCACTCACCGTCCCATTTACAGTCTGCGACATTAGGAGAACATCCACGTGCTTTTTGCATTACTCCAACAGTCTGCTCACTGTGGCTGGTGGAAATAATATAGATTTTGTGGTCGGCCACGTCAAACTGCTGATTGTCTTGACTTTATGGCTCAGCCCAAGTGGAACCGCTAATGCCCCCCCCCCCCCCCCCAAACAACCAAATAACACTTTAATGAGCTTAACCAGCCAGACCGGGGAAGGGGGAGCTCTTTAGGGCAATTTACAGAATATTTGGACGACAGAAAAAAACCCAAATCATAAATCACTATCAGTGCATAAAGTCGTGTGGGTGATGCATAGCAGGATAGCTTGGCAGTTATGTGTTAGGGAGCATGCACCAGACACTGGCAAGCAGTCTTGAAAGTGCGGGAAATCATTTTGTCATTGACAGTTTCCAGAAGGCTAAATAACAGCTCACTTGAAAGAGATACAGTCATGACGCAATACGGTTTCCTTTTCCCAATCAAGGTGAGACGTTAACAAATGTAAAAAGACAAAATAATAATAATGAGGTCTTTCATCGGAAAACATTGAAATTTTAATCTACAGAGGAGCCAGACCAGCATTTTAGTTTAAATGAAAGTGAACAAAAGCATTACAACAATATATATGTCTTTGAAAAACCACATTCTTTAGAAAATAAACATTAACAAGATTTATTAAATTCATTTTTTTTTTCCAAGTTCAGCGGGCCGGATTAAAACGTTTATCGGGCCACATGTGGCCCCCGGGCCGTGGTTTGCCCACACCTGCCTTAGAGTATATAAGTGCCTCAGCACTGTGGTACAGTCTTCGAACTTTATTGTCCACTTGCGTTAATATATAAATGCGTCTGTGTCTGGTGTCAAGTAGGGAGCCGTAAGTGGTTCAAGTCGGTCATCAAGTGGACCCGTTTTGAAAACGTGGACGACATTAAGATGGCCGTAACAACTGAGCAGCGGAGAATCCTGGGAAAAAAATCTTTCCTGGAGTGCTTTAAAGCATGACAGAGAATGTTTCGAGGGGGATTATTTCAAAGGGGGGGACATTTTTTGATTGTATTTTGTATTTGAAATAAAGCTTTTGACGAAAGTCCTGGAACTTTTCAGACACACCTTGTATCATCTTCTTCATGTGTCTGTATTTGTTTCTGCTTAACTTGGCTTCAAACTTGCCCAGCGACACAATCTTGCCTAGCCCTAAACTGGCACAACTCTACTGACTGAAAATTATCTGCGCAACAGAAGCATTTTTGGCCCGCACAAGTCTCTTGCTGGCACTATTTCACAAGCAACAATTGGACTGCTTCCGAATGGAATCACTTTCACACCAGGGGTGAAATATCAGATTCAAAAAGAAACTCAAGGATGGCCTGTTTTCAAAACAGCAAACACAATCACTTTATCTTGATATGGGAATTTTATCAAATGTAGACATTTCTTACAAGACAATTTCACAGACCATTTGTTCCTTGAAGGCTTTGCTGAAAAAAAAAAAAAACGGGGAGAAACATCAGTGAACAAGAAGGATAGAAGTCCCGTCTTGCCTGCAGGAAACCTGCGCTAAGCCAGCCAAATGAGACATCAAGAAAACAGTGCCAAGATTGTGGAATTGAACGGAGAAAAAAAATCCATCCCATCATACACCATCTCAATGGTGTGTGTGATGATTATTCGACTTTCATTTTTTCAAGTCATTCATTTTATTGGTGAACTCCAAGTGTCGGACTTTCTTTCCCTCGCCTGTCTGCCTTAATGTCATGTTGTAAAGGCGAATAATTAGCCGGCTTTACAAGACTCCTGGTCACTATGAAACTCACAGTCAGTCTTCTGGGCCTCGCTGCTTCTGCTCTGCATTAGCATGCCGCAATTTTAGGAGATGTGACCAACGACCCCTGCTTAAGTTCCCCATGTGGAAAAACTGCAGATGCTTTTTTGCTGCAACACTGCCGAGACTTTTAGCCATCCATAAAAAGGAAGGTGACCAAAGTTCACTTGTACTTCCCAAAAGAGTTGATGCAAAGTGACAAACTAAATGTGCTTCTTGCATCGCGTGTGTGTGTGTGTGCCTGCATTAACTTCCAAACAAAACTACTTAAGAGACGAGATCATGAGTTGTGTGGTGAGTTCGGAATCAACGAGACTCTTCACAGCTCACATCCATATGGAGTCGGTCCAGAACTAGCGTCAGCACATCAGCTGCCAACGGGTCAGACGGTGACACGTACTAATCGTGATTTATTACCTGAATATGTTTCAAATCAAACCTCCCTTAAACAGCCTTAAAACCGGATTATATAGTCTTGCCACTAACAAAGTTCAGAGATACACTCAGCGGAGCACAGTTAGCTGAGACTACATCATTAAAACCTGATCAACCTGCCATCAGGAAACCAGACGCTGTCCCATTTAAACTACTTTTGCCCAAATTTAACCATAACTCCGATATTTCAGCCAGTAATACTTTATTTATCAAGGTTGGGCAATTTAAAACAGTCTCATTCGTGAAGCCAACCTGGCAGCAGAGGAGAACAAAGTCAAATAGGAGCAAATACGTTTACATTGAAATTACTCAGCATATAATTGACCGACCACTTCATAAGGTGCAGCTACAAATCCAGTCGCATACAATATACCACACCACATGCACTCGGTTGTGAATTTTCTTTTGCTTATGCTTTCAATGACTTGAAATATGATAACTGATTGGTCAATATCTAAAAATCATCCCAGCCATTCCCAAACGAAGAAGAAGAAACATTTATCGCAATGCTAGTTGTAGTTGACATTGAATCAAACAAGATCTGAGCAAACCTGGTGCGCACATTGGCAAGAAATCAAATCCACACATTCAAAAGTCTTTGAGCCGAGAGAAATGACTGCAGGGGAGGGTGGTTTTTCATGTCAGGGGAGGTGAGGACATCGCTAGAAAGATCAGGGGCCAACTTTGGATCAAGATAAAACGTCTGTATTCTTTCGATTACAGAATTCAATATGATGTATGCAATGTGAACAATATGTTTGGTTCTTGTAAATGTTGAAGGGAACCAGCTCACATGCGCAGCAGAGGATAAATAATGTCAAGGGGTTTTAACTGCTCTATTGTGAAACACTATAAAAAGGAGCTACAGGAACAAATACTACAAGAATATATGAGACCTCTCTTTAGGGTTTAAGTGCATAAATGATCATTGAGGAAATACAAATAAAATATTCTGCATATTAAAAAGATCCATCAATATGTTTGACTTAAAACTGCTGCACTCTTTCCAGACTTGGACAGCCTGTGCAAATTAACAACTCAAGGCAGGAGTGTTGTTGGTCTTCAAATTGTTGTTCATCAGCGGTTTTATTTCCCGAAACGTTTTGTCTCTGCTGGACATCCAATTTGAAAGATTGAGATAAAACTCACCCGGAAAAAACACCCACACTTGTGAATTGGGGCCATCTTGCATCGTTGAGACGATGGCGTGTTCCTTCCTGGAGGTTCTTCTGAGAGTTCATGGAAAAACATAGGGAGATTTTCAGATTGGAGAACTACCATATAAAGTTAACGGTGGGGGGGCTTTGATGAAGCTTTCCTCAAGAACAGCAGCATGGTAAAACAACAATGCATGTTGCGCAATCGATTAAAGCACGGTAATTCTTCAAAATTCATGCTCGCGCCCGCTGTTAGTGACTGTTTGTTATACAACTCCAAACAATAGGAACAATATGCCGACTGTGATTTTCATCAAATATAACTGCTGAAAAAACAAATCCAGCTTGACATGGAACCAGTAGGCCTCTCCTCTAAAATATGGATGGAACCAATAAATCAGAACAGAAAGATACAGCTGCGGTACATGTACGAGAAAAAAAAAAAGCACTCGAGAGCTGCTAATTGTCACTCTCTTTAGCCGCTCAGGTAACGCTTGACTTTGTTTCCACTGGATCACATCACCCTTTTTTTTTTCAAATTTCCTGCATCACTGTAAATAAATTTGAAAGGCACAAACCAAATTATGTGATCCAAGTGACCTATGTCCTGTCCTTGAAAACAAAAATCAATAAAATATTTGTTGACCTGCATCATGAAATCCTTCTGTAGATTCATGATCTGATCGTATCGTCATCACCATCTTATGTCTTTTCTATAGACTTCTTTTGGTTTCCCTATAAGCAAAGAAGTTAGACTTAAATTACAGAAAGGTAAAAAGACAAACATTAGTTGGGATTAAAATGAGTTCCGGCTGATTTTTGGTTGGCTCTTCAGCCTGATCAGTGAATTGTGGGGACAGTGGGTGATTTCAGTCACATTACCACTGTCTCAAAAAGTCACTCGCAGGCTTGAAGCCACAGCTATACAAAAGTGCTGTCATAGCGCCATCTTCTGGCCATAGTAAAAACTGCTTAGTATGCTGTTATGAGCTGAAGACTTTCTTTTTCCCATACCTCTAACTCAACGTCAGACAAAATGTTGGATTTCATCATCAGGCACACGTGTATACATCATCAAGTATTTAATCATGACTATCTATGAATATATGTTGAGGTTAAAGCAATACAAGGGGATTGCAGTGGGTCGGAGCTACCATTCATCCTTGTGATTTCAATGTTAGCACAATTGTTTGATGGCGCACCTCTCTTGTAGGCTGACGGTCTCGAGGTTCTGTCGCAGGTCTCAGATCCTCGTTGCTATCTTGGCGAATCCCAAAGCTGCCAAATTTTGAAGTCGGAAGGAGTGCAGATATCCATCAAGGTATGCCACCTGCAAAATCGTATCATACCTGATACTTGTAACCTTGAAACTGGAAGACTTTGTAACTAACTAATTTTAGCTGTGACAATCCGATATGAGGAGAACAAATCTAAACCTTGATTAGTTCAAGATTCAACTTTGCTTAATTGCCATCAAACTAGAATCACTTCCTCTTGAATTACATTTAAAATAAATATTTGAAGCAAGTATTGGCAAATTATCAAAAGATAAATTGACTCAAACATTTAAATTAGTAATTGAAAAGAAATTATATATAGCGTATAATGTAATACATTATTTATGTATAGATGTGTGCCGGGCTTTTATTTGACTTATTTTAGGTTGTTTTTTTACGTTAGCATTATTGCTAGCTTGTTTGGATGCACACGTGAATTATGTTTATGGAGCCTTTAAAAAAACAGTTAGAGACGTTTTAATTGTGAAATTCCAGGCAACATTTTCTAATCAGGCGGTACAGATAGAAAAACAATGAATGGATATAACAACCAACCTGCTCCAGTCCTGACTTTTATTTATACTATTTTTGATGAAGTCTCGGAAATCCATATTAGACCGCGTGTTAGTTTTTCTTGAAAATCAATACACTTCCGGTTTTAGCTACCTTTAATGATTTCCTATTTGATTGTACGTTATTTTGAAACCTCGTGTCTTGGTTTGAGTTCACTTAAGGTTTACTTTTCTGCAGTGACTGGACCAGACTTGTTGAGCGCCTCCTTTCTTCTTGACGAACAGTAAGTTGTTCACCTCTGAATTCCAAATGTTTCAGTTGAATTAATCACACACACGCGCACACGCAGCCACACGCACGCACACGCACACTTACGCATACAAAAAAGAAACACTATTGCATACAAAAAAGAAACAAATTGTTGTAACTAATCTTCGGCACGTGGCTGAGTTTAAACGCACTCATTTTTATTTTTTGTGTAATTCTAGCATACTGCCAGTGGGCGGCAGTGTTTCCTCAATTTGTTTCTGTGGGGACCCCAGTGCCTTGTGTTTTTATCTATTTCGTTCTAAAGTACAATGTAGCAACAGGAGTCAATTTCAACATGCATTTTGGAGCATTTGTTCAGCAATGCATCTGTCAACTTGTCAAGTAAAGTCAATTATATGAATATAGTGATAATTCATAGCAAATGTTATCTCAAAGCACTTTACATCTGGAACAGGTTTATAGAGAACCATTCTCCAACCAAGTGAAAAAAAATCTGTAGATAGGCAGTAATTCTTTTGTGTATCACTTGAGGGAGCCGTCATATCACTAACGTACTGGTAGCAGTACAACACTGAGAATCACTGTTCTAAGGCATGAAACACAACGGTTAACTCAGTGTGGACGGGTCGGGTTGAGATTGAAAAGAAAAGGGCAAAGAGTGCAAGAGTGAGAGAGAGGCCAGAGAGATGGCAGCAGGGATAAAGAAACTACGTGCACAATACTAATTGTGCTCACTGTATTATTGCGATTAGCAGAATGAATGGATGATTCTGTTGGGACGAAGCTGGACTCCCGATAATTTTAATACATAATATTAGGCTGATGACCAAGTAAGGTCAAACGTTGGTCATATGCTCTCGAAAATCAGTGCGCGCTTACGCATGTGTTTATGGGTGTGTAAAACGATCAAGTGTGAGCAAACAGTTTAGTGGCAGGAGGCCAGTTCTCTTGTTGTACCTCCTGTTTACTGACGAATAAGACAAACACATATGATGTGCCCCAGGGGACATAACAGACAAAAGCAATCAAACCCCATCATTGAATTAACAGCATACTGTTATGTTGTAATGCTCAGGCAATTATCCTCTCTCTCATGATGACAAAACACAACCACTCATCCACACACACATTTGCACAAACACACACACACACACAATTACAGTGGCGATAGTAAAGCACTGCTGAGAAAATGATTGCTTTTCAATTGGCATGACTCTCTGCAGCCACAGAGCAGCAGTATGTATGCTAATACGACTTTAAGGGCTTCTGAGGGGCTCCGGAGCAATTACTTTGCCTCAGAAGACTGAAGAAGATACAGAAACCTTTTTTTTTTTTTTATTATTTTTATTTTATTATATTTTTTACGAGTGTTTCAATATTAAAGACTCATATCATAGGGATTAACTGCGAAGTAAACAGAAATAAATGAAAAAAAAAAATCAGAAATTAGTAATGTACAGAGATCAAACTGAAGGATCAATCATCCAACTCTGAACAAAACACCTAAATCTATTGTAAGCGCCAGTGAGACAACATGATACTGGTGAAAGCACAAATGATAACAAATACAGGTTCCGCAATACCACCACCAAAAAAAAAAAAAAACTCCGTGCAACATTTGATTTGTTTATTCAGTATGACAACTTCGGATAAACGGCTGCAGTATTACGATCATAGTGCGTTTTGTTATTCATGCAGTTAACATGATTAAATCCTAGATTCAGCTTCATAATAACTACAATATAATCCTCTGTCGGGTTAATTTTAGTTGATTAATTTCTAGAGATTTAATTGGATACATTAATATTTTAGTGTTTACCGTTAACACACTCCGCAGGGCCTTTGGGGTTTGGGAAATTTATTGAGGGGAAAAAGTAAAAGACATCCTCTCTTCCACCAGCTCCTTTTTTTTTTTGTGGCGGGGTGTGGCGGACTTGAAAAAACACCTTTGAATTACCCCATTAAAATGTTTACATATAAATTATCCCATCAATGGCGAAGTAGCTGATAAAAAAAAAAAACAACCTTTAAATTACAAAATGTGAGGTCCGACAGACATAAAAATGTATGTGGCTTGTAAAATCCATTATGTATACGGTCATGCAAATTATACCGGGAGCTGTCACCTATTCCAATTTGCATCAGCGCATGAAGTTGCTTTAATTTTTGAGTCTGCTGACAGATTGTATGAATCTACTCTGTAAGATCTATTGTGTAACAGTTAAATCAGCCATGGAAGGCGATGAATATACGATCACATTCCCTGATACGGATACAAAGTTTGACCTCAACTCCTACGCCCAATGCATTCCTCTATGGGCGTGCGTGTGGGGTGTGCGTGTGCGTGTGTGTGTGTGTGTGGGGGTGTGTGTGTGTGAGTCCTTGTGAATGTGCAAATTTTGCAAAGGATTTTTTTTTGTAAAAGCTTGCACTTAACAATTGACAACATAACATTAGTCCTTTAACACAAAATTAAAAACAAATCATAATAAAATAAATTCAATTTATAATATATACATAAATACATAATATAAATAAAATAATTTAATTCCTTCCAGATTATGAGCTAAAATTTGCTCAGATTTTGAGACAATTTCTCTTGAAGGAAATGAAAACTATCCATTCCATATTAACTATTGCCTTAAAAAAAAAACAATGACACAATTTTATCATTCTAATAATGTGTAAAAAATACAAAAAAAACCATAATAAGCAATAGACCATGCAACAAACAATAAAACATTTTGGATTGGGTGGATTTATAAAACGGAAATAAAAAAACAAATATAAACAAAACTGAAAAATACAACGAGTCAGACGGTTTGATGGCCTCTGTTCACACATTGACGTCACGTCAAATGACAGCAAGCGTTGCGCTAATACGAAAATAAATCTAGTCACATGTGCTGCCTACAAAAATAGAACGCTTTTATGAAAGTAATTTATTACAAATGCACTACCAACTTGTCGGCTTGTTTACTCAAATTTCCCCATTGTGGGACTAATAAAGGACATCTTTATCTTTACCGTGCTAATGCTAGCTGATCAATGCTAGCACTGCGATTTTAGTGAAACTGGACATCATTGTGACTCTTACAACCATGCGCTTTCATATTCACATTCTATTATGAATGTCCATGTTTGAGAATCGCGCTCATCGCACGTCAATGACAGGCACGGCTTTGCTTGGAGCCTCAACGAGGGAGAGGCATTCGTAAAGTTGAGGCTACATTCAAACCATTCATGTGTTTTAAAAACTACAAACTCACCCTTTTTAAAAGTGAAACCCTACTTTTGAGAGAGAATATTTGATCGATGGATGAGGCACGAGAGAAGCCGTAGTCTGTCACTTATTAGCAGAACTTTTGGCCTTGTGAGAGAATATTGGCAATATTCGCGAGACAATAAAGAATGATGCGATACGGGAGCAAGACACGAGGAAGGACAGACCAGATGGCAGTAGAGTAGAGACGACCATATCAGAGGGGGACCTTCCTGAGCGACCCTGGCAGTACTGCAATTCCTGCAGGATTGTGTCATGTGGGATGTTTCTGGGTCGGCCCTTTTTTGGGAATGTCATGTTTTAACAACTCCAGTGCCTTTCTTATTCCCGCTTCTGAGGGACTGTCTGGAAGTTCTGGAATGTGTGTAAGGCAACAGGCCAGATGCTTGTTTTAGGAAATAAACCGTCTGTCCTGTCGGATCAGGCCTATGTAACACACGTGCAAGGAAGGAGCATGCAAACTTTTGATACCATTTTGAAGAGACAAAGGCTAAAAGTTTTACGTCAACTCCAACGGGATTGGCTTCAGTTACCCTCGACACATGAACAAACTTAAAATAAAACCATGAATTGGATTTAATTCGTTTCGACTGCTGTTGCGAGTGTCATTCTTTCTTCTTTGAGCAACTTTTGTGTTTCCAGTGCCATTCTGGCTGAAGAGAAAGATGAACATTTCATAAAAGATATGGCAACAATGTACGAGATAAACAAAATGAGGGCAGGAGGAGTAATGGAAAGTATGAACTCGAGAACATCGCGTCTAAGGACATTGGAATGAGTTTGGTACAGTTTCTGCAAACGTTTCTAAATTACATTTCCTTCGTTTAATTTCTTTTATTCTTGTTGGATCGACATTTTGCCAGAGCATCCACAGTCACAGCTGCTCTCTGGCCTTCAGAGGTCAGCGTGTCCTTGACGATAAGTCTTCTATTGTGATTCATTTGGAATCGAAGATCGGCATGGCCATTGATGTCTTAAGATGTCTCAACGTTTTATATTCCAGGGTTTGCAGAAAATATTTCAGACCATTGTACGTCTCGGGTTTTGGGCTAAATCAACAGCTAGCGTGGTTCTGCCGGATGGATTGACTGGGATTTTTCATATCAATTCAGTGTTATTTAAATAGCATTCTCCTTGGCAATGTGAAATCGTGCAATTATTTCTTATTACTTCTCCCATCACCATCAGGTTTGAATTGTGGTGGAAGGAAAGAGCGGTCCTGAAACATTTGCTTTGCAAAACCTGGAACCCGAAGAGCCAAACTTGTTGGCGTGAATGTTCGATTACACCCTCACACACATGCGTTCATTTCCTGGTTGTGGAAATGCAGCAAGCTCTCGCAAACACCTTATCCCTGCAAGTTGACCACAACATCCGATTTTGATCTGCACACATCAGTCAGACTCGCTGAAGTGGGAATACTTACATCCGAGTTTAATTCATTCCGTGACCATGCTTGTAACACAGAACACTCCTGTTTAAATCATCTTTCCCCTTTGAAATAAATAGAAATGCCTCTCCCACCCAAAAAACAGCCAAACATTTTGTAACGTGTTAAATAAGTAATTACTAATTAATAATTGTGTAATAGCGCATTTTGTACTTAAAATGTCGAGAATTAAACCGTTTGTGCAGCATCAGTTGTTACTTCTGGCGTACACGACATGGCCACTAGAGGGCAGTACCATAGTCATGCGTAAGGATGTTTTTTTTTTTAATGGAGGATAAAGAATATATGCTTGTGACTGCAAATATTGTTAGAATGTCTATCTACATGTGTTGCTGCACTGTTTGAGTACAAATAGCTCTTGCTAACAACATAACATAGCAACACAAATGCTATTCGTTAGCCTGTCTTATGACATTTCCCACAATGTGTTAACATTAAATCAGCAGACATAGAGACAGTTATGTGATTGTTTTAAATGCATGTAATGCTTTGTTTTAGGATTCATTTGACAGTATTTTTAAGCGGCTGTGAAGTTGTTCTTTTATTATTATTATTGATTGTTCACTATCACATAATATTCTGCTTATTGTGAAGTGAGATCAGTAAAGTTCACTGCCACCACACAGTGATCTAAAATTTTTGTTTGCAAACAAAAAAATAATCAATCGTAATTTGTCTCCCGTACAAAGTGAGTAGAGGAAGTGGTGTCTCATGCTAAATTATTGCGACAATAAATATTGCAACAATACTTAAACATTTACCGATTTATAGGATGGTGAAATTCGCTCTTTAATTGAAGTCATTTTGTAGTGCAGCAGCAACCTTTTGAGCTCAAGCGCAGTATGTCATTTAACAAAGGGCCAGTTCTCCTCCTGAGCTCATTTGCATCTTCCTTAGACTGAGAAGCCTCACAAACCATTGCCCTCACTTCCACATGCAGTCAAACACACACACACACACACGCACACACATTGGAGTGTGCGTAGGCCGATGGAAGAGAGAGGAATCCCTGATAAACCAGCAGCCCGTCGGAGGGCATAGAGAGAGGAATGACAGCTATGCCGGGCATTCACAACACTGTGTGGTATTACCAAACAAAGCCTTCTCTTCAACCACTTGTCAAAGACACTATTGTAGTGCGAGGGGTGAGCCTCTATATCGCACACACACATTCCTCGCCGCACTCCACTCAATACATCTGGGCGGATGAACTATTACTTATATTTTATTGTAACTTCATGAGTCAATCACATTATAAATGTGGTAATAGATCAGTAATATATTTGAAATTGCAGCGAATGAAATCATGTGAAAATGTGGTCCAATAGAAATACTGTAAAGATAAAAAATTAATAACCGGTGACTTAAATGGCATTGGGTCAGCACGGACATCCACCTCACGGGTCTGAAGTTCCTGGCCCTCCTGTGTTCTGGCTTTCTCACACCTACCTATTTATTGAAGCTACTTACAACGAAACGAGAGTAGACTTCAAGACTCTTTCAGGTCTATCTAAAAAATGTTGTTCTGCGGCTAGAAAATACTCGCACAGACACATGAAAATCGTATAGAAAGTCTTCCCTAATGAACAGAAGAACTAAGCGTCACGATTTCCAGTTTCCGTACAGCTATTGCAAGTGTGGGCAAACTGCGGCCCGGGGGCCACATGCGGCCCGTTAAATGTTTTAATCCGGCCCGCCGGACTTGAAAAAAATTACATGAATCAACCTTGTTAATGTTTTATTTTCTAAATACTGTGTTTTTTTTTCAATGACATGTATAGTTGTAATGCTTTTGCTCACGTCCATTTCAAATTAAATGTTTTTTTTGTTTTGTTTTTTTGTCCGATGAGGTGAGGTTACCAAAACACTCCATCCATCTGCTCCTGGTCCGGCCCCTCTGTCAAATTTTAGAACCCATTGTGGCCCGCCAATCAAAAAGTTTGCCCACCCCTAACGGATAGTTGTCCTAATACTTTAGTCCACATAATCTTTTTGAATCAATGTAAAGGTTGTGAGACTTCCTTCTCAGTACTGTATGTTGTCATAACCAGTAAGGAGCCCCGTTGAGAATCACCTGGGAAGGCGTGGGAGCAAAAAGGAAGCTCTGAACCAACTGACAGCCAACACTCACACACACACTCACAGGGGGGGTTGACAGCAAGAGTGTTGCAGCGTTGTTCCTGTAGGAGAGAAGGAAGCGGTCTGTGTCTGAGAGGGCGACAGCAAGTATGTTGGCTTCTTCCTGTTGCTCTGACATGCTCCTGACTGCTCCTGCCACCTCCAAGCGCATCTACAAAAGACTCATAGGAAGGCAGACGTGACAGGCGGGCGGGACTCCCATATGTCTTGTGTCTGACTTTGCCGAATGGTCCCGCAAGGCACCTGTCAATCACTGTCAAGTAGGATCGAATGCGATAGGAGAAGATTGAATTGCGATTTTTCTGACAGATATTGCCATTTTGATTCAATTTGCGATTTTCTTTAAAACAAACTTCATTGCGATATTCACTATGTGAAGTAACATTTACAAACGTTTTACGTCATACCATCAAAGCATCAATATATTAGCCTAATAAAGCACGGACACTATGTTTTCGAGCATGTGCTAGTTATGTCGCGGTTGTTTTAATTTATCTCGAGATACTTATTAATTGTCATATTAGTTTTCTTGAGCTGGTTGCTTTTCGACATCACACAATTCTAACCAAACTTCTGTGAAGTGTAGTATACACCTATGCACTTATTCTGGTCTTTTCCATCTCTGCATGTCACATTAGCGATTAGCATTAGCGATTAGCACTAGCGATTAGTATTAGCCATTAGATTAGCGATTAGCATTAGCTTCTAGCATCTATCTAAGATTTCTAGCTTGCCTCGAGTGATCGCCTATTTGTTAAAAGTGTTGCTTATTTGCCACCACGTAGGCGAGGATTAGTAGAGGAGTGGATCCGTTCCACAAACATTGTACGGAGCTAGTTAGCTTAGCATCTAGCGTTTGCGAGTATCCTGGAGGATCGGCTTTTTTCACCAATGCGGAGCTGATTGGTTTGTGTGACTTGTTTACTAGTAGCATATTATTTCTGATTATTGACCTCACAGTGATTCGCATTCTTATTTTATTCAATTAGAGACACACTTTAATAGTTTTACCCTTAATTTTGCGGATGAAAAACAATGTAAAGTAGCAAAGTGATCCACATCATGTCGTTTAATTGTGGGATGGGAGGGCAACCGATTCTGACATTCTCATTTGGGGCTGGCTCTCCTGTCAGCCTCGTAGAGGGCTTCACCACATGGGGGTCATCCACACATAGGAAGTTCCCGACTTGGCTTCCCAAGGTTACAGTGACAGAACCCACTGAGCTGTTGGCCCAGGACATGACGTCCTGCCGGGGAAGGGGGCTCTCTTGCTGCATGGGGTTCGGTTACACCAGTTTAGAAAACCTCTGACCGTAGGGGCCCGATGCAAACAATGGAAAGATAGTAGAAGGTTGGCAGGGGAGCAAGGAATTACCTGCCAATTAGGCAAAGTTAATGAGAAGAATGATGGATGTCAATCCGTCAGAACCCGGGGAGGTTGGGAGATCAGCCGGATAAGCTTCATGTTATCCCTCAGATTACACTCTCGTGTGACACGCACGCGTGCACACACACACTGAGGTACGGGGATGTTCTAAATCCTAACACGTCGCCCGTAAATGAAGGCGAGCTGGTGAAAGGAAAGGAAAACATCATTTGGTTCATTCTGAGTAAAAGTTGGAAAATGGATGACGGTTTGGACACAAAAGTAGATTTGAGGCGGAATGTGTTCATGGTAAATGTTCAAACAAGTTTGGGCGAGTTGATTAAGGAACTCTCCCATTTTATTGAGTAAAGAGTAAAGTATGAGAATGCACGTCGAAGCAAGGAGACGGTTGAACTTTTCTCAGGCTTATGATTAGCCAAGATTGACAGCCAATTGTTTTCATGTGGATAGATAAATAGACGGATTTGTTTTGCTATTTTGGCATTGCAGTGTGGGAAAACATACGATTTTAATACAACATTGCCTTATAACTGTTATCAATTAGAAGTTTGATGTGTTTTTACTCATCACAAACCACAACGGCATTTATGGTTAAACTTTAAAACATTACCATATAGTAAGGTTGGGGGGGGGGGGGGTCAGTGTAACGTATGAATCTGATATCGCCGTATTTTGCAAATGATAAGGGTATGGTTGTGATTATGAGTATTTATTTATACTGCATTTGTGGGAGAATGTGCTACGTAATATACCGTATTTTCATTGTTCATATTGCTGCTCTTCTTTTTTTAAATCAACGCAGCCTCACGGGATTCCTTCAGAATTTGTTTTGTCGGCACACAGGCATCCCGCTGACTTGATTCCAGCGTTCAACTCGGGGAAAGCATCCTTTTAATTCTCAGAGGAAACATTATCTCAGTGACAGCTCCAAAGTGTAAACAAAGCAAACGCAAACATCTGAGTCAATGGTCCGGGAATGCCACTGTGGCTCTGGTATGCGTGGTATGGTGGTCACTACGGGCAGAATTGAGAGCAGCAGGTACTGGATATGGTCACATTGGGCCCGGCTGAATGATTGACAGGCAGGTGGCTCGACAAGGGAGTCCTTTTTTTTTTTTTTTTTTTTTTCAATTATATTTTAGTTTAATTCCTATCGTGTAGTGTAATACTATTTACAAAGTAGACGTGCTGATGCTGTGATTACATGACAGGACCATTATAGAAGTGCTGCACCTCATTGGACGAGTGGGAGGAAACGAGTGCGTTTGAGGACACAAGATGAATGAAGATAATAGCAATGAGTGACGGCTACATAGTCGAGACTCACGTCACAAAGTGTGATTTAAGAGGGGCGATAGTGGAAATCTCTTTTTTTTTTTTCTTCAAATGAAAGATACTGATGCTCTTTCATCGAGATTTGCACTTTATTTTGTTTCTAGGGGCAGTAAAAAAGGACGTGCCAGTTGAGAATTATTTTTTTAAAAAAAGTACATACACTGAAATATATTTAAGTACAAAAATTTGATTTTTTTTGGGGGGGGGACTTAGTAAAAAAGAAAAAAAATGTCTACTTAATTTGGGAAGTGCTCATGCTGAGAAAAAAATATATTAGACACGCTATTATAATAAATGTGCTTTGCTAACCTCGGTAATCCCCCAAAAATGTTAAATATAGTAAAAGTAAAATACACTTTACCTGTAGATTTTTTTTTTTTTTTTTAGATTAGATTGAGGATTTTTTTAACACCAAAAGATGGTGTTTTTTTTAGGCGAGCAACATAAAAAAATTCAAATAGGCCATGGATGGGGAATATCTTTCGTCTCCAAATTTGTGGCATAATCATTATTATTCCACAGTCATGCTGATGTCTCGTTTTTTTTTTTCTGCCTTATGAGACCCCACGATCTCAATCAATTAATCAATCAATCAATAAAAAGCCGCTCTCTATTTTTTTTTGCTGTCTTTTTTACAGCATCTCTTTTGACAAAGTCATGTGTAGAAAGTACCCGTATCTGTTTTCAAAAAGCAAAAAAAAATCATCAGAAAAATAGTCTATTCAGTGCGTGCAATAATGAAGTGCACTTCACAACTTGAACAAAATTCTTTGTGCTGTTTCCATCACACGTGCGAAAGCGACATTCGCCTTAAATTTCATCATTTCCAATTAAATTTTCCCGCCGTTGTGCAATACAAAATGAGATTCCCACAACTGTAAGAGTCGCTGCGAAATAGCCGATTTGTCTCATAAAAAAGTCATGAGGTGGATTCTTGCTTGTCCAAACAGAGGACAGGCCTTGCTCGAGCGGCCGGGTAGCGGAGACCGAGCGGGGGGGGGGAACAGGTGTTGGTTGCTAAATGTGCTTTGAGTGAGCAGAGGAATGACAGCTATGTACTGGCCTCTGCGGTTACTGGAACATTACCCAGAGTGGAGCTGACAGCAATAACCTACTGAATGGAATGGCGTGCCGCTCCCCCTGATTGGAAAAGGATTGGTGCTTTTGCAAACACCACAATGCAAGGACACAGATGAACTTGTTAATATGGAGAAAGGGAATCCGAAAAAAATATTATTTACTAAACTGATTCTAAATCTTTTTCATCTGTACTTGAATATTTATTTTTTCGGATTCTGACAGGCAATATTTCCCATCCAGAGAATTGTTTGATGTTCCTGGTGATAAGAATGATTTGTAGCGAATGTCTGGTGCCGGGCTTTTGGCATTAAAAAATTCTCAGTTTAATCTAGAAAAAAAAAAATTACAAAGGCCTACCGTTAAAGTGATTTTTTTTTCAGTTAGCAAATTTAGGATTCTTCACAGCCCCCTTTTTTGCGTGTGGGCAAGCAGAAGAACGCAGGTTTTTGATTGGTGGGCCACAATTGGTTCTAAAATTTGACAGAGGGGCCGGACCAGAAGCAGATGTTTTGGTAACCTCACCGCATCAGAAAAAAAAGAATACATTTAATTTGAAATGAAAATGAACAAAAGCATCACAACAAAATATGTCTGTTTGACACACCACACTATTTATAAAATAAAACATTAACAAGGTTTTTTCATTTAATTTTTTTCAAGTTTGGCGGCCCGGATTAAAAAGTTTAACGGGCCGCGTGTGGCCCCCGGGCCGTAGTTTGCCCACACCTGGTTTCCACGTTAGCTCCTCCCACCACACACCATCATCCGATATTGAATTTGTGTGTGAGGGTTCTTGTTTGCTCATAAATAGTTGGTAATGGGCAGTAATGCCTGTCTGAATTCAACAATGGTTGAGGGGCTCATCAAAATATCGAGTACCGGCGCAATCTACCGAGAATTATTTTTCCAATTCCTTAAAGCTAATACAATTAGAAGACACTGAATTGAAACATATCTGATACAACAGGAGCAATTCTTGCCAAAAGCAGATGAGGAAAAGACCCAGATGGCCTTTTCTTGTTGTATGGCTATTGAAACATATTCAATTATTTAGGCCGTACATACACTCCTTATTCCCTTGTATTTTCATTTCTTTCTGGATTTATTTGTAAAGTTTGGAAATACTCTCCATGGGGAATTCGAAAAGCAAGATTTTATTTCTTGGTAAAACTCCATTTGACTTACCACTAATTTATAAATAATTGACCGTCTCAAATGACTTTTTTTCAGAATCCAGAACCGTCTTTGTGAACTTTGTTGTTCTTCCTGTAGTGGAAGTGCCTGGAGTGATTCTCCGAGGGTGTCAGTGGGATGTCTGTTAGCATATAAGTACTTGACAAGCTGATGCTGAAGCTAAATGCTAATGCTAATGCTAATTAGGAGCTCCGCGAGAAGAGAGCATGTCTATTGCTTCATCTTTCTCAATGTTGCCATACTTTTCAAAATGTGTTTGTCTTTCTTTCCTTCAAAAAACTTCCATTCTATTTTGCGCTTTCAATTTATGACCACATATTTGAATGCTGACATTTACGCCTGTAAAACTCTGTGTTAATATGTGAAAACAGTTCACTAGAAAAAAAAAAAACACGAAGGGATAAACAGTGAGTCACGCAAAACACTCAATCTTGCTAGACCGCAATAATTCGAGTTTACTCCATAAGCACAAAAACATGAACGTAATAAAAATAACAATAATAAAAATAAAAATAGAATAACCAAATCCAGATAACGGTGCAGATTGCATTTGGTTGGATAACTCAAAAATTGCCCAAGTGAAATGTGAAAGCAGTAAAAATAAATAAATAAATACGTTGCACAAATGACTTGCTTTACCTTTCAAAAGCAATTACACAAACTGAACAAGCATCACATGTTGTTCTTTGTTAAAATGTAATTGGTTGAGTACTGCTTATTTTCCCGTTCTGGGTCGTGCATCTCAGGATTCAATTATCAAGATAGCGAAAATAAATAAATAATTCTTTCACCATCTTTCTCTACCGAGCTCCACTTGAGACTTCCCGCTTGATGCGTAAGGATTTGTTCCCGAACTGCTGCTGGCTAATAAACCGAACCACATAAAGCAGGAGAGGAAGCTGGAATGTCTTTGCGCTACTACTGTTGATAATACCAACTGTCTAACCGAAACACCTTCTAAACACACAACGTTATTCAACTGAAGAAACTTGCCTGGAATCCACACCGAGAGGAACATGTTTCGCTGGTGTGAGGTATAAATCATAAAATGAACACTTTGAATTGAAATCGCTTTCAATATAATCATCCTAATTATATTTGTGGCTTGATTTGCTTATTTTGGAGTAAGATTACAGAAGAAACAAAAAAAAGCTGTCTATGTCTGCCGTGTCCAGTAAACATCCTGTCCAGACAGGACAAAGCGCATTCTTGCTGTTTGTCGACTGCCTGTGTGTGTGATTTAATGTTTTTGTGAGGAGATTCCAAAAAAAAAAAAAAAAAAAAAAGAACCCAACCTGTTATGGTATCTTATAATAACTATTTGTGGAATGCAGTCGATTTCCTCTGGTGCTGCTGGCCCCGTTTTTTTTCCCAGTCACAATTTAGTGAGTCGTTTAAAGCTGCAAAAACTTCTTTATTGATCATGAACGTTTTGAATCCTAGCAAACATTTGGCAGTATAAAAATAAATTTTACAAATGGATGCGACTGCGGAATTGAATTTCCGCGGTGAGGCCAACTGTCCCATCTTGCAAAGACACAAAAACTGCTTCATTTGCAAATTAGAAGATCATAATTTATTATTTACAATAAAACAGACAGTATCAAAATATACAAAGCACAATCCCTTGAGGAAAGGATTTAAAGGGAGCATTTAAGGGATCGATGTCATCCAGCAAAAAAAAAAAAAAAAAAAAAAGCACACTTTGAAAGGCAAAACTGTACATATTTGGTATAGGAGTCAATATCACTGTGAGACTTTTCACCCCCTGAAAATTTGAGATTTTCCTTTGCACTCCAAATTCATTGAATAAAGTTGTTCTAAGTGCATATTGGCCAAGCTCCCACACTTAAAAAAAAAAGGAATTAACAAGCAGATAATTTACATGTAAACAGTACAAAATAACAACTTTCAGACAGGGTGCATTTTTATTTTATTTTTTTGCTAATGTGAGCATTTTATATGCTGTCTTAGATTCAGTTCGCAAGCTGACCGTTTAACAAATATATTGTGAATTTCTGAAAGGTATTTGTTCCAATTGATAATTCACTTAAGCACCATCCAACTCCCAACACAATGTGATAAAAAAAAAAGTGTAAATATTGACACCATTTCAGCCTCCAATAAAGAAAGACGTAATTCTCCAGTCTAAATTTTCTGACGGTTTCTTAAAGTGGCCCGTTTTGACAGCAATTTCAGGGACACAAGCAAAATATTTGACATTGTGTTGGTATTTGTGCATCTGTTTGGCCACTTTTTAAAAGATTTCCCAGTTTCTGCTCCATTTTCATGATGACCGAGTAATCCTGATTGAGGGGGGGGGACTCTCTCATGATATCGACCGTTCTTGAAACAGAACTGCTTGAACACATAAAATAAAACTGTTTTTACCAATGAAACATGATCGATGAATGGATTATGTAACATTTCCATCCTGAATTATCGAGACAAGGCCGTAGAAGTAGTCGAAGTAGAAGTGTGTTTTTGCAGCCATATATTGACGGCGCCACTCAGTGTAAAGCTGAGTTCTTCTCTCGTGTACGTCGGCAAGTTAGAACCAAACGGATGACTTTGCTTTGGTCTGCTCATGAGCTGCAGAGAGACAAGAAAACATTGTTATTCCCTACTTAGAATCCATGATGCTTGACTAGATTCTCGCGACGGAACCGACCTGAATCGTACAACTCCAAAGATGCATGGAGCGGCGACGGGGTCCAGGGAGCAGACGAAGCCGTGATTGGGCTGCAGCTACTGGGGTCCATTTCTGTCTTTGCACTCTCGCTGTGAGGAGAACTGCCGGCACTGGCGGCTGACTGGTTCTGGTTCCTCACGCCGGGCAACAGAAGAGGACTGAACCTCGATTCTAACGCCGCGCCGTGGCTTGGATACGAGTGGAACATGGGTCGGTGGTGATGGCGAGTGTGAATGTGGGCGTGGTGGTGAGGATGGTAGACATCGTGAACATTGGGGTAGCCGCTTGTGCTCTGGGAGTTAAGGCTGTAGGTCCAGTTGTCGGCGAGGCTAGCCAGTGGTTGGAGGCTGGCCTGAGAGATCACATGACCGGCCCACAGGCTTCCATCAGCGTGGTTGAGGGAAATGGGACTCGGGGAGAATTCTGGGTGGACCGACACCGAGACGGAAGGGAGGCAGTTGGCAGGAGGGGATGGATAGGTGCTGCTCCAAACTGGACCGTTCTGACCCTCCGGGAGTGACTCGCCATCTAAAGCAAAAATATGAATCAAAGTCAATCAATTAGAAGTTCCCTGATGGATTTTTTTTTTTAGATGCAAACATTCTAATCTACCTTTCCATGATCCGGCAGAGCTTGAGGCGGTCGTTTGAGTCATCCGGCTTGGCTTGGTCTCCCTGTTAAGACCAGCGGACTGGCTGAGGGCCCGAGAGAAATGTTCGTCCACCACATCACTGATGTCCCCTTGGAAGTAAGTGAAGAGTATACACCGGGAGTTTAAGTACTCCGCTCCTGCTGGTTGAGTTCCGTCTTTAACCTCCAAGTCATGTAACGATACACATCCAGATTCGGTTTCAGGAGCCGGACGAAGACTCGGATCTCTGGATAGTATTCCTCGTCCTCCGACTTGCTGCTGAGCCGCACAGTTGTGCATCTTACTGTGAGCGCTCAGCTTCCTCTGGAGGGAGAAATGATGAGTATGGAATGAAAAGAGAGGTGAATTAAAAAGCAGGATTTGTTTTTCTATATGTTCATTATAGAAGCAGGTTATTGGATTGATTCATTTGTTATGAAGCCAAAGCCGAATATCGTAATCCTCAGATGTCCAAAAAATGTCACGTATTTTCCACAAATCAATATCATTGGTCTAGTGTATTTTCACGCTTTATTAAGCAAAAATTAATTATTGAACGTGCCACTGTCTGAAAAGTGTAAACACACTGCCTCTTCCCTCACGCTGAGAGAGCCATGCTGCATTTTGTTGCCTCAAGATTGAAAGTCTGAATTTTTTTTTTTTAAATAAGACAGGGGTGGGCAAAATTTTTGATTGGCGGGCCACAATGGGTTCTAAAATTTGACAGCGAGGCCGGACCAGGAGCAGATGGATGGAGTGTTTTGGTAACTTCATCTCATCTGAGAAAATTTTAAATGAAAGTGAATTAAAGCATTACAACGAAATATATGTATTTGAAAAACCACAATATTTAGAAAATAAAACATTAACCGCATGTGGCCCCCGGGCCGTAGTTTACTCACGCCTGAAATAAGATATAACACGAATTCAAAGGTTGCAGTAGTTGGATGCCCATTTTCTTTTTTTGATTTCCTGCAAAATAGTCATTTTGAAGATGTGAAAATTCCACACCGACAACGACAATATGAAAAGTGGTTCAGGCAAATTTGAGTAGTTTGTAAAATTATCAGAATATTTATTATTAAAATAAGCAAATGCAAAATGATCTAGTGGAACTATTCTAGGAATTACAAAATAGTAGTCCAACATG
Source organism: Idiotropiscis lumnitzeri (assembly GCF_059441095.1). NCBI lineage: Eukaryota > Metazoa > Chordata > Actinopteri > Syngnathiformes > Syngnathidae > Idiotropiscis > Idiotropiscis lumnitzeri. The sequence continues at coordinate 14,704,907 of NC_142404.1, forward strand.
AACCTAAATTGTTGCAGGCGACAGTGGACACAGGATTTCTTGGCCTTTTAGTGACATTAGAACAAAAATATAAAAAACCAAGTCCTCCCCTTTTTAGAAGTCTTGTACTATTCGAACCAAATTTGTTTCTGCCATCCACACTTTTAAATTTAACCTGGCATTCAACGTAATCACGTCCTTACAGCACCTTGCCTCCTTTTCGAGCTTTTCCGCTTTTATCTAACACGAAAAGTTCACTTCTTGATTCCTCAACTGAAAGAAATCCTTTCTTCAGTTTATGCTTGTCCAAACCCCCAAAGACGTCCCTCCTTGCGTTCAAGTCTCACCTGTTGCTGTTGTTGCTGCTGTTGGTAATGGTGGTTGTAGTATGTGGACTTGTAGGCTTCTGCAGGGAGGAGGTGTGCTCCATAGCTTTGGTGGTACATCACATCCAGGCAGCTCATAGCGAGAGAGACACCGATAGACTATCAGCTGACGGGGACGCCGAGGCTTCAGGCTGGTTGTGTCCCCTTGCTCTTGCGAGCCTCCAGATATTGACAAACACATACAAAGGCCATGCCGTCCCGCTTGAATACTGACAATGCGCTTCCAGCCGTGCGACACCCCGGGGCCACAAAGTAGACCAAAAACTTGTGGCACTCGAGCCCTGTGAAAAACTCCTGTCAAGATTTCAGACCTCGCCCGATTGGCTGCTCTCTCTCTCTCTCTCTCTCTCTCTCTCTCTCTCTCTCTCTCTCTCTCTCTCTGTGTCTCTCTCTCTCTCTCTCTCTCTCTCTAATTTTAGGTTATGAGGCAGAAATGCCAGAGGGTTGGAGCACATTGACACACGCCCATTTGGGAAGGGTCTGCTCTGGACAAACTAAATACATACAACCTTGGTTTACAGTTGCCAAAAAAAAAAAATTTGTTTGCAAATAGAATGTTTCGCTTCTTTTTCTGACCTGAATATAAATTCATAAATGAAGACCTGACGTAACCTCCGTAGCAATCATGATTTCTACTAGCAAAACACATGAGACAAGAAAAGTAGATAGAATCAAGTTGTTTATTTTCATGGTTTTGTTTCACAGTGTTGCATGGCTGCTTCCTATTGAGAGCTGGTTCTAATATTTCGCTCCTCACATGAAACTTGATATGGCAATGACAAATACCAGAAGTGACACAAACAGTGCCAAGGATTTAGAGACAAGCGAATGGAATTGGTTCCAAAGCACAATGCCGGTTTAATTTTTGTGCCTTCATTGATGCTGCTTATCATTCTGATGATTCCACAGATTGCGCAAAAGTGAAGCAATGCCGTGTGTGGTCTGGCTTGGTATGTGTGCAGCGACAGAAGAAAGAGTATGAGGGCATCTTGTGGAGAAAGTGTTGATGGCAGGTCGGGGAGATTTGTTACTGGATTTGGATGACAAATATGTTGCAAAAAATTAATTCACATTGAAAAACTAAGCAGTCAGTCATTCACATGAATTGCTACATAAGACTGTACGGAAATTCTTGGAGGACTTTTTTTTTTTTTTTTTTTTTTTTTTTTTAGAAAATGGCTCACTATATGTTAGCTCGGCTTTTTGAATTAAATTGAGTTAAGGATGTTTGTACAAGTGCAGTGACATATAATAATAGTACTTTATGCGTCGATCCGTTATATGAACCACTTATTCTCACTCAAGGATTTTTAATTTTCTAAAAGGTTTTCAAATATTTTTTTTTCAAAGAAAAATTAATTTATATCTTTTTTTATATTTTGTAAGGTTTTCAAAAATCAAAGCCAGTGTGAATGTCATGGATTTTTTTTTGTATAGATGTACAATATATACCAAAACATTTAAAAAGTCTACACACCCCTTGCTCATCCCCAAACGAACACCATCCCTACAGTGAAGTAGCAACATGCTTTGTGGCTGTTTTTCTTTAGCTGGAACATGTACCTTGGTCAAAGTCGAAGGATTTTGAATTGATTATGAGCACAAAACCTTCAGGCTTCTGACAGCAAGAAAAAAAAATGTCAACGACAGCCGACTAGAACAGCTGAAATTTATTTGGTTTGAATCAGAGCTATTATAAATTAAGGCAAGCGTGCGCTGACTCCCTCTTAAAATGACTTTGAATGTTATTAATACATTTTGAACGCAGCCAAATCCTATTTTTGAGAGGGTGTGCACACTTTTGAAAACATCATCTCAGTTGTTTATTTTTCACTTCCCCCTCAAAAAGATTCAGTTGAAAGAGAAAATTAAATAACAAAAATGAAAGTGAAACGAGCTTTACCAACACACACACACACACACACACACACACACACAAGTACTGCTTCCTCCTGTTTACGATTCATCATTGCACCAATGTACCCAGTGAGACATAAATAAGACAACAGGGTGATTTATTATTATTCCCTGGATCGGCCCAGCTTGCTGTCATTGCGGAGTTCCGTATTGGATTTGCCGGGACTGATGAGACCGGGGGGGAGCCAGACAAACGGTTAACGCTTCCATCACTTTCAGCCATCTTTCTTTCACTTTGATCTCACACTGGGAGTGCAAATTATTCAGCCGTCGTCTCCTGTTGTGATTAGACGTCACAGAAATAGGCCATCAATTGAAGACAATTTAAATGAATAGTTGATGATCACATGAGTTCAGTTTGGAGCTGCTTTGATTTTATTTGTTCGAAAGGCATGTAGTGGAAAGCAATGTTCATCTTTATTTTTATCTAGCGAAAAAACTGCCGTCTTTCCTCGGTGTGGAAGTGGGGCAGTAGAGCACTCGGAGTGCCTTTGGGGACACACACTTGCATAGTTCATCGCGCGCACACTTTTGCACACTTCAGAGTGTACATTACAGTACAGATAACACATGAAGACACACGACCTTGGGGGGGGTTTCCACCAAACATCTGGAGCAGCTCGTGCCTCCACTCCTCTGCGCCTTAATGAGGCGCTGTGATGATTATTAGGGGATGTTTGAAAGTGAGGGGGGGGGGGGGAGAAGGAAAGGGACAGAAATGACTGTGAAGTTTTGGAATTGTTTGCTTTTTCAATCCTATAAGCCTTCAAGGAAAAGAGGAAGAACCTCCAGCGCTTTAGATCTAAAGACATTTTACGATTGAGACCCATTTCAGAGGCACATTCTGTTGTGATGATGTTTTGAGTCTGTAGATGTCCTTGAAGCAGTGTTTCGCTTATAAGCTGCTAAAATTGTCTCACAATACAGATGGGAGAAACTGTAATGTTTCAGTGCACACAAAAAAACAAAAAACACATGATTGTGGTTAATTAAGATGTTTAATTAAAAAAAATGATCCGGCAGTCCTGATGAAGCAGGTGTGAGATGATGCTGACTCCTGTTTATGAAAAGTCACATTAAGCAGAATGCAGCATCAGGAATATGCGGCCATATAATCACTATCATTCTTTCCCTGGAGAGAATCAACGGAAACACAGACCTGCTTGAGCGCTATCGATTATGACACCAACAGAGGAAAAGGCAAGCGGTTGTAATATGCACTAAAACCGGCCACAACATTTGGCACACATTTTAATGAGAGCAATGCAATTTATTCCTTTTTTTTTTATGATTAGGGATGTGGATGACTCCGATAAATATGTAATACTTAAATGTGTAAATCGATACAAGCAGTCGTTTTTTTACAGTGACCGAAGACTTCTTCCACATGCCAAAAAACATGCCTATTGGGTGCATTGAAGACTCCAAGCCAGGTGTGGGCAAACTACGGCCCGGGGGCCACATGCGGCCCGTTAAATGTTTTAATCCGGCCCGCTGAACTTGAAAAAATTAAATGAATAAACCTTGTTAATGTTTTATTTTCTAAATACTGTCGCGTGTCAGAGACATATTTTGTTGTAATGCTTTTTGTTCATTTTTATTTAAAATTAAGTGTATTTTCTTTTCTCCGATGAGGTGAGGTTACCAAAACACTTCATCCATCTGCTCCTGGTCCGGCCCCTCTGTCAAATTTTAGAACCCATTGTGGCCCGCCAATCAAAAAGTTTGCACACCCCTGCTCTAAGCTGTACATAATTGGGAATGTACTTTTTAATAATGATAGACCGATTATCGGCCAATTATCTCTCTCTCTCTCTGCTGAGCTTGTCGCCCAGCCTTTTATTTCACTTTGGCCAGTTTAATGAATCCAGAATCATAATGCATGCTATTTGTTTGCTTGTATGCTAACAAATACACACACGGACACGCACACACTCACACATCTTTTGTATTATCGAATCCATGGCGTGTTGCAATGTCAGCGGCTTTTAATTCCGTGTGATGCCCACATTACAATTCTGCAAGGCCTTCTAACGGGATAAACAGCACCATTTGTGTCTAATTTACAACAATTTGAGTATTTGTGTCGAAATCAGTGCGAGACGCAATATAACACATTAGGCTTAGTTGCACCAGTTTAATGAGAAACAGACTCATTTGGACATTAATGGAAATTGAGTTGCAAGGGGGAAAAAAAACAAAATAATCCGAGTTTTTTTTTTTTTGTCCAACAAAAGCACCAGGCTTCCCCTCTTTTCATTATCTCGGTCTTGAACGTTCACTTTTAATTGTTCTTGTCATTAATGGCAATTTCCTGAATGGTAATGAGATTTTTTTTCGACAGCAAAGACAAAGAAGAGCGTCTTGTGACAGTGCGCCCTTGTATGTGTGAGGACAGACACCCTTAACAAAATGTCTCTTAACAAAGTGACCAGAGGATATTGGATATTCCCTCAGAGTCTCAACATGGACCTCACTTGAAAAGCACATAATTACTTAGTCCGTCCTCCAGTTTTACCACATCCTGCATGTGTGAAGATAATGAAGCTGCCCCGGCTGCTGGCTAAAAGTTAATGAGATGATGAAGACTCGAATGCGGGGGTCATTTTGACAGAGGGGGATCCATCCAATGACAGATATGACTCCATGTTGGAGGGTTAAATACGACTTTGGCACGCATTAAGCATTTAATCTAAAACTCGGAAAACAAAATCGAAACGAATTTGTAGCCAATTCTGTTTGTGTGTTGGATAGGCATAAAATTGAAGCATAAAAGTCACTCCCCGTCCAATTTACTGCTGCCAAAACGCACTCCTGCGCAGGTGAAAACAAATTAGCCAAAAAGAAATGTAACAATGATATTTGAATACGTTATACTTGAGCGCCTGAACTAATTGTGAAATCATATAAATGCAGTGGGCGTAGAATCTTTTGCATGTGCGCCTGAAATTGGTCATTGTGGGGTCACGGTCACGTTCTGTCTTGGTTGAGTTGCATTTTGGTTTTGGTTAAGTATTTAGGTTCACGTTTTCCTCGTGTTCCTTTGTCGGTTTGTCTCGTCATGCGATTGGGTCCACCTGTGCTTAGCTTTCCGGTTGCTTGTGTGAGCCAATCGGCTCCCTCCAACCCTTTGCGTCTTGCCCAGGTGTTCATCGTTGTCTTGTCAATTTGTCTGTATTTACTTCTTTGCTTTCTTGCGGGCCTTGTTGCTTTTGTTAGGATGCAACAATTGTCAAGATCAAGAGTTTTTGTTTTGTTGCTTTGATTCCATGTTATTTTTTTTTATTTTCCTTCTTTGCCTTTTGGTTTAATTTAAATTAAATTATTCGACCCTGCATTTGGGCCCATAACCGAGCGCTCATCATAACAGATACTGCCCCTTTAAAAAAAAAAAAAAAAAAAAGTATTTCCAGTAAAAAAAAAAAAAAACACAAGGCACATAGAATTATTAAAAGAAATAAACGAATAAATACAAAGTCCCCCCTCCCCAAAAAAGCAAGGTTTAAAAAAAAAAAAAAATAAATAATCAACCAACAAAGGCTAAAAGAACCCAGTGAACTCAATCCAAGCAAACGAGACAATGAGGCACACCTGGACAAGATGCGAGCGGCTGGAGGGATCCGATTGATAGACACAAATAGCAGGTCTGACAAGAACAGGTGGAAAGAAAAATGTCACGAGTCGAGGTGGGGGACGTGTGGAATTCATGAAGGATACTTTTTGGCTCACCCCAAAAAATATACATCTCACAACCCTCTGACGAATGACCGCCATTTTCAAACTTGATCTGACTTGAACATTGCTATATTAGCTCATTGTGGTTTTAAAGCCACCACCACTATTTTGCTTCAACATTATAGAGGACGCCAATTTTGTTAGTGAATAACTTGTCCTCTGTTGCCCTTCCAGTCATAATGACTTTAATTCCCTGATGCTGATGGTGTGTCTGAACCGGACTCCTGCTGGGACCACCATCCTACATCTCGTGTCCACAGCCCGGCTTCTGGATGAAGACGGCTGCACACGCTTTCTAGCCTTAGGAAGAGATGCTTTAATGCATGTCGGGTCGAGATTGGCCTCCTTGGGCAAAATGGATCTGTGGATAAAAGGCAACATCATCGGAGCATGTGTGACATCCAGAATTGGCGCCAGCAGCATGTACACGCAATAACACACGGCGGCGTGACCTTACTCGCAAAACCATCAGCGTGTCGACTGGATGTGCGGTCCGAGTGCACCTGCTCAGTATTTCTGGGCTCGGGGGGGCGGCAAGTGATGATGAGCAAGCACACCGGCGGGGGGGGGGGAATAATCTCTTATTATGCTGTTTTGTACCAGTGAGCGTGGCAGGAGTCGTCCCACGGGAGCACATGAGTGGAGTCACTCAGTCGATTTATCGGCGCATCCTCGCCCTCCCTGTTGCCTTCGCCATCTCCTCGCTGATTTCTGCATCGCTCCTCTTGGCCCGCCTGCTGTCTTCCAGATGTCCTGAGCCTCAAGAGTTGCCGTTCTTGTCTCAATCTGTGTTCTTCAATTAGCCCTCCCTTTATTTGTGACATTCCATCCTGCCCCCACCACGCAAATTTATATGATTCCTCGTTCTAGCTCTATTCCAGTTGCATTTCTGTATCCATCCATCAGACAGCAGCGTCGCGTTTCAAAATCCCCCAGCCTCCCATCACGGCCTCATGTTGCTTTGTGTTTGCATACAGACATATTTCAGACTTGCTATATGGCAGGAATGCGACAAAAAAGATGACATATATGATGTCTTATTATATTTCGGGATTTATGCCAGATACTGTAAATATCCAGAGTGGGTATCGTTTCAATTCTATTCCATAACAACGCGGAAGTTAAATAATTCATTTTGGTTGCCGTCAAGTCGGTGTTGCATTGTGCAGATTTTGTTATTTTGGGTTGGATTGGGTTATCACATTATTTATAGCAACATATTAGAAACAGCTCTCATTGTAACCACTATAATAAACATATTGTTCAATTAAGCAGAAAAACAAACCATCAACACAATATCATCTTGAACGGAATTTTTATTTCACTGCAAGATTACCCAACCCAGATTTATGACACTTTGTTGTGGGGAGAGAAATATAACATATAACAATAGCCTTTTACACAGCCAGCTCAATTCAGTTTTTTTTTCCATAAACAGCACAGAAAGAAGATGAAATGAGAAACACATTGTCAAACCACTACAAAAGAATTTCAGAGGATTTTTTTTTTTTTTTTTTGGACTCCACAAAGCAGCACCCGTCACTCTCATCGCTGGTTGTCGATGTTTATCTGTACAGAGGAGGGCAAAACACAGTTGTTATCAGCCTAAAGCAACATCAGACACATTCGAGCAATTTGTTGGATAATACCTTAAAGCTGAATAGCTCGGTGTGCTTTATGGCCGCGACTCCCGTGGATTGTTCCGAGTTCTCATTTCACACATGAAAGTCTCTCCACCATGAGTGCTGTGTGTGTGTGTGTGTCCATACACTCGATGTGGGGTGCTTTTTAACATTACATATTGCCCCAGGCTAAATGTTAGAGACGCGGAGGAAGAAAGTGATGCTAGATAAGAGTTAATCGAGGCAAATTGAGAATAAAGCTGTTTCACTGATATACGATCATAAAACAAATCAAACTGCCGCTTTGTTTTTCAGTGAAAGTGCTTCTTCATGCCTGATGGTGACCAATTTTCATTTTCTAGGACATTAAAATGCAACGGAGCCTTCAAAGTTGAACGTATTTGTTCCAGAATACTGGTTAACTTCCAAGTTGATCTAATTTGCGAGCAACGTATTCATTTCATTTCATTTTTTTTTTTTTGCATATAATGCAAAATCTTTGTTTATTTAATCACTTGTAATCTTTATGGACAGCACAGGCAAGAGAAATGAATCAGAGTGATAAATGAAGATAAAGTAAAACTACTCATCAGTTGGTGATTTGATTTGATTGTTTAATTTGTATTCGATAACAGTGCAGTAACTGTATTTCCTCATAAAAACGTCGCAAACAAGTGCAGCGTTTGTACACCTGAAAGAATCCTAAATGCTCTGGGCCAGATTTATCACCACTGCGGCCCGATGATGATGAGCCCATTTAGTTGGGGGGGGGGGTCCCCGTAGTCCTCCAGTGATTAGTGGCAAACATCTTCCCTAATAACCTTAACAAGAACAACGCCTCAGGACGACATGCCGCTGCACACACTTCCTCGGAGATAGAAGAGCTGTGGGCTACCCATCCTCCCCTCCTGTTCCTTCCCAAAGTCACCTCTCTCTCCTTCTCTCCTCTCCTCCAGCCATAACTGGGCATCTCCCACCATTCCTGTCTGCCACGACACCAAAACCGGCACACGCATGCTCTAAATTGGCTTGGTTACGGTTCATGAGTCCCACTTCGCCACATAAAGTTGCCCTAAGCATCAATATGAATTAAGACGATATGAATACACAGTAGAGAGGATGGGAAGGCCTCCCGCCCTCCCATCTCTTGGGATGATGAGTTATGGAAGGAAATTGAGAGAATATGCTACGACTCTGTGAGGAGTTGTGGAGCATTTCTTTGTTTGTTTGTTTATGGGGTTGCGGTCTTTTGTTTCCGTTTGTTCGAGTTCATTAGTAGAATCTGTGTTGTTGTTTTTTTAACCAGTTTCCCTTTTGTCTTGACTCCTGCATCAGGCATGCGTCAACCCTAAAGGAAGTAAAGGAAAATGTGACTGATAAAAATAAGTTTCCAGTCAAATCCTGGACAATGGAATGTAATATTTCGTTGTTGTTGTTTTTGTTGTTGTTTCTTTTAGCAACATAAGAGGCCAACTATACTTTTAGGTAATCTTGAGTTTTATGCATCCTTGGCCAGCTGAATGAGGTACCAGAGATTTTCTTTGTGCGTATAAAAGGACAGTTGTATGACTCATATTTTTTCCAGGAGAGTGAAGCACCTATCTGAAAACGTTTCGCCTGTTCCTTGAACTGAGGGACAGCGATAACAACTTTTATAATAAAAGCATTGGTCATCTATATTTGTTACACTGTCAATTAAAACTGAGCATTATTATCCTTGTAAAGGCAGATATGATACGCGTCACATATTCAAGCTTGTTAATTTGTGAATTAACCTCTTTGAGTCAATTTTATGTACATTAAATATTTTTAACAGAAAAAAATTGTCGTGCGGGAGATTTTGGTGCTGCCTTCATGTCCTAATCCTATTGAAGAAACCAGCAGTAGCAAATTTCACGCTAACTTGCTGGTGACGACATCTCTCTTCTGAAGCTATTGTCCTGTTCATCTGCTCAAACTGAGACAAGATGTTCGTTTCTGGAAGAAAAATGGTCTATTTTGAATCAATTTGGCGTGCCATTATTAGATTTCTCATGTTTCACGAGTACACGTAAATGCAGCATTGGGAGCGTTTCAATGACGTCACACAGAGCGGTCGAGCCAGTCAGCTGAGGGAGGAACAACTCGACAACAGAAAGTCAACCAGGAAGACGCCGACACTGCTAAACTAACACACCGGTCGGTCGATCGCTCCATCAAACGCGGCGCTTAATTACACCCGGAGTTGTTTTACCGTATCTATATAACATTCGTATTTTATATAACAGTCTGATTCAAAAGCAAAACGATGGCTTCCCTCTTCAAGAAGAAGACTGTCGACGGTAAGTTTGTTTTGTGTGACAAGCTAAGCTAAGTTGTGTTTTTAGCCCGAAACGGTATCGCTGTTTCGCTCCATACGTCAAAGTTCGCCTTCCACTTGAACCCGTTTGTCTTGTTTTAGACGTTCCCATGAGTCACTGCACACATTGTTACGCTCATCATTGTGTCAAGAGTTTCCATTCCATCGATGTTCAAAGATAATGCACGGCAGCTTAGAAATAAAATGGCTACTAATGTCATATAAATGCTGGTAGGGTGTATGAATAAAACGCCTTTTAAAAAAAAAATACAAAATGTTGTACTTTTGAACGTAAATGATGGGTACATCGTTCCTATCACAATTGTTGGGTTACTTTTTGAATAGAACGTCAGTTGGTTACAATTTTCACATTAAACATGTTAGGTAGTTGAAAATGCATTAAACAACAATTTCAGTTTGTGATTTATTGAATTATCTATCTATCTTTCTATGTAACTCTTAACATCGTTAATTTCAGTCTGCGCGGTGCTAAGAAAATGAGAAAATAATGTAGTTGGATTATATATAGCGTTGTCAAAATTCTGAGTGGTCGCTCGATCTCCAAAGTATTTTCCTCAGGCTGATAATCAAGCACGACAAGGTCAAAAGCCAGCCCCTATCAAACTGAATTAATAATTCAATCCATAGTTGATTGCGGTTATATGGAGTGGAAGAGGAGGACGTCAGGAAGAGTAGCATATAAATCTTAATCTACACTTCACAAAATACATAATGAGTGCATGTCAAAGCAAGTGTCTTTCCAGGACCTACCTACTCGTTTCACTCGTACCGATGGTCCACATTTGGTTTTTAGCATCATTTGGGTGTTACCAAACCAATATCAGATCTTCTGAGTTTCCTCTGTGGCAAAGTTCAACGAATGTCCTTAGATGCTCTTGTCGCGTCGCATCATTTTTCGCCTTGGGTTGAAAATGGTTTGAGGTTATTAGGTGATTGGGAAATGGGGGTTGAGGGCGGTTGATCACTTGTATTTGTAGGACGATATCCCTCCCATTTGAAGACGTACTTACTGCGTCACCTTGTACGTATTCACGTTTCGCTCTCGCAAGTGGTCCGACACGACGTGACGTGGATCCGTCGAGTTCGTGGGTACTTTTTACTCCATCGAATTGTCTCTTCTGGAAATCTCCCCTCCCCTTCGTAGTTTTAATCTCCCCCCCCCTACCTTCCCCCCCCCACATGGATCCCAACAATGAGTGAATTGGATTGCACATTTGGTTACAGGTCGTCTTTTTATGCAATATATTGATTTTGTGGTGCGCTATGGCTGGGCTGTCATACTGTTGGAGCTTGTTAAAGCTTCTGGTCTGTTGATCATCCTACATTTTTTCCCCAATTATTTAAGGATGTAAAACAGAGGAATGAAAATAAGTTGTAGTTTTGCCAATTCATGTATATGAAACTACATTATTGTTACTTTTAAATACATGAATACGTTTACTTTTTAATGATGGACTAGATTATTTTTATTGTATTGTACTTTTTGGGTTCTTTTTTCAAGGAATGAATCTATCGAACATTTTTTTCTGAAGATCAGGTCAGGTTTAAACTTTATTTCTATTTTTACTGAGTTTGGAAATGTGTGTAAGGTCACACCATTGGCTCGCTTACTCTGCCACACAATTCTTGTGGTCGGGCATTATCTCACATGATGCCACTTAGCGATAGCGTGGGAGGTATAAAGCTGACTCAGTAGCGATGCGAGCTGTCTGTGTAGCGCTGCCGCGTTGTTGGAATGTGCTGTCGGACACACTGCTCTCTATTAAAACAACTGCCATATTTTGGGGATTTTTAATTTTTTTTTTTTTTTTAACTACCCTTATTTGAAACAATGTTCATCACAATAACAGTGGAAATAGTTTTGAAATGATTTCCCTTGGTCTCATTTCTCATATATGACAAAACTTGGTATTTGAACAGGGGTGTGTAGACTTTTTAAATCCACCGTTGACATTTTACTAGCTTTGCGGATGAGGGGATTTATGCTTAGTATGGCGTTACAAAAATGTCATTGTAGTTACACATTTATAAGCCGCTCCACACTGCAGTGATGTATTCCTGTTTGTTAACTCTTTTTTTAAACATTTTTATTTGATTTTTTTTTATTTATTTACTTTTTTCCTGTTCTTAGACATCATCAAGGAACAATCGAGAGAGTTACGCGGCACCCAGAGACAGATCACAAGAGACCGAACGGCTTTGGAAAAGCAAGAGAAGCAATTGGTGAGACCCTAACATGCAGAATAAAATAGCAAATACATTTTGCACATATTTCAACATATTGCATCAAATTTTGCCCTCGCTTTGTAAACATCCAAAGACAGACCAATGCTTGTTTCCACTTGCTACTGCAGGGATTATGTCTGTTGGACTAATGGGCTTCAATTAATAGACATGATGGATCTGCTGCGGTGGTTTTGCTGCAGGCAAAACATGCGAACGTCCCGCTTTATCTCATGTCCACGCACACATCCACGATGAGGCTGTTTGCACAAACGCACGCGTTTCCTTTCAGATGAGAGAAACAAGACGTGTCCTTTCGCCTCTATTGTATTAAGTAAATATCAGACAGGACATAATTACCTCCCCGGGGGGACAAGGTTTTAATTTCACATTTGCACTAATTAGTGGAGTTTTTGAACCTCAGTTGCATATTCTGAAGAGAAGAAATTTAGCGCTAAGAGGTGGGAAATGACCTACATTTGGAATGTAGCCCTGAGTACTTGCACAGTCTTGCACTTTCTCCAGAAAAAAAAAAAAATGCTCGAATCGCAAAACGATTTTTCCCCCAGAATGGAAGTACATGACTAAGAGTCTGAATTTCAGTTTTTCCATGGGGCTGCATATAGGTGCAGCTCACTAAATAAGTCTATGGGGGATAACTTGCTGTAGTTCAATTCTAAAAGTACATTTTAGTTGAAATAATTTTATACATTAATAATAATTTGACAATATCCAGACATCAACATCTGAAGATCTGAGATCGCACCACAACAGATTTTTAAAGTAGAAATTAGATAGGAATTAATTTTTCAGAAAAATGATCTTCCTATTCCTTTCTATATATCATTGGGATTTCACTTTTTGAAATGAACAAACTCGTACACCATATTGTAACGCATTAAACTTTGACATTCAGCCTGTGCATATTGTTGACTGCTCTTCAACAAAGAACATAACTATCATGTTTATTTTAACTTATTCATGTTTATTTATTTATTTGGCGCCTTTAAGCGTCTCTACTCGTTTGTTTTCAAACCTTTAAAAAGTATGGATGGGCAAATCGCGGCACCGGGTATCGCTATTGAGCCGATACGGCCTTATTTCAAGGTATCGGATACTTTAGGCAAGAATAAATAAATAAATAAAAATAAGAAAAGAAATCTGGCATTGAGTAATTCTTCCTTGCCAGAAGTTGGTGCTACACTGCAGCCGTTTGTTCAGAATTATCTGTCGTTGTGTTAATTGAAGTCTTATATATCATAAGTCCTCGTGGTATCGATACTTGATATCGACCGCATTTTCTCATGTTCGGTTCCAAAAAGCAATCAGTTTGCGATCTTACGAGTTTTTACCCAATTCATTCGCTTCCCTGAAATGAGCACTGCATCAACACAATGTCCAGCTGTTGTTCAGGCTTCCTTCTGCCTTTAAGGCTCGCAGTTGTTGGCCAAGCATCACGAAAACCTCCTGTTCCACTTCAGGCACAGTTGTCTCCTTTGCTCATTGCTACTCCTGAAATTGTTTGAGCTGCGTGCAGCGGGCATTGTCATCATATGTCTGTCTGCGTCTTTTTCTGACATACTCCTCTTTCCAAATTTTATTGTACTCGTTCTAGTTCCGCACAGCAGGTCTGACACTAATACATCACACACCCCGGTGTCTGTGCGCCGAGTTTCAGCCATGAATAATTAATTATTTCCGATAAGGATGCTTACAGCACACACACAGATGAAATAAACAAGGCTGTTCCGAGGCCTGGCTAGCTTCCTATAACCTGCAGCTCCACTTTTGTCTCTTGGGAAGCGTACGCACACGCTCGCGCCCACAACCAGGATGCCTGTGGGCATTCGAGTATATTCTGATGTTTACCAAAGCTAAAAGCGTGCATTTGCGTGCCACTGGATGTGGCCTCAACCATATTGGCTGTGGTTTTAATGTCTATATTTGTACATGCATCGATTCTCTTGGGAGCTTTGTGGATATGTTTGTTGGTTTATCAATACTTGCTTTTATTTGTGTGATCTGCATTTTGAATGCTAAAGACTTTGGATCGATTCGCTTGGACTAGAAATGGATGGTTATAATGAAAGATGATGACGGGAATTTTTTCCTACTTTAATTTTCCGTGAAAGTGTCCTGTAATATTGATTCTCCTCTCCAGGTAGCAGAGATCAAGAAAATGGCCAAGACTGGTAACCGGGAGGCGTGTAAGATTCTTGCCAAGCAGTTGGTCCAGCTGAGGAAGCAAAAGAACCGCACATACGCCGTCAGCTCCAAAGTTACCTCCATGAATACTCAAACCAAGCTCATGAACTCCCAAATGAAGATGGCCGGGGCCATGTCTTCCACAGCAATGGTATTCCCTTGAACATGACACCTCCAAAATCTCGTTAGAAACTTTTGGAGATTTAGAGAGAGATTTCCGGTTCGACTGTCAGTCAAAACGCGTAATGATGAAAGTTGAAAGAAATAAGTTAGACGTGTCAAAGTTGCATAATTTGTGAACTAGTTTCAGTGTTGGTATCCATATTTGAGTGTGTCATTAAAGCAGGAGTGTGAATTCTGTCTCCCGTGTGAAGCGGAATCTCAGCTCTGCTAATGAAGTGCGAAGGGAACAAAAAGCCCAGAAGCCAAAGTCTCATTTCAGAGTCAAACCTCAGTAAACACACAGGTCAGCTATAATCAAGCCCCAAATTAATGAGGCGTGATCATGAGTTTCAGCAGAAAATTGTTGAGTAGTTTTAGCGGAGGCTCATAATGGCGTGTAAAAACAATCAAAGCTCAAATTTTGCTTCGTCTTATAGGAAGACTTCTACTTAGTTTGTCCGTGCTGCTGCTGTCTTGTTCCTTTTTCTTGTCCTCGTAAAGCCTTCGACTCAAAGTCTGTTCCCAATCATATCTGCAGACAATGCAAGCGGTGAACAAAAAGATGGATCCTCAGAAGACCATGAAGACCATGCAAGATTTCCAGAAGGAAAACATGAAGATGGGCATGACGGAGGAGATGAGTAAGGACAAACGCGCACGCACGCACACACACGCCAAGCAAAAGGAGAACCCGTGCTGCCCACTTCGGCAAAAAAATATGCAAAAATGTACTTTCACTTTCTAAGCGACAAATTGGGAGTAAAAATCATCTCTTTCACTCCTCACTTTTTTTTTTTTAGTAAACGATACCTTGGATGACTTCTTGGATGAATCTGGAGATGAAGAGGAATCTCAGGACATTGTCAACCAAGTTCTTGACGAAATTGGTATCGAGATCTCAGGAAAGGTAAGGAGGATCGTTGCGACTGTCCAGCATGGAACGCTGCATGATATTTTGCTAAAGCAAATATTATTGCAGGCGAATCATGGGACAAAGTAATTTGAAAATCAGGAAGTGGTTCAGATGTGTGTGCATGGAAGTGAAGAGGTGAGCTTTGAGCTGCCGCACGATGGAGCTCAGCCCTCACCTTCTGTGTACCACTCATCTTCTATTCATCTGGCTCCCCCTGGGGGGTTTGTAAATTATTGCAGCTCCTTTCCCATCATCGTGCAATGAGCAGGAGCACAGCTGCAGAGCAGGAACATGAATCTCCGAAGCTGCCTCAGAATTGGCAATTAGATAAGAAATCATGATCTGGATGTTGTTGTATATTGCACCCGCCGGACAGGAAAAGCTGCCAGTAAGCATGTTTTCGATTTCCATTCGTGTGTGCAGATGGTCCGAGCTCCAGCTGCAGGAAAGAACATGCCCGGCGCCGCTGCCGCCTCCTCGTCCAAAAAAGCTGCCATGTCCGACGATGAAATCGAGAGACAGCTCCGCGCCCTCGGCGTGGACTAACATCTTCGGATCCGTCTTCCGTTTTCTTTTAAATGGCGACTGACTCACTGACTTTGCCACAGGTTAAATGGTTACACACACACACGCACACACACGAGGGTCAATGGCATGCTTTGACAGACATATGACTGTCTTGTCGATTGCCCGAGTTCTGCTCAAATATTTATTACGACATTAATGAGGCCCCAACGATCCGCCTGCACTCGTGTTTACGTTGCAGCTCGTTCTCTTGGGAAGGGCTACAGTGCATATGCAAATCATTTTCTACCTTTGCTGAAACGTGCCACTATACAGGATTCATAATAAATAATAAATTCATTTTTTCTGATTGCAGGATGTCGCCTGTCCTGCCCACTCTCTTCTCTTTCAGCTGCTGTGCAGTTATGGATGTTTTTGTTTTGTTTTTTGTTTTGACGAGCTGCTTCTTGTCACAAACACACACACACATACACGCGCGCACACACACACACACACACACACACTGTAAAGAGATTGTCACTGTGATGGAAGAGATGTTCTTCCTCAATAGATGAAGCTCATTGTACTCTTTATTGTTCTGGCTTCAGGCACCATGAGCGACTCGGACGTCTTTGTCTTCGGTCTGAGGAAGTTTTTGCTTTGTCACTTTTCCCCTGCTTTGCCTGATTTTTTTATTTTTACTTTGCATGTGTCACACATGCACAAGAAACTAGTTCAATCATCCAGCCATGCATTTGTAAACATCGCTCAACATCTCTCATTGAGAAAAGACATCTTCGACAATTTGGATGCTCGGGAAGCTCTATTTTTATTTTGTGTGTATGTAATTAATCTTAATCTGGATTGTGTAAATTGGATTTTATAGTCATTAAAAAATCTTCTGGTACAACTTTTTATGGTGTGCGTATTTCCATTTTAAATGGACATAATTTAAATAGTTACTCGTGCAGGGAAAATGTTGTAACAGCAGGTGGCGTAGTTGTCCCATTTAACTTGACTGAACATTTTCAAATGGCCATTAATATTTGTTGAAATTAATTAGAATTTGTTTAGATTTAATACATAATACACAGGGAAAAAAATGGTAGTCAATTGTTCTGCTCTTTGCTTTATTAGGTTGGTTGAAATGTATGAATGAGAAGGAAAGGTAGCAATACAAACTTCACCAATTGCTGCAATATTCTACCAACATTTTTTTTTTTTTATTCTTCTTGAAAGATGTGACTGCAAGTTCAACATGAATAACTGCCAGTTGGGTACAGAAATGTCTTCTGGCTGTATTTATGAATTGTAATTTCTGCTTCCACCAGTATGACACGCAATCACATTTAAAAAAAAAAAAAATGTTATGACCTCAAATCAACTCATGAGAAAATGTTTGCATTGGAGGCACTTGTGAAGTTAACACATAACAACCAAACATCTGTTAAACAAGGATGTTTGTGCTCAAATTCTAATTGAAAGCACAGTAATTAAGCATATATTACATCTGAATAAATAATTTGTTGTGTGGCACAAATACACATAGCTCTAATAAGTGACATAAAAAATTGCATTTTCATTTACAAGCATGTTAATTCATAAAGTTGTGAATTATGCAAATGCGTACATACAAATATAAAAAAAAACAAGCTGAAGAGTGATGAAATTTCTCTTTTCATACATGCTATAACAATGACGTAAATGCACATCTACAAAATATTTTTTTGTCTTTTCTGTTCAGCCTCCAACTCCTTTTGTCCTTGAAAAAAACCCATAACATTCATTTTGCTGTCATTGCAGACAGAACTCACTGACTGTCCAAATAAAAGTGAAATATTAGCAATTCCTCCATAATTTATATCATTGGCCGATGTGTTTTACTCATCTGGCCGATGCAGTTTGTACTCAATTTGACCAAGCAGGAGCTGAGGCTGGTTTTGACCCGTTTCTCTCTTTGGCGCCTGTTACAGAACCACACTCGGACCACCTCCTTCTCCAAGTGCAGGCCTTTTGCTATCCGGGCTATTTCCTGGGAGGATGGTTTACATTTTTCCACAAAGCTGTGCTCAAGAGCCTCCTTCGCTCCCAGGCTGCATTGAGGATCAAGCAGAGAGCGAAGGACTTAAAAAGCCGCAGGCACAAAGAAGATTTAAAAGAAAGAAAAAAGCCATTTTACCTGATAGTTGTTCTCCTTTTTCTCTTCCGCTCATTTATTCCAATTTTATCATTGTTCAGAGCTGAAGGGAGATGTGTGAGGTGAATTAGAGAAGGTGGCTTAAAAAATGGGGGGGGGGGAATCGGCGACGGGCTCACCTCGAGCAAGCTCAGCCTCATCCAACCACTTGGCCAGAATGGCCTTCAGTTTGCAGGCGTTCTTAAAGCTCAGCTGCAGATTCTCAAAGCGGCAGATGGTGGTCTGACTGAACTCGGAACCGTGCACGGCGGCGAGGGCCTCGCCCACGTTAGTCTGAGTGTAGCCTAGTGGAGCGCAGATGACAGCAAATTTCAAATAGATGTTTTGGCACGTTTGTGCAATTGAATACTAAATTCACGTGCACATCCCTTCACGTGCTCACTTCAAACTCTAAGAATGTTAGCATGATCAATATTTTTGGATTGTATAGACAAGTTCTAAACATTAATTAGCAAAAATTAAGAAAACAAAACAAAAATTAATTATCTACTTATCCCCACTTCGACCAATATTTTTGGATTGTATGGATATTTAGTTTTTAAATAAGTTAAACAAAGATATGTATATTATGTATTTAAAACAAGTACATCGCTTTGCCATAAGAAAGTCCACTTAGCTTAATGTTAATGTGGCAGCAATATAATAATACTTACTAAATAATAGCAAAATTTCAACACAAACGGTGGAGCAACATGTAGACCTATAATTTAACAAACACACATTTTCCTCGTCACCTGTGAGAAACGACGTAGCTCGCCGCCTACAGTAGTTGTGAAAGTCTTTGTCTGCTTGACTGTATTACACTGCCACCTAGTGGTCACATGTTATTTTCTTTATAAGTCACGTTTTCATTTTTTTTTAGCAGTAGAGGTTGAAATGGAATAAATTAATTTCTGTTCATTTTCACCTGGAAAGCTTATTAGAGTATATTAAGTTACAAACATGATCACAAAACAAAATTAACTTCTTTTCATGGCACCATTAAATTTGTGTGCATTTAGTAAAACACCCTTGTTGACATACTATTTTATTTTCAATTGTAAAAAAAAAAACCCATAATAAATGTCCTGTATCCTGTATGGTTTAATTTAATAATAAACATCTGTCGAGGGATGAAGCAGAAGTCTAATATTGTTGATGACATCATAATCCTCACCAAGTTTGATCCTCCTTATCTTAAAGTCATTGGCAAACATCTCCAGCTCTTGTATCTGTGGCGAGTCCATAGCGGGGGTGTCCTCCAGCTCCCGGATGCTTTTCTTCTGGATGTTGACTTTCATCTCGCCCACAGCGGGGCCCCCGGGGGCCTCGTCAGTTAGCAGGAGGGCCGAGGGCAGTGAGGAGAAACCGTGACTTAAGGCGCAGGAGCTGCTGCTTAGACCGGGATCTGGAAACTTGTACAAGCATGGTGTCAGTGAACCTGGACAGAAGGACACAAGAGAAAAGCAAAGTGGGGACATTTTTATTGGTCAACAGAACAGGAAAGAACCAGAAGAGATGCTCTTGCTCTTTCTTAGGCATTAAAAGTCAATGTTCTAGCGAGCTCATGCTTCCATACCACATAACAAATATGTGTGGAGCAAAAGTGCACTGGTTGACTCCTCCACTTTTAAGAGCTGAAGATGACAGCAGGGACAAGCGAGGACAATTATTCAAAGCTAATCAATATTACCAGGCAACCGCGGCATTTGATCAATATTGCATCAGTGACGGCATCAAGATTTCTCAGCCTCCAGAAAGGCAACGGGCTCGTACTAACAACTGAAGCATTTTTAAAGTCATGTCCAATACTTCCAAATCAGGACCACTTCTTCCATCCCCTGCTGTGTACGTCATACATGGACAGAATGATGAAATATTGCAGGAGCACGCTGATGACGCAAAACATTTGACAGTTCTCGCTTGTGAAATTGTTATCTTGGAATGAGGCTGATGTTTTCCTCTTATTTTAGGTCAAATTTGGTTGAATAATAGCTACATCCTGTCGCTAGATATCATTTATGATCGCAATTTCTTCCCAAAGTGGCCACTACAAGACATCTTCATACTTTCAAGACCAACAAAATAACTTTATTTCCAACTATCTTTACAACATCCGGCTATTTGTTATTTGATTTTCAGTGAAAAACTCAACTAGTTGCTGTTTTGTGCTCAAGCCAAAGCCACGTCTCAGATAAAAGTAGTGCTTTGTTGCCATCTTGATGTTGAAGTGAGCAGAGGAGATTCATCCAATCAGACTATATATATGTCTCATAGAAAAGGGACCATTTTGTGGCCTCGATATTGTTTGTACTTGACTACAATCACACTGAAATGATTGGCGACCTATGACATTTAAAAACAAATTGAACAAAAATTCAGGTAGTTACTGATCATATCAATTAATTGTTCAATGGACACACTAAGCCCATTGTTTTTTTTGTTTTTTTTTGCAATACTATCTCAACTTCCTACGTCAGTGTCGTCAATGCTTGGCAACTGGAATTGTTCAGCTCACTCTCTCAGTGTAGGAAAAAAAACAGATTTTTTTTTTTTTGTCTTTATTTTTCCCAAGCT
This sequence comes from Idiotropiscis lumnitzeri, assembly GCF_059441095.1. NCBI lineage: Eukaryota > Metazoa > Chordata > Actinopteri > Syngnathiformes > Syngnathidae > Idiotropiscis > Idiotropiscis lumnitzeri. The sequence goes on from NC_142404.1 coordinate 14,725,665, forward strand.
ACCGCACCTCCTCTGAAGTCTCTGAGCCCTGAAATGAAATGATCAGTGTGTTCTCACTATCTCCCTTTTTATTTTTATCCTTTTTTCCCCTCCACTTTGCTCCCCACAATGCCGAGGGCCAAAGAATTATAGGACATGAGGTTATGACTGTGAAGAAAGTGAATGTGGGGTCTTTTGATCAATGCAATGCCCTCGCGCTAGTCTTTTCTTTTTTTTTTTTCTTTTCTGTCCTGATTGCATCAGACACTTGCCTGATTTGGTGTTATGTTTCATTTCAAACTGGTCCGACTTGTGACCCTAACCACTGATTTTATTTGTATTTTTTTAGCTCCAAATGTAGCACAAATATAAAGGTCTATCTATCTATCTAGCTAGCTAGCTAGCTAGCTAGCTATCCATCTATCTACCAATGTAGCTAGCAAGGTAGCTAGCTAGATAGCTAGCTAGATAGCTATCAACGGCAGTGCTTCTCATTTATTTTCTGTTGTTTGTTAGGCATCGATTTGCCTGTAATTAAAAAGAAAAAAGAAATTTATTCTAGTATGGCAAAAAAAAAAAATGCTCCACCATTTTAGACAGAATGATCTATGCTAATCTAAAAGTGTCCGACTAATTTAGCCACAAAATATCATATTCAATATTCCAAATGCGTACTGCCGTCTTTTCTCGAGTGAGCAGACTCTCTAAATTGAATTTACTTTGTCCAACACACAGATCAACTTTGCCCCTGTTTCCATCGACTCCCAAAAGAAACGGCGCCCTTCACTTCTTGAAGCTTGACACTCCACCTTTAATTTCTGAAGCCTTTATGAGGGAGGGAAGTACAGCTGGCTTTGCAGAGTGTTGTTACTTGTTATATGCTGGAAGAGACGTGAAAATAGTGAGTTTTATTTTCCGAGGCTAACATAAATCAATGCTACAAGTGTTGTTGTTGGTGACCATTAACTGAACATACTCCCTCACACAGTTTCTCAATAAAAGAACGATTGAAGTTGTATTACGCGTTATACAGTTCATATAAAAGCCAGTGAAATGATGTGCTAATAAACACTACAGTGTTGATGTTTTAACACCTCGTTCAAGGTCGCGGCAAAAAGTAATTCTATTACGCTTCACTTGTGCGATGATGTTTTTGACCACCAAGTGCAACTTTAATTTGTTCAACTCTTGGGAGTCAATTTATTACATGAACTTAAATCCACTTAACGCGTTTTTGACCCCCTGCTTCTCTTCAATAACTGCACAATCCTTCAATTGCTACATCCATCACATTATTAGTGTTAATGTAGTGGGAATAAAACCCACAAAAAAATTTGTTTCCGTCGTGTTCCTTGTTTGAGGGATATTTGATTTTGATGGTGGTGAATGATGTCATGGATGTCATATATTTCTCTGCAAGTCTTTGACACGGTGTGCATAATAATTCATTGGGTCACTTTGCACTTAGTTTCATTTGAGCTCTTCAGATAATATTTACCGTCCGTCTCCTCTGTTAAAAGAATCAGCGTTATTACCTCGTCGGCAAATGTTAATTGTACTTGACCTCCCGCTTCGGGTCCTATTTCAACTCATCCACCTGATTACATCATCCGACTTCACTGAAACTGTCTTTAAATGAAACATTTCTGCTCTTTCTTTATCTTATTTGAATATTTATTTCTGCAATGCAGTTTGGTTGCTGGTGAATGCTGGACACTTCATTCGATCAAATCCAATACGACATTTGGTGTTTATTGAATAATGTCTTCACTATTGTGCTCGCAGTATGCAGTGATGTAGAACTGAACTGCTTCATACAAATAAATCGTTTCAAATATTTGATCTCTACATGAGAAGTAACCGTAATATAACATCACTGCTATGTTGATTTGTGACTTCCCGCATCAAAGCAACACATTTGATCGGTTTCTTTTTCCTGTTATTTAATCTTCCGTATGTGGAGAATGTGCAAGGCTGACTCATGGTCGCCTACAGCCGTCTACAGGAAAGGAACTGAAAATAACACAATGTTGGGCAACAATACAAAGACAATCACTGCAAATGCACAGTTTGTTTGGATCTCTGACAGGGAAAATGGTTCGTTGGTTCTGGTTAAAATTCTAAACATAGTATGTGCTGCTTTGTACCGGCGAACAATTCAATAAAAAAATGTCAGAATGTTTTAAAAATCCCAAACGCTGTAACGATGTAAACGTTCAACTATACTTCATGTAAAGCTCTATTTTCTTGAATGTCATGAATTCTGCATTGCAGGATTGTTTGTCGTGTAATTCCGCATAGATGTGGATTGGACCATTTGGCGGTAATTTCCAAGAGGAGCGTACAACGGTAGATTTGAGGGATGGAGGTATGCGCCACTGTGGGAGTGATCACAGCCGATTTCAATAATGGCCAATTTAAACAGCTTCTCTTATTGGCTTTTACTATGTTTTTTTGTTTTGTTTTGTTTTTAATTCTTTTACTGCAAAATCTTTTTAACCAACTTAAATTATTGTCTTTAGTAAAAAAAAAATTATCGCTTTTTTTTTCATTTTTAACTCTTCATATATTGCAAAATCGCTTATACACGGGTTTTAAGTGATGCAATCAAAAAAAAAAGGTACAATTTGATGTAAATAGACCAGTTATTATATTAATGTTGATACTGATATTGTAAATAAAAAAAAATCTTATAAAATTCACATTTGCATTAGCGCAGTTAAACTGGTCCACAAAAGTGGACAGAAATGACCAGCATTGATGCCCCATTGATTTAAATCTAAACAAACAACTGCACCGGTCAATTTCAATAAAGTGTGTGATTACCTTGCAGCGGGTTGGCAGCGCTCACCATGTTAGGTGGGGGGACACCACACGTTTGCAGGATACAAGTCTGAGAAATACTTGCGGAGAGCATCTCCTGAGCTGGGATGTAGGAAAGACACAAAGGCATCTTCAGTCCCACTCAAGCCAATCACAATCGAGATCAAATAAAATAATGTTATTGTTCATCTGACATTGTAAGATCCATCCAAGCAAGATGGAGTACCCGAAGCAAGCACATGTCAAATGTACAAACATCAGTTAGGAAGGCCAGAGGAGAAATTCAAATCTCGATCCGCAGGACGGTGAGGTGAGATGTGCTACCTTGTTGCCCACTGGGAGACCATCTGTAAAACTTCTAGTACTGATCTCATAGACCAGATCTGTTTTGGAGACACTTCAGGACACTGACTTGCAGCAGCTCCTATACTTGCTTTCTTATTTATTTTTATTTGTATTCATCCCCTGAGAATATGCTATCAGACTTTTTTTTTTCCTCCTCTTGTTTACATTGCTTCACCTTCAACCGCCACAAGCGACTGCCTTGCCTCTAACATGGTGCCAGGCCATTGTCCGCTCGGTGAAGAATACATCCCAGAGGAAATACGGTGAGGGTACGAGTGTGAAGTAGAGGACGAAATGGAAGAGAATATTTGGCCTGATTAATTCGAGAGATGGTTTTGGGGAATATGTGGTGACTAACTTGATGGCTGTTAAAACAATAATTTCAATTTCAATGTCAAAAATTAACATTTTATTTTATTTATAATTTATTATTATTGCTATGTACATGGCTGTTCAGAAATGCTGTGGCCGAAGTGCATGCTAAGTTCACCAGGAGTGAAATAATCCTGCCCAATGTTCATTAAGTCTCTTTTGAGTTACAATAAAACAAATGTTTGTGCCTTTAATTGTGCTGGCATCTCTTCTGTCAAAGTCAACGGACTTTCAGATTTGATAGGCAGTTGCGATAGCCAATCAGATCATAAGTTGGTTCTACGAGCCTTCCCGCTGGCTTTACGCTGAAGGCGATGTACACGTTTTGTGATTGGACACTCACTCGTGAGGGGGCGGCGCTACACCGAAACAACACCCGAGAGTCGTAACTGCCGACCGTTCGAAAATCTAAAATACGACATTCTTGCTTTTTTAAACCACAATGGCCGAAGGAGGAAAAAGTGTGGATTTAATTAAACACCTGCGAGACCATTCTCAAGACGGACCTTTCAAGAAGAAGCTAGGTCGTGCAACACTCAGTAGTGTGTAAGTGTTCGTCTGTATATTACAATGTGTTTTAACGATGAAACTAAATAGATAATAAAATAACATCCTTTTTACATTTACATTTATTCATAAATTTCACAATATTGTTGTGTGAGCCATTAACGATAGTGAGCTTCTCCAGCAACTGTAAAAGTCAGCAAACAATACTCATTACTGTCAACCTACAAAACAATCCAAAAACACAAAATCTGACGTATCCTCTTTTAAACCTCCGTTTTGACCGCTAAAACCGCAAAGTGCCAACCTACCTGCCATAATTCCGTAGGTGGCTTGCTGGTTGCTGTAATGACATGGTGTGACCGGGTAATGGAGGCCGGGGGGACTGTTGCCGAGGGGATTTCCCAAGGAGGCTGTTGAGAGTTGCATTTGGGAACGCTTGGACGGCTGACCCAGGGACAGCCCGGATGACACTGAACAAAATAAACATCCAGATATCAACGCATTTAATGCAGGTGAGAGACTTTCTTCCTGGTATGAATATTAATTTACATAGCTCAAACTAAAATTATTGTAAGTCAATGTAACATTTTCCAAGGAACAAACGCGAACATTGTGTTAAATTTAAGAAAATTACACAAACTGTACTTAAAGGAGAAGTCAACCCCAAAAACATTCTTGGCAATAAAATGTTCGAAGCGTCTTCACCAGTCCAAACATTGCATTCTGGTTCAAATTACGTCGAATCATGGCTCAGCTTCAGAAAACAGGTGAGCTGTGATTGGTCATTCTAAAAAATAAAAAAAAATACTGAAGTAGATTAAACAGTAAACAACTATCGTTCATTCCACACTTCTCTGTTTTAAACAAGCAATTAAGTTATTATTTGTCACAAAATAAATAAATAGAAATTAATAACATTCAAATGCAGCGTGAACTTGCAGTTTTCTATTCACAAACTGCCCGCCAAGGTCCTTCCTCTTTTATGCATGATGTATGCATTCGCTACAATATTGCTGAAAAAATTCAACACTGCTGGTGCTCACTCAACTTGACACACAGCAACATCAAGAGAATGCCTCGATGGTATCATTTTCCGTACTTAATTGTTATTCCCCTTCTTTTTTAGATTCATGCAATATTTAGCATGATAGAAATGAAGCCAATTGATTTCTATATTAGCATGAAGCAAATACAGCCTAAAAAAAAATGCTTTCCAAGATGTAGATCCGCACTATGAAAGCATCATCACGTCACAACGCTCTGAGAGGGCTGAGCTGAACTGGCCTGATTGGATGCATTTTGTCACATTATCCTCATTCCTGCCTTTGTGCCATTGCACGCAATTTTGTCTTGGATGGAATCCACCCGTCGTTATTACGGCGAAGCGCGCTGGATATTGCAACATTGTGAACACAAGCAGGCACACACTGGGCTAAAAAGTGTCAAAAGAGCGCATGTATCAGCAATGTCAGTCATTTGCGGTGAGCTTCAACTCGACTGTCATCATCATATTTTTAACCTGTGTGTGTGTGTGTGGTGGTTGATGTTAATTAAGTAAAGCAATTTGTTGTAATTATTGTGCGGTAAGCCCTTTGTGCACAACGTATGACTCATTAACTGAGATCTGCATGATGTATAACACTTTTGTCATTGTAAGACTGTGTCAATATGGATGTTTTTTTTTATTATTAATAGTAAGTTGATTGCCAAAGCACTTCAATACGAGCACCATAACACATTTTTAAAATTAAATTCCATTTATTACACAAAGTGGAAATTCAGTTTATCATTTTATTTGCTATCTAACGTAAATTGAGTTGTCGCTAGTCAGTGATTCCAGGCCAGCCAATCGTGTGATGCATAAAGACAAACATTAATTCATGCTCACATTTATCCTGTAGGGACAAATTTGAGTTTTCAATTTATTTAAAATGCGTGTTTTTGGACCGTGGGAGGAATCCAGAGTCGCTGGAGATAACCCAAATGAGAAAAAATGCAAACTCCACACATTTAAATGACTAATCAAAAAACTGTGACATATACGTTTATAAATGTGTACACGCACTCACACACACACAGACGTCCAACCAAACCTACACAATAACAAAATATGTTTGATCAAACTGGCTTTCGTGGTTAGCATTTCCTGGCGATGATGCGTCTGGCCAGAAAATGATGTTAGGAATCCAAAGCGAGGCCACTTACCTGCAGAAACCATGCTGTGTCCGTGGGAGGTGCTTGGCAGGCAGTCCCCGGCAGAGCTGTGGTGCATGAAAATTGGCAGAGGAGAATCTCCTGCCAGAGGCGGGAACGAGTCACAGAATGTCTGAGACGCCATTTGGCCTCTTCACGTTATCTGCTACAGTATCTTAATTTGCCCTTCTCAAGTCATCATCACCTTTTACGGCTTCTGCTATTCTATTAATCCTTGACTAATATTTCATTTTCACTCTGCCTGTCTGTACTTCACGTGCAGCATGTTCTTGCTCTTTTGCCAACCTCGACTTTCGGAAGGTTGCTCAATTCTGACGTGGTCACCTAATTAGAGCCGAATTCTAAATCCAAGTGAGTTTCATGTTAAACTTCTGGCTGAGGTGCCTTTCCTCTATCCTAGCAACAGGTAAGTGAGCGTCTTTCACCCCCTGGAGACTTTGCATCTTCCTGCAGGTATTTATACCCCCCTTTGGACTTGCACCATTCCTCACTCCACCCCAGGAGGCCCCTTCTTTCACATCAGCCAGCAGCTACCAATCCCATGCCACCGCTGTTATTGTGTTTTTCCGTACCTGCCTTTGTGTCATCCAGTGTCCAAATCCAGGATTAAGGTACAGAGCAGCGGAGAAACCCGATCTCGCTCGACCCTCGCTCTCTCCCCGGTGCTGCGTCCCCTCCGCCTGATTAAAGGGTTCGACTGTCATGCCGTACAATAGTGGCATCCAAAATAACAAAAATGTGATTGGATTTGATTGTGCTTAATGTGCTTAAATGGCCGCTTGAAATGAGGTATTGACACATAAATGACAAACTTAAATCAGAGATGGCTTTTTGTGTAGCTAAATATTTTTGGGAGATCTTTTTGTTTGTTTTTAAGTTTGACATAATAATAATTGATACACTGATGCTGGCCAGATTGGATTATTTTCCCCAATTAGCTGTAGAATAGATTTTAAAATTCTGCCGATTGGGCTATGAGGTCTGCAGACTCAGGTCAGTTTGTGGAGCCCAGAGTTCAAAGTAAACATGGTGAAGCTGCATTTTGCCGTTATGCTGCACACAAATGAAATAAGAAGTGAAGTCAGCCCTGAGTGTAAATGCTTTTAAATCTAAATTAAAAACTTTGCTTTTTTCCCTCAAACCTCTGATTAAGGTCCTCGGTTGCTTTTCCCGTCATTTGTGCTCTACGCCACAAAGTCATTCTTTCGATATCCGCTCAGTTGAAGATGTCACAATTTCATCTCTTCATCTTCCTCCAAACCAAGCAAAATGCCTCTGTGGTGTTTGGCCCGCACCCCGACAAGCGTCTGATGTTTGGAGAGCGCCGAGAGAGAAAATGCTGCTACTTTATGCCTGTTTGGAATTGTCCGCTGCTGTTTTCTCAGTGTGGTATATTCTGCTGACAAGGTCCCCTCGACACACAACGCCCAAGTGAACGAGGCACCAAGCAGAGCGGCTCTGACCTCATGACACCGATTTCTTTGTGGGAGCCGAGATGAGAATGGAGCGCGGCATTTTTGGGTCCCCTGTTGAGGCTGCATTTGAGTCAAATCATAGTGATGTCATCACTATGTCAAGTGATGATTTAGGGAAAGCCAAAGAGAGAATTGAGAAAAGCATTTAAACATGGCAAATATTGATTCCGGGAAACAGATGTCCATCGTTTGACACTTTCTGTATAAATCCATCCTTCCATCCAATTTCTATTCTTCTTATCCTGACGAAGGTTTTTGTTTGGTTTCGAGAGAGAGAGAGAGAGAGATTTACTAGCTTGTTATCACCTAGCTAAGATCTATCACCTATCCGTCATGCTGCACTCTGTATTCTTTTGATAGTTCATATTTTGCACCAGTGATATTAAAGAATTCCTTCCAAAATGATCGAATGAAAAAAAAATACTTTTTCTTTCATGCGGCGAAATAAGTAAGCTCCATGTAAGCGCAAACCTGATGCTATCGCGCCAGCATGTTTTATTACTGTCGAGGGACGTTGAGATTAAAAAAAGAAGTGCGACCACACATGCTGCATTGCATTAAAATCCTTGTTAAAGCACCTCTTCTTGGCAGCAAGGAAGCCATTATCCCTGTAGAGCTTAATTAGCTGCAGCAACAGAGGAAAAGTGAATCACTGATAATGTACATCATTCCCTCAGGGCCGCGACCTTGGGATCGGCCTCCAGCTGCAGAGCGCTTCAACTTTGCAGAAGGTCTGAAGTCACAGCTGCACTGGGAAACGCAGCCATTTAAAACTCCCAGCCGAAATGGAGTGTGAAGCTTGCGCCACTTTGGTGTGCTGCTTCTTGTTCCTCTTGTCACTTAGTCGGTGCAACAGTGGCGTAACTCTCGAATCGCGACGTTCCGCCAAGGTTTTGTTTCATTATATCAAATCGGTTACGTAGGCTGACGTCCAAAGCGGAGATATTTTTTTTTTTTTGCATATATTTTCATGGCTGGTTTGAAAAAGAATGACCGCTTTGGAAGTCCAGGGAAACTCATGCTCATGCCGTTTGACGTGCTTTCCAGTTCCAATTGGTAAACATACACGTTAACAAAACGTGTGTTTTTGGGCGTTTGTCTGTTTGTAAATTAATAAGAATATATAACTAAGTGAATATTTTTAAAGGGGAAGTCAACACCAAATAATTCTTTCCAATAAAATGGTCAAAGTGCCCTCACTAGTGGGAACATGGCATTCTGATTAATATTGCGTCGCGGAATTATGAGTTAAGCAGCCAAATGTTTTCGGTCATCTCAAGGGGCGGCCATTTTGTCACTCTTGTCGAGTGAAACTGACATCAGAGTTGCTCAGGGCTCAGGTAATCACCTGTTTTTTGAAGCTGTGTCATGATTGGTCATTAGCTGAGCTCTGAGCGGCTGTGGTGTCATTTTCAGTTGACAGAAGGTGACAAAATGGCCGACCCTTATGATGGACAAAAACGGGTGGATTTTATTGATTAACTAATTTTCCACGAATGCAATATGAATCACAATGCAATGTTTCCTCTAATAGGCCTGAATAGAATAAATTCTAAAAAAAAAAAATGGGGGTTGACAACCCCTTGAAGTGAATTGTTTATAGTTGTTTAGCATTTTTATGCTAATAAGAGAATGCATTCAAACTAATTGCAGGATAGCGAGCAATTTGCCACGGTACGGTCAAGCAGCTGGTGCAGAGCAGCAGGAGGGTTAGCTAGAAGTGCAACAGTCTGCATCTCGAGGGGCTTACTTGTTGCCCCCATTTGCATGACATCACAGCGGGTCGGACACAACACTAACTGGCATTCATTGTGCGGCAATCTCCACTCGTTTGCGGGCCAGGCTTATCCCAAGCGAGCCAATTATCTCGGAGTGAGCGGAAGAGAAAGTTGCCATTGTCTTCGTATGGCGTCCGTCTTGCGCTGAATGCAGAGTGCTCCGGCTAAAACAGCGGGACTCATCAGCAAGGACAAAGGTTAAGCTGAGGAGCACGGCCGGGCCATATGCTCACTGTTGTGTCTGTATTTGTGTTTATCCGGGGCTCTGCTTCACTATTGTTGATGGAGGCGGGCAGCAGGTGAAAAATAGCTTGTGGGTGGCGGGCATGATTCAACTTGCTCGAGCACGCTGTGCTAATTTGGGCGTTTGGAATGTTTCTCTGTGAAATGAAACAACTATGTGGCTTGAAATGTGATTCACATTATATATAAATATATATGTATATATATATATATATATATATATGTATGTATTTGGGGTGTATATTTTTTCTGTATTATGTAATGTTAGTTGATGTCAAACCTGTGATATGTCAGACGCAGCTCCTCCTTTCAGTCAATTGCACAGAGAGTCAGAAATTGATGGTGTGATACTTGAAATACGTCCCAGTCTTCTTTCACTCTTGCCAACTGCACCCACTCCAGTCAAAGATCATCCTTCTGGCTGCTGAACCAAGGATTATTTTTGTACACTGAGACACCTTATAATTTTGCACTGTACTCTATCTACAGTGCAGAACGTCCAGTATATGTTGCTGCACATTGCATTGATTGACTAAGTCGACGGACATTTATTTATTAATTTTTTTTATGGCTGACAAACTTCTGGAACAGATTTTAGCCCATTTATCCAATATGGTCCAGCTGCAGCCTAATGGGCGTTCTTGTTTTTATCAGCAATATATATGAGGGGAAATGTGAATATTTACTTGGCAAGTTGAATTACAGTACATGCCCCTCATTTTTGTACTTGCCCCGTAAAATTTTAAGTTAGGTCAGAGTAACTACTGCTTTTCATGTAAGTGTCCCATTACACTTGTCAATAGCAATGTTTAATCAAAGATGGCTTTCTTTTCGTCTGTAAATGATTTCAACGTCAGCCCTGGTTAAAAAATGACTACTCGCAATCCCTTTAACATTTCAGAAGTCAGCCGAGCACGTTGGAAAATATTTTCCAGTATTTTTCTCAAGCTGCTGCGCATCTCTTTTGACAATCTCTGGGGGAGGCATTCCTCTGACTTTGAAAAACACTAGTGTGGATGGCACCTTGAGGGACAGAGGCAGGCTCCTGCTGTTCCTTATTGCCACATTATGTGCCTGCTTACCGTTACCCTGGAGGAACATGTGAAATTGCAACATCACAAACATACTCCAAAAGACAAATATATATATGGATGGATGTGACCCTTGTAAGAAAAAGTTTAGACACTCCTGGTAGTGTACAAACATCTAATAGTAAAGCAGCCAGTTGCTCAAGGACGCATTTTAAGAGCGGGGGGGGCAATGGGAGCAAGCCAATGTGTAATTGCTTGGTGCAGACAATTTATATGCCATCATAATTTGAAAGCAGATTAGTAGTGGCCATATTGTAATTCTCATTTCCGCAAACAGAGTGGGCAAATTCTGCTTTCTGAAGTGCACCTTTGAGTATCAGCTTTGAGCATCGCTAACGCCACGTTGACAGTCGACACACGTTTTCGCTCGCAACTCATCGACAACAGCCGCTTGGTCTGTGGCCCTGCGCTCACAAATTCCAGAGTTTTGGATGTCGGCTGCCACTTTGAAATATGTCACCGTTATGTTTTTGTTCTGAAAAGTCTCGAGTTAAAATCAATCCATTCAGCTGCGAACACAATCAAGTGTTGACCAAGCCACTTATTTAGCCAAACTGCTGCTTCTTATAAAAGTGCGTCAAATTGAACTCATCAATGCCATTCAGCCCTCGCAAGTCAAAGCAATGTGCTGTACATCCTGTGGTTGTAGAGCGTACGCAATATTTCACCAGATACACACACACACACGCGCACGCACACACACACGCATACTCACATGCACGCATGAACAGCAGGCCACTAATCCAATTTGCAGTGGGAACAGAGCAGGGTGACACCTTCTCACAGGTATCATCTTTGTTCGTACGGTCCATGTGGTGTCACAAATTACAGAAATTACAAACCAACACCACACACACACACATATATATATATATATATATATATATATATATATATATATATATATTGCCCCGACTGAACTGTTCCGCCTGATGGGAAAGTACCAACGTTACAGTAAAAGGTCATTACAACCACCTTTTGTCCTATTGTTTCTTATTTTTCTCCCGAGGCGAACTAAGAGGCATCATGTGGGTAGCGTTGTTTATTCGTTCAAGTTTAAAATGCACCCTGCGACTAATTGTGGTTGGGAATGCTTTGGAAGGGAGGCCACTGTTTGCTGCGATACGCAATCAAAGCTCAACAATTATCACAGGGGGAAAATCAATTGTATTTCCGAAGAAGCTTCAATAGATCTGACGTCGGCCTTCTTCCTCCTCGCTTTCAATCACTCACGCGCATGCACACACACACGGTGTAAACTTAATTAGTGAAGAGATCATGAGTCTTCTTTCAAGCACCTGGCCTTCAGCTCACACACCCAACTCCTCTATTCAGAAACACAAATGCACACACAAACGTGAAACCCCCATATGAATATACTGCGCAAAGAACCCCTTACGAACGCACTCTTGTAAAAATCCAATATGAGAAACTAGAAAAAATGAAGCCATTTACGGGGTATGAACTGCATCGCTTGTTCTCGGAGGCAAAAATGTCGTAAACCCGTAAGGCCGTTAATGTTGTGGGAACACAGCTGGGTGACACATTCTCACAGGTATCACATCCATACATAGGAGTACAGTGTACCAGGTGGACGTTTGTGTGTTGTGTGTGCACGTGTGTTCGTGTGTATGTGTGGCTTCGTATATTGGAAAAAGGGAGGTCAAGGTAAATTAGACTTCTTTATTCAGTTGTATAAACAACTTGTGGTTGTGTGGGTATCTGTGTGTGTAGGTGTGTGTGTGTGTGTGTGTGGGTGTGTAGGTGCATGTGTGAGTGAGCAAACGTCTTGGTCTCTTTACACTGCTTTCATTTGCGATAAACAAAGCTGCGTAGTGTGTTTAATTGCCTGCTCATTTGCATTCTAGCAGCCTTTAATTAGACTCTCCAGGATGTAGCATGCATATTTAGTTTTACATGAAGGGGGGGATTTCCTCAAGACAGAAGAGTTGTGAGAGGAGATGCTAATATTGTCGGAACGCTGCGTCATTAATAGGTAAAAATCATGTTGGCTCCCAAAGTTTTGGTGTTCAGTGCACATCGGAAGGGTTGGCATCACAAGTGCATTTTGCCTTTCTTTTTTTTAATTTTATTTTTTTTTTATACTTTATTTATTTACCGAAATACCTGGACTATAAAATGCAGCCTTTAGAAACCTGTTTGTTACGTGTTAGGGAGATGCAGGAGCTGCATGAAATTAAAAGTCCGTGACGGGATGTCGCTCCATGGCCGGAATTGCTGTTCCTTTGCCAGCGATCGTAGGAGTCGGCCACCAAGCATACAACGGTGAGACGGGGGTCGCGCTGCAGACATGGCTGGCTGTATTTATGGCACTTGTTCCCTACTCAACTCAAAATGCTTAGTTTTGCTTGCCTTTATGCTATATACTTTCTAAATTCACTTCGATAGAGCTTCTCGTCGCCAGCCAATCACAGGGCAGTACAAAATATTATTAATTTATTCACATTATTCACATCCTATTGGAAATTTTGTTTTTGAGCTTGAAAGTCAACCAGCACCATAGAAGCATTTGGGTTCACTTTGGGAGGTAGGGTCAGTTTTCCAAAAATGACACCTTATAATTTATAATAATCGAATAAAATAATTTACAAAAGCACCTTTTAATCATAAAATCATGTGGCAGTCCACCCAAATCAAATGAAATCAGACATATTCAACAGAATCACCATAAATTCGACAATCCAAGCCAAAAGAGAAAGACACAATTCCTCCTTTTGGACCACAACGGCGTTAAAGTGGGAGCGGCGGCAAAGGGCTTTTTTGTCTTGTTTTGGCATTTCTCTTCATTATGAAAGGGTGAACTGGGAGTGGGGCACATCACGGCGGAGGTCAAATCTCCTGATGAATATCAAACGTACCTCGCGCACACTCCGACAACCATCTGCTCCAAGCTAAGGCTGACTCACCGGCCGCAGTCCAAACACATCGTGCAAAGGCTAATTTCATCAACATATTCAACAAACGTGAATGGAAAGGCAAAGGTTAACCGTTTCATTCGAGGAAACAGGAGCAGCTCCCAAAACGCCGCTCTTCTTCAGCGCACGCAGATTGCAATCTGCTTGCGACGTTTAAATGTCACGTCAAGTATTTGTCGCTCGAAAGACGTTTATTTACAGATCTCCGTGAAGTGTTTAAAGGACCCCTGTAGGTTGTTGTCAATCTGTTGTTGAATGGCCTCACCGGAGTGTTTAATGAAGCTGGTTTTTGAAAGTCATACGGCAAATAAATGGGAAGGCGAGATGATAAGCTTCCCCGTACAAGGACTTTATTCAAATGTATGTCGCAGTTTGAGAAACCTTGGGTGTATGGGCGTGCCTATCAGAACAGGATTCATGCCCAAAATTGAACAGAAAGCGGGCCATTTTGTTGGAAGCGTCCATTTTGCAGTCATCTCGCTTTGATGAATTCCTTTCATCCATCCACTTTCTGCAGGGCTCATCCTCATTAGCTGAAGCCCATCCAAATTTGTTTTTTTTGTATCATGGTGATGAAAAAGGGTGCTTTTATAAGTTTGTGAGTTTGAGCTAAAACTCGTTCAAGTTATGCCTTTCCTCAAACAAAGATCAAAAGATTCATTTTTTTTTTTAATATGTCATTAATCGCAGTCTCTCAAATGTCTACACTAATTACGTTACAGATGTCCCCAATTCAAGAGGACATCCGCTCCAAGTCGATACATCCAATAATGATTTGAGAAGCGGCCAGCTCCATCGATGTGTCATATGAGGTGAGTGATGTGGGCAAATCGGGAGATCATGATGTTAGGCCTCATTATTAAAGGACTGCCAGATAGTGAGCAGATGCCTTGAAAATACCATCTGTGCTCGACACATGATGTCACTCACTTCGACAGTAGCAAGACAGCTTGTTATTTGGAATCCTTGTCGTAGTTGCGTTGCGTCTGAATGAGGGTTAGCATACTTTAGGCAAACTACGGCCCGGGGGCCACTGTTTGACCAATATTGAAAGAAAAACCTTTCAAATGAATCCCAAACGCTTATTTATATATTAATTGACAAAGACCAAAACGAATGCCGTTTTTTGCTATAATTATAGTTTGTTTTGGTTAGTTTTATAAAAGTAAAGTAAGTTAAAAGTAAGCAAAGTTAGAAAATGTTTTGATTGGCTTTACTTTTGTGAGTAAAAATGATGTAATATATATATTAATATATATATATATTAGTGTTCTTGTTCCGTTTGAGTTGTGAAGGACACATCATCTGAATAGCAACTAGAGACAGAATAAAAATGGGATCCAAAGGAGAGGCTGCTAAAATATATAAAGGAAGCAAAAATTAAGTTGACGGTGGTAACGATGGCAGATAAACAGTGATGACATTATAATGAGCAAAATAAAATACCTTGGAATTTATTTCAAATGCAAACAATGAAAGTAGCTGTCACATTGCATTCAAAGGATTTTTTTTTTTTTCTTGAGCATGTTCCGATTCGGTGTGAACTAATAGCATTGACGTCACGCCCAAATGACATAATCAAAATGTGCATCAATGCAGTAAGGATGATTCAAACACTCTCAGCACGCCTGTAGAAGAATAACAAGATAAAAAACTCAAGAAACATTGTGTAGGTGGTCACTAGGCAACAGGCAAAAAGGCCGGCCAGTTTACTTATGTGCCCCATAAGCATACGTGCTTTATGAGTTTCCACCTATCCGTGCATGCTTGAAACAAGATGCTGTGCCCCGTGGGCGACCACAAGAGGTGACGCTGATTTAAAGTGTATTTATTTGCACATCATTCTTAGTTACTCCATTGAATTGGAAAAAATAAAACGCATGCAGCTCGTTTGGCGCCTTTTCAGGAATGTGACTGATGAGTGGGATGCCGTTTCTTTATAGTGCAGGAGGGATGACTGCTGGGGAAGTGCGTGACTGGGCGCCGTTTTTGACATTTCACCCTCGAATCAGGAAAACTGTAAGGGTGGAAAAAAAATCCGACGGAGTACTACTAAGTTCTCAGTCTTTGCACAGTTTCAGAAATTGTCTTCAAACTTGGAGAAAAAAATCTTTGACAGAACGCTGTGGCAAAAATAACAATAACACTGGCGTCATTCTCACATTTTATAAAAGGAAAACAGAAATATTGGCGAAACAATCTATAATTATAATTTAAGTTTGAAAAATGACCTTGTCTTTACTGCCATTGATTTATTTATTTATTTATTTTTTTTTTCAATGCGGCAGTCAGAAGAAAAAAACTTTAGCCACCTCTGGTTTCGTGTCTTCATTTCAAACAATTCACAAGCTGCTCTTTCAGTAAATTTACCCAACAACCACCAGGAGGCTACAGTGCAACATTCACTGAGGGGAAAACGAGTCTGTGCCAAAATGAGGGGTGAAACACAGGCCAAGATGAGTTCTTTGACCTCATCTCTGCGTCTTGTTTGTTCATGCCTATTCAGCAGCAGCAGTAGGCTGATTACTGTTACGACTGTGTAATCATCTGTACCATTCTCTCTCCTTGTACAGTCGATTGCAGAGAAACAATGCAGCTAGTGAACGGGGAAACGAGATTGCAATTGGCAGGCGATGACAAAAAAAAAAAAAAAAATGTTGGAGGAGCATCACCTGTCAGATTGATAAAATGATTCATTGCATGTGGAAGAGCCGTGCATGTAGAGCATGCCGTAGGTTTGTAAATGTGCACTCATAATGAAATGCATTTAGAGACTATCAAGATGATGTATGAATAAGGCTTCATTCATTCTTTGGTGTCCGGTGCGGTTGACGACATTGTTTGATCCGCGCTATTTACCCAAATTAAGAAAATAATACTCTGCAGCTGTTATTGAAGACTCCTCATTTCTTTTTCGGAAGGGATTCAACGCCCCTTCTGTCTTCGCTCGTTGCTTTGATGCCAGCGCCAAATGGCACAATGACATAATTACAGAATATTGCGGCACATTTAGCAGTTAAAGGAGTCTGATCATTCTCCCGCGAGTTAGTGTAGGTCCTGAGAAATGGACTTGGCCACCGACACGACTACAAATGAGTATGTCGATGTGGTTTACTTAGTGCGAAAAGACATTTTCCTTACTGTTATCAGCGGCTTAATTGGTGGGGCTGAATGTACAGCTTGCTGTGATTAATATTCATGTTCTTACTTGTTAGATAATAGTAATTAGAATAAGTCATTATGTCACAGCAACTTTAATTGCAGTTTGACTGTGACTTCAAGACCCCTTTACATATGATAAATGGTTGTGTTTATACGCTGCATAGTTATTACGTTGCACAAGGGAAATTGGAGGAAACAGTTCACCAACTTTTACTCCAAGTACCACCTAAAGCAGGTGTGGGCAAACTACGGCCCGGGGGCCATATGTGGCCCGTTAAATGTTTTAATCCGGCCCGCCGAACTTGAAAAAAATTAAATGAATAAACCTTGTTAATGTTTTATTTTCTACATACTGTGGTTTTTCAAAGACATGGATATTGTTATAATGCTTTTTTTCACTTTCATTTAAAATTAAATGTATTTTTTTTTTCTCAGATGAAGTGAGGTTACCAAAACACTCCATCCAACTGCTCCTGGTCCGGCCCCTCTGTCAAATTTTAGAACCCATTGTGGCCCGCCAATCAAAATGTTTGCGCACCCCTGACCTAAAGAATAATGAACTCACTGTAACGTTCCACCATCATGATCAACGTTACAATACGGTTACATATTAGACCCACGCGTTCCTAATGAGGCAGAGGTTTTATTCCTAAAAATGTATATATCACAACAATATGCAAATTGAACGTTAACATTTTACTTAAATCTAAGAGCATTAAAAAAGAAAAAAAACTTAAAGATTCACTTGAAATGTATTGCACAAAAGTAAAAATTGCACATGAATGAACGTTTCAAAGCACACCATTCTTGAGGATTACATTGAAAAGTTAAATAAACATTAACCTATTATACAATGTATTTAAAAAAAAGGGGGATGTGGTGGGAGGAGTAATGTTTGCAAGATAATTTGCACAATTTGCATTTTAGTCAATAAGAACTAGAACAAAAGGATATTTGTACAATTTTTAACTTAAGTGAAGAAATGAGTAGTAAAAAAATCTTCCATAATCTTCCTGGTTTAAATCAATGTTTACTCTCTATTTTGATATAAAACGTGTAGTCATCATTGATCTAAATACTTTTTGGGTGTGCAGCACTGAGGTTGCAATGCCTTGCCTGAAATATTGATAGACGGTGATTTGACAGCTGGTTGGATTTACAGCACAACTGACTGGGACCGGCCTGAAATACTGAAAAGAACTCACAGACGTACTCAAACATGGACGAATGTCCATCTCACCAATCTAGAGGACACTGACAGGGATCGATACACATGAATTCTTTTGACTTTTCCAAGAGTTGAGCGTTGAAAGGCTGCCAGCAGATAAGCCGTTAATCGTCAGTGGCAAGTGAGACAAGTCAGTTGTCATCTTTACGGCGACAAAGTGCCAGTGTGCTGCAGGCCATAATTGTGCATTCACACTCACATCCTGCTCTCTTCTCTGACTTGGGTTGTGTTTTCCATGCCGCCCAAGTCACTTTCTCATTTACATATCCTCTGTTGCTGCCGTCAAGACAATGGCGAGATTCGGAGTCGAATGTTTTCCTAGCAACCCAGCTGCAGAGATGAGAAGAATGATTATTACTTCTTCCCAGGAGGTGACGCAGTGTTTCCGATGGCTTCTTGGTTTCAAATATGAGGCAACAACTGCTACATTCATTTGTTAACTCATTCCAGTTCCAGACCTGGTGCATTTTTTTGCTATTCTAATTTCCAATCATTTAAAGAAAATGCTGTGCTGATGTTTGTCTGTCAAGGAATTAGTCCACTGCAGTCCTTGCGGAAGCACCAGAGCAAGCATTTTATCATGCAGTCTTGACTATTATAGATGAATATCCAAGCATGTTGCACATGTGATGCAATATCAGCATAAACTCCCTCTTCCGTAGAAGCAATATGTAGTTCTTATTTTAGAAGAAAGGGGAGCAACAGTGGTTGAATCTTGAAGTGAAGCATTTTGGGTCTTCTCCGGTTGTGACATGTGATGTCCCGCCCCTTTTCGACCACGTGAAAAATGACAATGGAGGAAGCAAAGATATTCATGTTTTCAAATTAGAAATACAGTATACAATCTGAGTACCCTGTTTGTTTTGTTCTTTTGGAAAATTACCTACTTAACAATTATTGGCAAAACTGGGTGTCAATCTCATATTAAGTGGGGTAATTAATAAAGTAAAGTAATATAACTGAGTTACTTTTAAAATTGAACAGCCTGTCAAGTTTAAAATCAAGTAAGTAGTAAAATAACTAACTTTTTTCAAGGTACGTAAAGCATACCGTTACTTCCGGGTTTTTTAGCGTCATCATGCGCGGGACGTTAAAAAAAAAAAACGGAAGTAACGGCGACGTTCCATTGAACGGTGGAGTGTTCTGAACGGTAGGCGGATGCTGGAAAAAAAGTTTATGGCACACGAGAACTATGGAAGGAAAGATGCGTTGACTGTGATCCAGCATGCACCCAAGACCACCTCCATGGCTGACCAACAAAATATATGAGGACAGACGGAAAACAGGTTTGTGGTACGTGTGTGTGCGCGCGTGTTAGGTTGGTGGCCGCGGTCTCCCCGCTGCACCTGGCGGGGACACTCCGTCACACAACAATAAGTTTGCTCACTGTTACGTGCTTAATATGCTGTGAACAAAAGCATTCGGACACCTGGCCGTTACAAAAGTCAAAATTGAAGAAAATAGGAAATTGATGTCAGTAATCAAGCTATGACGGCTTCCCCCTCTTGTGGGGAAGATTCCATGAACCTTGATTTGTCCATTGGGGAAGAGTCCTGCTGGAAAGAGAAAACAACTTTCCTCAAACAGTTCCCACAAATGGAAGTGTGCAGGTGTCCTAAAATTATATCTGGATTTTAAATAACTTTGTAATACAAAGTAGTTGTGTAGTTGCAGTCACTGGGCCAATTGACTTGTTATCAAAGCCCAAGAACATCTTTGGGTAGATTAAACGTAAGAGGATGACAGTAGTACAGTGATGAGCACCCACATGCTCTGTGGGTTTCAACGTGTGAAAGGAAGAGTGAGTCACCTCTGAAGGAACAGACACGATTAACGTGACATAACATATGAAAAAAAAAAAAAGTATAATAAATACGGTCACGGTCCGGACGCTGCAGATACACGAGCGATGAGAAGTTTTCCATGCGTTTTGAGTCTTGTTTCTGCGTGCTTAAAGAGCAGAGCTCAAACATTCACATCAAAGTGGGCGTGATGAAAAGAGCACAGTTCACAGGACTGACAGTAAAAGGATGGAATAGACATCGCATATCAGAGAGAACGACTCTAAATGAGGCTCATTTGCCTTGATGAGGTGGACTCAAAAGTGCGAAAGGAACGTCAGAACTTTTCCCCGGCCACCTCGGCTCACCCCGCTAATGCGAATGTAATGTGTGACGCATCTTATCACAATCATATGAGTCACATTTTTTTGTCTCTTGAGTTGCTGTTGTTTTTAGGAAGCTCGTGTAGTTGAACCGCATATCTGCTCTGAAAGTGACCGCAAATAGATTAGGAAAGGTTTTGAAAAGACATCTTTGTAAATATTGTAATAGCTTCCAGCAATTTCAGTTCAAACCTCATAGGAATATATTTGTTTTCCTTTTTGTGTCAATCGTCTTGTATTCATTGGGAGATTTCAATCCAGACATACAAGGCTGATTAAAAACAGGAAATGTGATTCATTTTTCCAGCCAGAATTGCTTTTGAGATCTGAAGGCTTCAGTCACAAAAGTCAAATACAATGTTAGGATTTTTATTTTTTTTAATAAATTGCAATTATCGTGTGCCAAACATAACTGGGTGCAGAAAGTAGCATACGGCTCTCAAAGAGTAAAAACATCAATACGTTTGAGAAAATTTCTCTTTCAGAAAGGAATGTCCACTTTTGCCGTGGCGCCATTTCTTGTAATATTGTTTACTAGCGACTACATCCCGGTCCTTCTAGCTAATCTCAACAATGCTGTTGCACCTTTTATCTGAACAAAAAAAAAACAGCCTTGAATAATGAGCCACATGCTGCTTCACCAACGTGTAAAGCAAATATAATACCACCAAGCAGCCCTTTCTTGGGAAATTTCCATTGACAACATTCATTCTTCTAACAATATCAGAAACATTCAACTGTCAAGGCTCCACTGTGTTTGGTTGTGCTTGTGCTTGTGCTTGTGTGAGAGTGAGAAAGAGAGTGAAACAGTTACAAAACTATCTCTGAAAGATTCAGATGTAACTGCTCAGGTATGCATTATGTATGACTGCGAAGAATTTCTAGCGGTTGTTTTGATGATGTACCCACCGGGCACGTTTGCATATCCGACGACCACTGCATCCACGTCAAAATGTGTCATTTTCATCCAGCTTTACCACCTTCCCACTGCATGCCAATATCACAAGGTGCTAATGTTCCTTTTTTCAAAGTGTTTGTGTCGAACAATGTACCCAACACAAATGCAAAAAAAAAAAAAAAACAATGACATTTTGATGCATAGAAATACTTGTAGTATTCATGGCCAAATATCTGTTCATTCAATTAGATTTTCTTTGAAAAGTCAGGGTAGGACTTTTTTCAGTGAAGATACTGACTGCTACAGTTTGCAGAGGGGGGGTGACAGCAACCAGACATCTAAATGCAAAGCATGAAAATTTCCCAACAAACGGGTCGCTGTTTACTCAACTGCAGGAAATAGCAAGTTCTAGTTCAAGTCTTATTTATTCATTCTAATATTGTTTGCTAGTGTTTAGTTGTTAAAAGGTGGAAAATAAAATAATTAGGCATGATTATTTTAGTAATAATTTAAATCACTGTTATTCAAACTATTATGAAATTATTATTATTATATTAAATTATTTTTGGGGGTACAAAACAAAAATATTATAAATGGAAACCATAGTTCGACAAATTATTATTATTATAAATTATTATTATTTTCTCTTAAAATTAAAAAAAAGGTGCAGATGTATAAATTCGAGTATGATATCCTTGTATAAAGAAACATTTCAGTTTACTTGCTATAAACTTATAAATTGCCATACAAGTTTAATAACATTTAAATCAACATTTAAATAAACTGATGAACAAATCCAACATGGTCATATGAAATCAATAAACTACAGCTTTGAAGTAAAACGTTGCTGTGCAGAGATAAGTCAGGTTAGTAAATTAATTGCGTGTAACATTCACCTCAGTATGCAAATGGCAGCTGCTGATGTTCCGACGAGGTGTTGTTTTGAAAGAGTGAAATAAATCAGCACGGAGCGGAAATTAAATACAAGTTGTCATTCTCAGCAACACTTCTCACAACATCCTTTATGCAGTTTTAAGGTGCCGTTTGCCTGCTGTTGTGCGACTCTCGCACTTGCGTATCATTTTCCAAAGACGGGGGAAAAGACGGACAGATATGAAGATGAATTCTTATTATGCTCTCTTTGTGAGAGACTGCTGCGATACCCCAGAAAACACACAAGCACTTTACAACTGGGGAAATTAAGAAGCACTACAATCTGACAGACAGGAATGATGAACTAATATGAGCGGCAGAAGCGGCGAACTTGCACTATTTATTGGCTGAGAAAAAAAACAAAGGAAGCGACACATAGGGGCTGATAAGCGAATGCGATCCAGGTGGAGGAACATGGTGACGGCAAAGAGCTGATCGGCTGGTAAGAAAGGCGGCAGAGCCGTTAAGGAGCGATCAATTAAATAGATACAGTTTGGAGAACCTGATGACTGGCAGGGTCTTGTTTCGGTGACGTTGAGGCGGCAGTTGCATTGCATTAGTAGATTAAGACGGAGGAAAAGTTCAATCGAAAGGTGTGTAATAACGATCGTGGTATGCTGAATTTCTGATAATATTAAAAATATGAAACACAGATTTATGCCGAAATAATAGAAAAATAGTGCAATCCGAATTTCTAGAGAGCGTTCGACAAATTCAAGCCTTGGTCTCACATAAATTCTTGCATTTGAAGAGGTTAGCACATTCGGCTGCGTGAGCTGCAAATTATTACCATGAATTAAACGTTACGTTGCCTCTTGCGGAAATAAACCCCAAAAAAAGCAAAAAACAAAGTTTGAAGGCATGTCCCAGCAGGACGGCCAGAGAAGTCAGCAAGCAGCCACTATCCTGAGCCCCCCCCACCTCCCTTACTGTCATTCCTCCTCAAGGAGCGACTCCGTTCGAACAGGGCACCACTTCATCCTTCTGGTGCGCTACGCTGCATCATTCCAACATGCATCGAAAGCTTCTACCATCTGCTGGAGTCCATCTGGCTGTGAAGCAAAATCCAAACACAATATGATTAACCCATGAGCCTTTTCCAAACATAATCGGGCACCATAACCTGCAACATTTTTTTAAATTAATAGGCTCCAAATAACATGATTACTCCATGTCACATTACCCTGAGCATTGAAATTAACATTAATGTCGCGACAGTTCTCGGTCTATAATGAAAGAATTTTCGAACAAACATAGCAGCAACACAAAATATATCAACCATTAGTCTTTATCCTTTGAAAAAAAAAATATTTGCAGTTTACTGCGTCACTTAGTTGTGAAACTCTTCTTTTATTAAAAAAAATATCTGTATTTTACTGTATTATGTACTTATATTCTTCTAATTTTTCCATTTATTTTCAATTGATGTGTTCTTAGTATCACTAAAATGGTGTATATTATCCTCATCGTGGAGTACCAACACTATTTTTATAATCCGCTGTGAGGTGGCGGCTTTCTTCTAGCACATTTACATTATGCCTTTATGCTCCACATCTCCTCGCAAAATTATATTTGTGGGAATCTTTCTGACAATGTATGCGTACAATATAGTATTGTGACAGCAGTTCATAGATCTTCTTTATTTGGTGCTTTGTGAGTCATGACCGTGTATGTTTTAGCGTAAGTAAGTTTGAGTGGGGTTTTATGGCTGGAGGCGGAGAAACCTACAAACAGAAAGTGAGCATCAGGCAGGCAGGAACTGAATAACTCTCTCGCTTTTCTTTTAATGAGTACAGGAGGATAAACAAAGGGAAGTTGAATTCCTCTGAGGCCGCTAGAGCAAAATAAAAGTTGGTTCAAGAAAGACGGGAAGAGTGGAAATAAATTACAGCAGAAGTAACTTCCCCTCATGACCCTTGGGAAAACAAAAGGTTGAGCAGGGAGGCTGAAATGCGATGAGGATTGCTGGGGAGTCCGTTGGTCTATGGAGGGAAAAAAAAGGAAAAAACTTGACACAGTTGGTAGAACACAAGAGGGGGCTGTGTGTCAAAAAGAAAACGGTAGACGGGGTAATGTGAGACAGGTAAAAGGACATAAGGACGATCACCACAGTCGATGCGCGTGGTCAACACCAAGCTTGACTGAGCAATGGGCCAAAACATGCGCATAATAACTCAGTCCTGTTGAATTTCCTGAAATCCGCAATCATCTTTGTCATGACTGTATTCAGGTGCAGGTTGACTTCCTCCTCGTTGTCCCTGATCAGTCCTACAAGGGCGGCGTCATCAGCAAATTTGACCATTTCTAAAACGAGAGTATAGGAGTGTACTGAAGACGTATCCCTGAGGTTTCCCTGTGTTCAGAATGAGAGTGCTTGAGGCGTTGTTTCCCATCCTAACATTCTGGAGTCTTGCTGAGGAAGTCCGGTATCCTGGTGCACAGTGAGCAGTGGATGCCCAGGTTGCTCAGATGGGTCCAACTGTTTGAAATGCACCGCTGAACTCTATAAACGCCATCCTCACATACAGTAGATGTTTACTATCCTGGTGTGTGTGTGTATATAAAAGAATGATCCAAGAAGTTTTGGGTCTTGTAGCTTTAGTGGTAATTGCTTTCCATTTTGTTGTGCAAGTATAACGAGCGGAAATGAGCACAGGTTTGTTTCTTCTGTGAGATTTTTTGCAGGAAGCAGCTAAAGCAGAGATAATCCTCAGATTGACGAAATGCTCTAGCCCAGTCCTTGCACATCGCGAGCTCTTGGCTTCGAACCAAAAACAATCTACCCTACCTTCCAATGGGTTCCTCGTTCGCTAACAGGTTTTGTACCGTATATTTCGTCTAGAATGATTTCGTTGGTGGTGCATCTGGAAGGTCGCGTAGATAAGACACACATTCAATTACTACTTTTACAGATACTATTAGCGTTTACCTCAGTTATTTAAAAGGATGATAAGTGATCCGTCAATTCATCAATTTAAAAGGGTAACGTAAATTAAAAGTGGAAATCCGATTTTTGGCCGGGAAAAAAAAAATGGTGGATTTTATGTTAAGGCCACAATGCCAAGCCCTCCTTCCTGGATCAGTTTGGGTCAACGTTTCTCTCGTGTCTGTGTGCACCCTATTTTCTCATCTGCCAGACCCTCCTGTGCCATCAAGCTTCCTTCCTTCCTTCCATTGTGTCATTCCCAGCTGGCGCTCTTTTCTGAAGTCGACAATGTATAATAATAATTAGTCTCCTGGCTCATTATCATTTACAGTGGTACAGTGGTTAGCACGAGACAATTCACGCTCTTTTACCGACAATTGGCACTTAGGTCAATGAGAACCGAATGGGAAGAGCACAAAGTCATTCTCAGCTTTGTCTCCAACCAAGGTCTTCGCAATTCATTTAGGATTTTCATTCTATGCATCCATGAAAAAGAGCACAAGCTCGTCGTGCATTTTCCCACACATTATTATCTCGATAAGAGCTGAGACATTTCGTCTCTTGATTAATTTACTGTTTTCCATATTTGTTTCATTCATCCGCCGCCGCAAGCTTGTTCCAATGACAGCCTTCTTTTCTTACAAGGACAATGCCCGACTTCCCCTTCTGGTCCTTTCTTGTTTACAAGAGAGCACCTGTCATGGAAAATATACTGTAGCTTGGTTCACGGCACTTCAATTTATGAGCAACCCAGATGTTTCTTCTCGGTGGGGCCGACGTAATTAACCAAATGGAGCGAAATATGTGATCACAATTCTCTGGTGCGCGGGGGAGACCCTGGTTATCGACTGTATGTGGAAAACGTGACAAATGCAATCTTCAGAATCTCTCATTACTTCTCAGGATAACTTTTATAAGTCTATCTGTGCGAGCGGTTGTTTACATCCTTGAATAAAAGAAGTTTATCGATGGTTATAGAGGCTGTAAATGAAATTCTTCTTAATTAATTTTCCCGTGGTGGTCAATTTAACTGAGAAGTGCTGACGGCAACTGCAAAGTTAGACTGTGATGATGTCTGGAAGCAAGACACTGCTGCATAGATTTTTATACTTTTTACGTGCGTTATGAGACATTAAAGTCGGCCTACTGAGATGGACGACAGAAGTTGTGATCACTTTTTCTTTTGCGGAGAAGTCGGGAAAGTCACTGAACTTTAGGTACACCTTCACAATGACTCATGTTCAGAACTCTCCCCCTTTTGTTAGGGATGAGCGGCAAAACCGAGGACTGTGGGGCATTGCCGCGAGTCTTGCCTGCCGATCCACTTTATGCAGCTGTTTCTGTTGTGTTTTACTGTTTCCAGCTTCAGGTTTCCCCCAGGTGCTGACAATCAGGTACTTGAAAAACGAGGCTATCTCAATCCCGAACGATGCCGAGATGAGATTCTGCAACCAGTGGCACTCGGATTCAGTAACTTCACAGTCGGGGAGCAAACTCTAGCCTCGGAGATGATAAAGCCCTCTTATGCTGGCAAAGACTCCATCCATCCACTTTTTATAGTGCTTGTCCTCATTTGGGTCACAGATGAGATGGAGCCAATTGACTTTGGGCAAAAGGTACGCCCTGGACTGGCCGTCAGCCAATCGCAGAGCAAATACAGAAAAAAAAGGTTCCAACTCACATTCTCACGAACATACAATTTAGTCTTCAGTGAACTGAACGTATGTATTGCGAATGTGAGGATGCCAGAGTAACACCTGGCAAAAAGGTGTTTTTGTTATAGTTAAAAACCCAGAACGTCATACATGACACGGATTTGCTCACCACTGTATACCGCGACGCTTCAACCTAATATTTTTCGGACTATAAGGCGCGCTTAAAATCTTTGAATTTCCCCCGAAATCGACACTGCGCCTTATAGTGTGGTGTGTCTTATGTATGGATGTCAGATGGAAATGGGGAAACAAATATTTATTTGCTGTAATGCTTTGTTTCCTTTAATGTGCCGTAATGCGATTTATAACCCAGTACGGACTGCGCCTTATAGTCCGAAAAATGCGCTAAAATATATATATATATATATATATATATATATTTAGGATTCTCTACATTTACAAATGTCAGCTCATGTCAAAGAATTTTACTAAAATGTCAAAATCCATCAGCAGAGAAACCATGCGCCAGTTTTCAGATCAGTATTTTATTTTGGAGCATCAAACCAATAAAAAACTGCCTACACAAAGTTTCAGAAAGGCTCTTACTGTATTCGCAAATGACAAGGCAGCTTCAAAAACACCCCGAGGTGCACGATACTGCACATGCAAGAAGGAATGTAGCAGAAAGTAAACTTTGAGACAATATCCTGAAGGGGGAAAAAAAAAAACAAGAAGCCTGTATGGACTTCTGACTTGTGCTCTGAGATATAAAGACTGTCTTTCAAAGAGCATGAGTGTGGTTGACAAGCTCAATATCAGCCCTTAACTTTTCTTAAAGTTGTTTCTACTTGCCAACATTCAGATTCCACTTCAAAGCCAAATCTGGCAAAGTCACCGTCACCGAAGTAATATTTTTTCACTTCTTTCATTTTACGATTCGTTATAATTTTTTACACAATTTATCGTTTGAAAGGCTTTCAACTGTTTAGTTCCGAGGACTGCGAGCCAGCTCGTGCATCTTCTCGGTCCCACAATTACATGCAAAGCTTGTATGAAAGTTGAAATGGAGCCAGAAAGCACCATATCTTAATCAGCTAATGCATGTTGTGATTACATTTCAGATACTTGATTAATCCCAAAAGGGAAATTAGGACTATGCATGTTCCATACAGTATATGAAGGAAGTAAAAATATGCAACGTGGGCAGCTGCATCTGAAGGGCAATTCATCAGTTGATTATGAGGAGGCTGGCGTACCGCTCCTCCCTCCTTAAACTGTATGGACTATGAACTCTCTCTTCTAAAAATAATTTAATCCCAGCTGCCTCATAGCAGCTCTACAGATACGGTCATACTTGATATTTTCCATCCGTGCGAACTTTTCTACAAGGTTGCTGACTTCAACGACCGAGATCGCTCATCTTGTTTAACCTTGAGTGTAAATCAGTAAGGATTTATCTGACCACATCTACTTCTTAATATCACCACTATCATGTTGCGTTAATAGAAATCATCGTCGCGTTCCAAAACACAATGAGCAGTAACAGCACAAAGTGCCACACACAATACCTGGAGCAGTTCAAGATCAAAATGTATCCAATAACATGACACATGCATTAAATAGATGGAAAAAGTCAGCGTCATCATCAGAGATGCTGATCATTAATCATTGGTGATATATTTTGCAAGTCAAAGTTGTCTGTAACAAACATAGCGATAACCGCCAATCAGAGCATGGAAAAATATTGATAAAATTGAGGGCCATTTTTTTACATGTTTTTCTTGTACTTTCATTTTTTAAAAATTCTGTTACTTTATTTATGCTGCTGGCTTGAGTGGCTATCAAAATTCAAAGCAAACATGGTGAAGCGGCATTTTGCTGTTGTGCTGCACACATGGAATAATTTAAAAACAGAAGTGAAGTCAGCCCAGAGTGTAAATGCTTTGAAAACTTACGGTCTTTTTTTTTTTTTTAAACCTACTATAATTTTTTGCTTTGTTTTTAAAGTTTTCTGTAATGTTTAAATGTTGTCAATGTCCACTGATTTTTTTTGTTGTAATTTTGGTAATTCCACTTTTGTGCTTCTGAATGTCATTAGCTTTCATTTACAAATACTTTTAGGTGTTGCGTCTTTGCTCGCTTGACGTGTTGAGTTTAAACGGCAAGTATCTGAATGTCAGTGCGGTTATAAAAATGTCACCGGACTGAAGCGCGACCGTTTTTATTGAAATGATTGACCTGAACCGACATCCGTGACATTAAACATGCGGCAGCGTCCATCTGTCTCTCATAAATGACTAATCGCAGATGAATGCCCGAGCTGCGTATCTTCACATTGCCGTCTACCTTGCGCTACCGTTGCCACGCCAAAGATGGAACATTTGATTCAAAGGATTTGTGTTGGTCCTGGTCAGCAGTTTTGTAAGAAGTATAAATAAGTGGATTTTTTTTTTTTTTTTACGGTTCATTTATACTGGAACATTCTTCATCCACAAACCCGTGTACCGTTGCATCTTTCATGCGCCAAGGGAAACCTTGTGAACGCGATTAATGATTCTGTACTCTGACGGAAGGTGCTCAAGACATTCAGTCACTCAATGTCACATGACACGTCATTTGATCACATTTGAACGGAGCACACGCTCGCTGGCACACGAGTGCGCGACGTCATCGCCATCACCGCAGCTTTGTTGTGACACTTTAAAGGCTGGCATCTCTGCAGGGGTGTCATAACAACTTTTTTTTTTTTTTAATGACAAGATTTTTTTTTTTCCTGATTCCCCATGCATCCACTCAACTCCGACTTTGGATCCGACACTTTCAGTACAAAGCTTGATTAATGAAAGAGATGTCAACTCTTTGAATAACATTACGAAGAGCCACTCTGCAGCCTCTACATCTTCCACAGTCGTGGCTTGTGACTTTGTGGTGTGGACGTGATGAGTCTGGAAGATTAAAGATTTTGCCAAATGAAAAAAAATCGGGGGTGCCAAATCATCTTTCCACATTAAAATGAATAGAAATGCCATTAATCCATTCCACCCCCACCAAAAAAAAACAAAAACAAGAAACACATCGTACCATGCCTTTTAATATGAAACATTGCTCTAAAAATAAATAAATAAAACATTTATACGGTTGCTGTTTACTAAATGTCGGTAACATATTATCAATAAATATTATGAATATTAACTTCCCAAGAGAACTGCGTACTGTTGTGACATAATTAATTGCAATGTAAATGATGAAACATTTTCAAATGTTTTTGCTTTAATTCAATGGACATTGTGCTGCTCCTTCTGCTGTGCATACCTTGGCCACCGGAGGGCAGTACATTACAGACCGACGGATATACATGGATATGGCCACTCCTTAGTAAGTCGCGGTAATATTCGCCGTTATTCGTAGGGGTCATATCGGGGGAACATTGCGCTTCATTCAATCTCAACTTTGCCATTCGTAGAAGCATGATGTGCCATCAGCCTCCCTTCACAAACTCTATTCTTCTCCGTACAACCCTGGTATGAAAAATAGGAGTTGAGAACCTTCAGAGAGATTTGTTAGTTAAATAGTTTTTACGTGACAGTCTCGCCATTCAAACGAGTAAATTAAACCTTTAACCTTTCGAGAAAACTGTACTTTGCAAATTCAAAGAAAAAAATTGAACTATTTTGGCGTGTTTCATATATTTACAGCAACTATGTCCAAGTCAAGTGGAAGTACCTCGCTTCAGTTATTGCACATGAAGACCCTGAGCAGTTACACAAAATCATCTCGTTGATCCTCTATTCCTGAGCTGTTCAATCCTGTTCCTGCCTCTGCCGCATCACACCTGAGTCAAATGATCAGAATCGTAATCCAGCTTCTTCATAATGTCGCTTTCATTTGTTCTGAGCTGCTCTCCAAGCGAGTGTCTCCTTACATTGAACACATTCTGTTACATATTGCGTGAACAAACATAATGTGCTCGATAAGATGTGCTGACAAGACGTGAAATTCAAATGGAGAGCATAACTCCCGTAAAGCCTTACCTTATAATATTCAAAGTCGACTTTATTTCCTGTGGTTGCACTCGGGTGCCTGCCCCGATCACTTTCATTCTTGCCTGCACTTAGGCGGCCTGCGCCTCTGTGTGCTGTGCAAAAAAAATATATATATATACAGAAGAGAGTAAATTGAATTTCCTCTTGAGAGATCATGAGGGTGATAAATAAACAAGTTCCTCATTTTGAGGAATCTGTGTTGAGGAAAAATGTCTGCGCCCTTCCATAATACGTGGAAATACTAATCGTAGGATATTTCCGGCTCGAACGACACATTTACGGCGGCAATACTGTCCTGCTCAGAGACAGGCAGCTTGCCAACAAACGGCAAGCTGGGAATTTGTTGTCAAGCGGCCCCCGAACAGTCCGAATTCAAACGGACTCGTCTGTGAATCTGCAAAGCGTTAATTGAATCCCAATTCCCGTGCGTGGCTGATTTGAAAGGTGTCCTTTTGAATGAGCTAAGGCACACAAGAGCATAAAACAGTTGAAATGATATTTAAATTCACTGGCTGGTTGTCTAACCCTTCTGTTTCCATGGAGCCACACACACACACACACACACAACCCCCCACACACACACACACACACACACCCAGCATCCTCACGGCGTTTCCAACTCCATTAGGAATGACAAAATGGCTTAAAATCATTTTCGCATCTGTGGAATGATCTGACTTTTGTTTGAGAGACCCTGCTGTCAAAGATATTCCATTTAAATGTTTTTTTGTTTTTAAACAAGCAGTAAATAATTTTCAAACGGATTTAGCCAGTCATAATTACTGACAAAATGAACATCAATACATAAGGATTACACCGACAAATCCCCTTACTGGATATTATTGATTTCGGTATAATCAATGTCTTTAGCAGCCTGAGGTTTTTCTGTGTTGGGCATTACGGAGAAAAATGTTGGTTTATGCTCGGCCTGACTTGTTTGTTCCTTAATGCGATGAAGGAAAAAGGCAATCGTTAGGAAAAGGGCAGGCAGCTTCAAGAAAAAGTTGGAAAGTGATTTGAAGAACATTACGCTCTATACAGTAATCCTTAGTTTTTTTGCGGTTAAGGTGAAAAATAAAAATGTGGAGGTTGACTTTTTTTTTTAATTATTATTACTATTTTTTTTTTTTTATTTAAATTTGTTTTATTTTTTGTTTGTATTTATTTACACCTCTGTTACGCCATTTTGGAAAAACCCAAAACATGAAGTGGTGAGCGAGCACTGTATTTTTTTTTGAAGACGGGAACTTTCCTCAGAGAATATAAAACAGTTACTCCCCCGCCTCTGATTTATGTTGTAGCTGTCATTGTTGATGATTTTTTTTTAAATATTCCCTTTAATTGTGCTTCATTAACATTAAAGAGAAAAATAAAATGGCCCCACAAATCACGTTAGTACTAATTTGAAAATTGCAGTCAATGAATGTTTATGTCTGTGTTTTTTTTATTTTTTTTTATTTTTATGACTATATCAGCGTTGTATATAAATATCAATGTTTTTAATTAACTGAACTTCTGGGGTGGTGCAGGTCAGTGCCAGTCCAATGCTTGGCTGAATTGGGAGTGTCGGAGTCACAAAGGGCACTTGTCTGTAACACTTATATGGAAATGAGCCTTTGGGGAAAAAGTCGTCGACGGGAACATTTGGAGAAAGTTCAACTCAAACACTGAATAGGGAAGAGCTGGGAATAAGAGGATGTTGATCCTGATGATCTTCCCGGTGGCTTTTTTCGGGGTCTTTTGCCTGCCCCACAGTAGGAATTAAATTTGGAACTTTTAATATAACTGCAGATAGTAAGGAAGGTTATAAAAATTAATAAAAATGATGTATTATTCTGCACTGCCCCTGAAGTCTTCTGTAGTTGCCTCCCTATTGAAGGGCAATGGGAGGGATGAATTAAATACAAATACATTTTCCTGGTATCCATATTTTAATTTTTTAATTAATTTTTTCAACTTTCAGCTTCCTACGTTAAAAAAAATGATATCTGTACTTTGCACTTCCTTGTCAAAATAATTTTTTTTAAATTTCTGCTGAAAAAGACGCATTTTGCCAAATCAAGACAACAAGCACTGAGTATCATAGACAATTAAGATTAATTTTTACTTTTGAACCTAAGTTAATTTTGCATGTACATTATAGTAAAGCAGCAGATCCAAGCATACCAGATTTCTTTTTTTTTTCTTTTGTTTTAGTACAGTAGTTGTGTACCTGTACTTCTACCTAACTTAACCTAACTTTTTTTCCGCTTTTAAAATGTCATTAATAAATTGGCAAAATATGTAAATTGGCACTCAAAGCAAGCAAACGAAAGCAATCCTCTAACTGATCATCCTCCCCAAAATAAATTGCGCTTTCTGTTTTTGTACACTTTGCCTATGTTCTTCCTTCAGTCGCTATTTTTAGACCTGCAGTCTATATTTATTTCCCAGCATGTTTGACACCAACTGCCCTGTTTAGTTTCACATCAATGAGTATCTCTGTATGCGCTATTGGGAATTGCTCTAGAAACACACTGCCAATAAGGATGACCTGTTGAATCGACTGTAGCTATAAAAATATCAACTATGTTCTGGAGTTGTAAAGAAAGGAAAAGGGAAAAACAAAAGACTAAAAAGCACAAACCCACAGAGAATATTTCAGTGTTTCCAGATGGTCGCTGTGTGCCTCCCTCACAGTGAGCGCAGCTAAAGGATTGATGGCAAATGTATCACAACACCTCCGACTTAAGATATTGAGCCAAGTCGTTTTCTAATCACCGTTTCCCACATCCTAATTAGGATGCATTCAATATCATGATAATATAATAACAGCCATTATGTAATTCTTTATTCACACTGTTGTTTCATATAACACCATTTTATCAACGGGGATTTTTTTTTTTTTACATTCTCTCTTGATGGAAGTGTGAATGTGGCCGCTTTGAAAAATTTTAAAAAGGAAGATTTGTTATCCATCCATTTTCTGTAGAATTTCTCCTTGTTGGGATTTCAGCTGGTACAAACAATTCATTTCACTTCAGTCAACCTTGCATGCTTGTTTTTAGATTTATTTATTTTTTTATTTTGTAAGGTAACAAATACTCAGATGCCAGTGGTGGCTCGTGACGTTCAAAAGTCTAATTCTTACTTGGCCAGCAGGACCGCGTGAGCATTAAAAAAAAAAGAAAAAAGTCAGCATTCTTCAATGCCTGAACATTTTCTCAAAGAGTATTTTTTTTGTGTGTTCGTACCGTCACCATTTGTCAAGACATACATTTGTAAATTTGGTCTTTCAGATCCAAAGTCTTTTAGATGTTTCTTACATAAGCCGTGTGAACCTCTCACTGAATTCGTTTTCAAAGGAACAAGCAAAATGTTCTGTTTTGTTTGCACCGGGAAGGCTTATTGAAGTGCAACACAACTCAAGGCCAAACAATA
Organism: Idiotropiscis lumnitzeri; assembly: GCF_059441095.1. Classification (NCBI taxonomy): domain Eukaryota; kingdom Metazoa; phylum Chordata; class Actinopteri; order Syngnathiformes; family Syngnathidae; genus Idiotropiscis; species Idiotropiscis lumnitzeri. The sequence goes on from NC_142404.1 coordinate 14,759,857, forward strand.
ATGCCGGCGTGATGTTGTACTCCCCCCTTTCAAGTCATACTGCATGTACGAGAGAATAAAACTTTAAATCGATGAGAGAAAATCAATAATAAGCCACTCCGGGGCGGTCGTGGCGTTAATTTGCATTGAAAGGAGCTAGGCGACGAGCAACAAGTGAAGAAGTAGTCATATGCAGCGAGGGTTTATCCGAATAGTTTCTTTTTACCTTTATCGCCAATGCGCTTGGTGCTTGTGCAAAATAATTAAGCCCGCCATCATGTGAGAACTCAATTCCCCTGAATTCACTGTTTCTTTTTCTTCTTGTTATTTAACTGTGCATAAAATGTGTTAATATTAAATTATTAAGATGAAGAAGATGTTCATTTAAAAAAAAAAAAAAAAAAAGGAGAATGTACACTGATACTAAACTCTCATTCAAAGGAGTACGACTCTGTGGCACAGTTTGGGTTGGCAACTTGGCAAACTTTTTGTCAAACCAGTGGTCTCTCATTCCGCCTTTTTACCCTTCAGGGCCAACATACTTCAAACTTGTGTTCCGCATTGTAGTTCAAGTGAAAGAGTATAAACCAGGGGAAGGGGAATTGGGCAATAACGGGGGAAGTAATAATCCATCACTCCACTCAGATAAATCACACGAGTTTGTTTTGTAGTATTTTTTTTCCCCCCAATAAGACCAGAAAAGGAAAGCAAGCAATAGTCGAAGGAAGGGGATGAGAAAATTTTCTGACTTGAATATACTCGTAATGAAAGGTGGAACACATACAATAGATTGATAGATACGACTTTTCTTAAATTTCCACATGGACACACTATTCTTCGATCCCTTGATACTCTGCCACAATCGATCTGAATGCAAACCGTAAAATAAATTGTCTTGAGTAAAGAATTCTTGACTCTTTAAAAATCAGTACTAATGCAATGCAACATGTGTGCATTTTATTTGGTTTGATAATCTGACTTCTCGCTTCCAGAGGTGGTTACGAGCCTGCCCAGGTGTATGGCCACACCTCAATGAGATATTGTCACCCAAGCCACCCCCACGGAAAAAATTTTGGCCATGCTTCTGTTGAGGGGAAGCCATTGAAGTTGGATGAGGGAGGGTGTGATGTGCTGCCAGGGCTTAGTGCACTTGAAGAACCTGGTAGAAGAGATTTGGGTGTATCAAAGCCTTTTCAGGGCTTTATTGGCGTCCCCGTATAATACACTGTTGGCCACGGGTGGCGGTGAACGCACGGTCAAGGTCGGGAAACGGGAATATCTTCAGTATGGCATGTCATTGTGGTCTGTAGGGTTCCACCAGGCGTGGGCAAACTACGGCCCGGGGGCCACTTGCGGCCCATTTAACGTTTTAATCCGGCCCGCCAAACTTGACAAAAATTAAATGAATAATGTTTTATTTTCTAAATAAAAAATGTATATATTTTTTTCAAATGCATATATTTTGTTGTAATGCTTTTGTAAAAAAATGAGATCACGATAGCTTTGACTAGTCACATGATAAGACATTTTGTACTTTTTTTTTTTTTTTTTAATTGCCCCTGTTCAGCTCAGATATCCATAAGGAAATATAGACCTTATTGGTTTGGCTCATGAGGATGCACTATTATTGTGTCATGAGAAGAGGATCACAATCTTGGAGTGTCTGCGCAGGTCCAAGAGTACGAAACGCTATTCTGATTGCTCCGGCCTTAAAACGTTCATAACAGCGGGACTGGGAGACTCGTAGCAAGTAATGAGGACAGTGGTGCAAAAGTGAAGCTCGAGGGAAACAGAAAAATGCATCTTTTTTTTTTTTTTTACTTATTTGAGGCAATTAAATTAATTTAACACAACATTTGTTGATTGAGAGAGTTTATCTGATAACTCGTCTCTAATTTGCCTTGACTTCAGAAACATCACAATATCCATCCATTCTTTCATTATCGCAGGAATATAAATCAATTAAAGCACGCAGCACAGATGTGATGAACATTTAATAATGATAACAGATGAAAAGGCAATACTTTTTCTTTTTTTTTTCGGTTTCATAGAAGCTCTGCCGCTACTGACGCCGTTTTATTTGTATTTATTTATTTTTTTTAAACCGACAATCACTTGCCCATGCTTTAACTAATGGCCAATTTTCACAATCGACAAGTTACTGATGGAGCGTATTGATGCTTCCTGTGAGTGACTGAGTCCTCTGGAGAAAATCTTGCGCTCCTTCACCTTTCGAATGAGGCGCTCGAGTACGCTGCATCTTCCTCAACTGTGGTTCAGTCAGCTGTGCTCTCTTTGACATGAAGGTGTTGAAAATGTGGACTTTGCAGGGCGCACCATCCTCGACAAGAAAACCTTTTGTCGACCGTGATGGGCATTGTTGATTTTAGAGGCTGTTATGTTTTTTTATATGATATGCTGACAGCACATGACGTGGTCTTTTTTTTTTTTCAGATAGCAACTCTCCAGGTGTTTAATAAAAGCAATGTTTTTTTTTTGTTTTTTTTTGTTTGTTTGTTTTTTTGTTGCCAAAATCAGATAGTCAACATTAAAGTTTACCCAAATGTAGGATTTTAAGAGCAGGTTGAATTCAAGATGTCTAAGAACTGATCCTTGAGGGACCCCATAAGTCATTCAATCAGAAAGCATCGAGTTTTCTGGGGGTTGATTGGAAATATTTAAGATAAAAAACAATTTTTGATGCTGTTGCATGAAATCTTTTTTTGTTTTCTTCATCTGACATGATGCTGCACAGATTTTTTTTTTTAATGATCGAAGAGGTCATAGAGAAGCGCACGCACTGTACGACTTTTTTTTTCTTCTCCATCATTACTTAAAGAGTCACTTATTCAATTTGCCGTTTCATACCGAGCTGCCACAAAAGCGCTTATCTCTCTCTCTCTCTCTCTCTCTCTCTCACTCTTATTAGCGCCGCCGACTGGAGGGCTGATAAGGCACCAGTATTCGTCTTCACACCTCCTCCTCCTCTTCCTCCTCCTCCTGCGCACGGCCACGCGTCTCAGCGCGGCCAGGACGCGCGCTCACGTGGGCGCGTCCGCCAGCCCCTCGGTCGCCACAGTGGATGGGTGTCGGCGTGGAAGATGCTGTGAGGTGAATGGACCACACTCACATTCAAGGAATGCAATAATCTCCTCGATGCCTCAGAGCCGGGTAAGTTTTTTTTTCCTCTTTTTTTTTTTCTCTTATCCCCCTCCTAACTCACTACACTCACTGTGAAACGCAGTAACGGCACTCTTGTCATTGCGCAATCTGCCAGGGCAATTTTGAAAGTACCACTTTGAGGATTTTGATATTCGCTGTGCTTCAAATGTGGTGTGCTGTTTTCTTAATTGACTGTGCAATTTGCATGTTGATTAATACGAGGCCCCTGCACGCAATTTTATCCCTCCAAGGCACATGACTGTGTACGATTGTTTCTTTCCTCTGTGCATTTTCTTGGGGTCTTCCCCAATTTCTTCCAATGTGTGCCATTGCAGCCTGAAGGCGGTTTAGATTACATAAAGAAAAGTAATTTTCCCGCTGATGATGAAGCACGATTGTCACTTTCGCCCACATGTTTTTCCAAAGCGGTCCACCCATAAGAGCAGGAAAGAAAGACAAAAAGGAGAAGCGTTCTTATTGCTGATAATCATTCAAATCTGCGGTGGTTGCATGCTTGCCTGGATGTCCATCAATGAAACGGCTCCGATGTCCAGTTAGAGAGCTCCATTTCACAATGTGATGACTGACTGGAGAATGGTGAGTGGGCTATTATGAGAAGAAGAGGTGGGGGGGGGGGGGGGTTAACGTGAGGGAAGAGTGAGTGTTGCAGTTTGTCTGCGCAGGATTCCTCTGATGATGGCCCTCAGGAATCAAAGTTGAGTGGTTGAGTGACTTCGAGGGAATCTTGACGAGGGACGGTCATATGGAGGAACTCACCGTACCATATTTTGCCAACCGAGTCAAAAATGATCGAGGGTTACTGAAGAAATGTTTGATTTAAAACCTCATTTGCATGTCTGGGCGCAGTGTGCCTCACAATTGACATTTCAAGTTTGGGATTTGAACCCGGGGGCTCTTGCTCTTCTGGATAGAATTTGTTTCTTTTCGCCTTTGCTGGTCCATTTGTATTATTTCTGTTCATGTTTGTGGCGCGTGCCAATGTGAATCCCGGAATGTAATGTGAATGGCACCGTGCGCGTATCCGCGGGCCGTGTGCAGACGTGCAATGCGGGAAGGGAATTGGCCTTTCGGCAGTTGTGCTATTTGGCTTACAAAACACAGTGAGCTCACACATGTTCACGCTTCGGCAGTCGCTCAATTACTTTGCCTGTTTTTTTTTTGTGTGCTCAGACTAAAGTCATTTAGTAGCGTCTTGGTGCCAAGGAACTGTTTTGAAGTAAGATGAGGAGTTTCATTTGTCCTTTGGCGCCATCTTGTGGCATCAACTAGGCATTAGTCATTAACCCCCCCCCCTTCCGCAGATAGCAGCTGGTCAATGTGGGTCCAATTATTGTTTTGTTTTGTTTTTTTCCAGCAATAAGAGAAAGACTTTGATAGAAGCACAAATGACAGTAATTAGTTTGATTTAGTATCATCCACCCATTGGTTTTATACTGCTCGTCCTTATTAGGGTCACGAGGAGCTGGGACCGATCCCAGCTGTCGGGGCGTGACTGGACTTTTCGCCAGTCAATCACAGGGAACATATCCAGACAGACAACCATTCACACTCATATTAACACCGTGACTAAGTGGGAACTGAATCCAAGTCTCTTGAACGCGGGCCAGGCGGACGAACCACTAAAGCATCAGCGACTCGTGATTTAGTACCAGAAATGTCAATCTGTCTTTTTCCCCCCACCGAGTCGTCACTTTATGTTCCGGCCCTTCCTTCCGTGGGCTCTTCCAGGTAACAACCATATTCAATCTCAAGTAAAAGTGGCAATGTCGACCCACTTATCGTCAAAGTACTTAGTAAGTACAATGCCACAAACGCTGTACTTGCTTGTACTCTTACTTAAGAGCCATCAATTTCGCTTCATTTTTTATTCATGTTCATATCATTTTTTTTTTTTGTTCCTGTTCCCTGTTTTCTGGCAAGCTGCTAATTTCCCTTCGGGGTTCATTAGAGTCCACGGACGGAAAGACGACCCTTAATGTCAATTTGTTATTAGGAGATGACATTAGTGTTCCTTTTGGGGTGTTTCCAAGCGTAACGATTAACTCCCCGAACGAATGTGAACTCAATAAAGGACTTTATTTACTTTGACCAGGTGTGGGCAAACTATGGGGGTCACATGCGGCCCGTTAAACGTTTTAATCCGGCCCGCCAAACTTGAAAAAAATTAAATGAATAAACTTAATGTTTTATTTTCTAAATACTGTGGTTTTTCAAAGACATATATATTGTTGTAATGCTTTTGTTCACTTTATTTAAAATTAAATGTATTTTATTTCTCCCATGAGTGAGGTTATCAAAACACTCCATCCATCTGCTCCTGGTCTGGCCCCTCTGTCAAATTTTAGAACCCATTGTGGCCCGCCAATCCAAAAGTGTGCCCACCCCTGACTTAGACGAACGCAGCATGGATCTTAAAACATCATACCTCGGTGAAAATTCTGCTTTACCAGGAAGCTGCAAAAGAATGTTTAGTTGTTTTTTTTTTGCGTGTTTGAAATCATACTTGCTCGTGATGAAGACAGTTCTGTCGTGGGATGCCACTTTGTTGTGAAGAAGTAACAGCGATTGTAGGGGCCAGGGGTGCCATGTAATCACTGGTTTGATTTAACTTCATTTAAGACCGTCAGAGGGAGCAGAGTCAATATATGTTTAAATTACAGTTTAACGAGGAACACTTGAGCATAAAGCATTGCCTCACAACCCTTGGGGTGCAGATTAAATGCCATCATGTTGATATTCTAAGGTGTCATCACTTCATTCTCGCTTTGCTTTGGCGTTTTGCTAAAGCACATTCTGACAATCGGGCCACATTCGAGTATTTTTCTTCCCTTGCGGTCAAAGATCTCGAATCTGTTCAATGTTCAACCTGTTCAATATTTCCCATCACAACTCCTTGTGTGTGGACTACACCGATTTCGGTTAAGTCACAGATTTTGTGATTGTGAGGCAAAAGAGAAGCAAGCTGAAGCTCTTTTACGGACTTAGCAGTTTTTCTTCTTTAGATATTCTTGTCTGGGTTTCCTGGTTATGCATGCTGCCTCTCACAGGTCACTCTTGGTACGACACTAAATATCTGGTTTAGGGGAGTACACACACAGAGGATGTATCGTCATGTATGTGGCGTGCTGTGTTGGTCACCTGCAGATGCGATGTGGTGGCACCCTGATGGTTGCGAAGTCAGCCCCCTGCAGGACTGCTGCTGCCCCCCCCCCCACGACTCTCCCCAGCCCACCTTCACATGTGCTTGTCTGAATGCCTGCTTGCTCGAGTCACAGGAGTTCAGTCTGGGATTGTTCTTTTCCCTCCGCCTCCCTTATGTTTTTCTTTTCATCTGCAAAGAAACAGGCGCTGTAAAAAGGGGACCCCCATGCTGTATCCCCCTGTTGGTCATTGCTTTTCTGTTTCCTGGACGGGTTGCGTCTGTTCCATTTTGTTGCACCCTGAGGTGCAATGACATAACGCTATTCTTCTCCTTCTTCGTATTGATTTCACCACATACGATAAGAGCGGTGAGCTGACGTGGCAACATTTTAAAAAAAAAAATTAAAAATCACCAACACGCGATGCAAGTTGACAGTAACATGCTGTTTTCTTTATGATTGAGATGCCGAAAATGCTCGTGTCAGTTAAGCGTGTGAGATCCTGACACATCAGTCAGAGTATATCACTTGGAACTGAAGCCGTAAAAGTCCTTTTAGAGGTGTTGCAAGCTCTACCAAGTGATGCGATAATTCTTTGTGTTGCACAAGGTGGCAGACAAGCGTAAGTGTAAAGTGCCCATTGACTTTCTGTGTGTTGGAACGCAATGCATGTTCAGTGCAGTATCGCAGTGAAAGAACCGGTTCTAATTAGTAACCAGTTCTTGTTCCCAACCTTTGTATAACTCCTTGAAAGACGTGTACAAAATTTTGGAGCGTGTCTGTGTGACTTTTTTTTTTTTTGTGTCCATACATCCAGTAGAACATTTACAGGGTCATTGATTTTGCACCTGAGAGCGGGCCTTGCTCGCGATATGCGTTGTATCACTTTCCAAACGTGTTTGGTGGGGCTTCAGCTCAAGACTCCTCTTCCACGTCAAAGGAATTATTTCACGGCTCTTGCACTGTCAGCATCCTCGCGCGATAGGCAGGGTACACTGCGGACCACTCGCCAGTCAACCGCAGTCATGCAATAACTTCACTTGAATATGTTTACCCACATGTCAGAGGCCTCCGGAAGCTGCTCCAAATAGACCAAACATTTTAACGCTGAATAATAAACAGGCACTCTTTTGTATTTGCGTGTACGGGTGCGGCTGATTTTAGCGCCTGAGCTTTGACTCAAATGTTGTTAAGTGTTTGAAAAATGCATTTCGCTGTACAACACTTGTCCATTACTCATCACAGGAGGATTTTCAGTGACCTTAACGACGCACTATAGCTACTTTCAAAGCTGTTAACTTTGTGTAGGAGGCTTGTTGCAGCAGACCTTAAAATTTGCAGAGTATTTTTTTTTTTTGTGTGTGTGTGTCCATTCGTGCATGCGTATGGAATGGAATGACTACTTGCAGTATGCAGCACCTCATCCTTTCAACTTCTAATTGATAGAATGCTGACTTATTAAGAAAAAGCGAAAAGGGGTCATTTATGAAACTCATTCATAACCAGCCCAGGTCAAATAAATGTACTTTTTGTCTTCTATATCCGTCAATGGCAGCGAATGAGTTAATAGTCACCGACAGTGCGTACAAATAATGCTCAGCGTGTTCATTCCTACATGTGTCCTTCCTGCCTGTTGGTGAATCCAAAGAAGCCGACGAGCTTCCTCAATGTACAGTGTTCTAGACTAAACCTGCGACGCAGCAGGAGATGGCCAAATAGAAATGAGCAGCTTGTTCCGGCGAGCACTATGCTAACAGGTTGTTAGCCGAAAGACACAACAAGGTGGCCAGCTTTTATATAAGGCTTAAAAAAAAGTTTGTGATGAGACCACTCTGCTCAATTTACAAAAGAAAACTGGTGCGCTTCATTATAATTGCCGCCGTTAGGCGCGTTTGCTAGCAATAATGGGCAAGAAATGATGTTTGAAGGGAATATTTAATCTCCCTACCAGGAGAACACCTGCTGTGGTGTTTGACTTGTGAGAATGTAAATTATGGTGTGAATGTAAATTAAGCGATGATCTGATCTCTGGAGCTATAAAGTGTTGTCAGCAGATAGGCTACCGACTTAAAATGTCATCTTAACCGATTTTTGTAATGTGAAAAACGCACGTGCGTACTTCTTGCTCTTGATCGCATGTCGCACAAACACCGTAGAGGAAAACAAAAGAAGCTAGGCTAACTGTTAGCTTTTATGCTAGTTACTCTTCATTCTCTCTCATTTTATTGTGGTGAATGGCGTCACATTGTACAAATACTCAACACAACTAGTTGCTCTTCTATAACTTTTAGGACTTTTCCTACATATTTGTCATAATTTTCTACCATTCGGTGCCAAATTTTTGTTGCTTTCAGGGTAATAATACAGCAACTCTGGTGTATATTTTCTGGCATTTGCATTTACAGTTAGCATGAAGCTAGCAGACTTTTCTAAGGCTGTTACAGTTTGTGGTTGTTTTGTTTTATGTTTAGTTTGACCGTAATTTTCAGGCGGAAGTGATCATAAACAGTGAAACAACTAGAGGCCTGTTTTTGAAGAAATGTTCGCTAACTGCTCCTTGTTGTCGGTGCGGTATAAAAAAAATTGATTGTGATTTCTGAAAGGAAACTTGAGGTATTCGAGCAAATCTGATGCGCTCTGTAAGTATGTGTTGTCTGCTTATGTATTTTGCGATGTATCAGATATGGCCATTAAAATATATATATACACGTCATCACAAAAAAAAAGCATGTAGCAAATATAAGCTATCATGAAAAAAATGACATTCGTGGGAAAATTCCATCATGGCCCTGCAGTTGACTGCATGGCGACCATTTTTGTGTGCAGTCTGCCTTTTGCCACAAATCATCTTTGCCGTGACCTTCAACAGGATAAGCATGAGAAAATGGATGGACGGCTTTATCTGAAACTGTAGGAAAAAATTCTGACGAGCTCTTCACTGTCTGCTTGCATTCCGTGCCCTTCAACCAGTTTCAGTGCGAATGCTTTCAGAAAACTTTTACATAATCCTAGGCAAACATCACAAACTGTTCAAAAGTCCTTGGCACAAGGAAGGGATTGCTTCTTTGAAAAGGTTTCAGCTCTGCGGCGTCTGCAACAAGTGATTAAAATAATACGGTAGTTTAAAAGTGTATTATTGTTGAAGACCTCTACTAGAAGTGTCAGGGGACCCAAGTACGAGGACGGCACAAAGGTGTGAAGGTTTCCGATGGAAACTCGGACTCATAAAAAACATTTATTTCTGCAGCACTTACAGCTCCTAATTAGCTTTTCTCGTTTCCTTTTAGAAAGAAAACAGATGCAGTTTTTTTCCCCCTAACAAAATAGCACCCTTTTGCACTTAGGCAAGAGAATCAGAAAATGGACTTCTTTTTTTTTCATGCAACCCCGCATAAATCAGTGGCGAATTTGTGATGAATTTCTCTGAGACGAAGTGATGGTGTCCTTGAGCATGATGCAAAACCGCACGCAATTATGGTTGGCATCTTAAATGGCAACCTCAGCCAGCAGTTCAACATCACTCGGTATGCATGTCTGTGTGCGTGTGTGTGTGTGTGAAAATAGTTTCAACTGATATTGGGAAGCAGCCCAGCGAGATAAGGAATCTAAAAAACACTTTTTCATAAAAGTTACATTTCAAATACGAAGCGTATTACACCTCACCCGCATTAAAGTCGAGAGAGTGACAGACTTTTTAGTGGAATAAATGACCAGTGTTATGCCACTCATGGTGTATGACAAGCATATCAACATTGCAGTTGTGAGGTTCTGGGTTCAAATCCAGATTTCCCCCAACGTGTGTGGGTTTCTTCAGATATTCTACTCCCTTATTCCAAATATGCTTGGTCGGTTCCCTGAAATTTGTCTATGTGTGCTCTAGGGCTGCACAATATTGGGAAAAAAATGACATTGCGATTTTTGGGGAGGCTGCGATGTACATTGCGATATTGAAACTAGAAAAAAATTCACCAGCTCTGTTTGGGAAGACTTTGCTTTGTTTATTATACGGCTCTGTCAAGGCCACTTGATAGAAATACGTGCGCCACGGCATTTTATACCTTTTTGTCGAGCGTGCGGATTATTTTTTTTCAACCTTTCTTTCGTGACGGCGTTGAGTTGCTTTCGCTTTTCGCTTTCGTTGACTCATTAGCAGGGGGGTGTGAGCGAGATGGTCTGTGCAGTCTCAACAATGTCGAGCATAATGTAGAGTGCTGCTTTTATGAAACAAACCAAAAAGTTTCCGTGTTCTAAGAAAAAAAAGAAACATCGCACGTCCTACGATGTGACATCGCAATCGCGATGTTCAAACCGCATATCGTGCAGGCCTAGTGTGCCCCGTGATTGCTTGGGACTTGGCTCCAGCTGACGGGCCGACCCTAATTAGGAAATGAAATGGATGGAAGGGTTCCACTGCAAAATCAAAAGCCAAATTGAACCTGACTTTAAAAGAACGTCAAATCCATCATTTAAATAGTTTGTAACAAAGTAGCGTCATCGAACAACGGAATCATGCTGTGTGAAGAATAAGCCACCCGACCTGCGGCTGACTTTCATGTGTTTGGTTTGGTTTCAGGGCGTTGCATTATCTGGAACGAGCAGGCTTTGTTTAGGCAAAGCTGGTTGTGAGCTCAACAAACGGTAACGGAAGGGAAAATGTTATTTGTGTGTCTTTTACCTGCTGTATGCATATGATAATACTTTTAATGTTGTGGAACACGTGTTACATTTACATTTCTACATTTAAAAACTGGATTTTATGCTTATTTGGCATTATCTATTTTATATTTATATTTCCTGATCTTAAATTTTAACAGAGGAAACGAATCCAAAAAGCGGGCATGTATATACAGACGCCACACAATTTCCCATTTAACATCAATATTCTTTTTTTAGCTCGTGTCCAAGCATGTGAGCGTAGTCGTTAGCCAGCAGCCACAAACCAATCTTTTGCTTCAGATCACTGAGTAGAGGAAGTTAGAGGTCACCAAATGTTGTCAAACACAGCCACAAATGTATCACAACATCCCAAACCATCCTGGAGCTATTTGGAAAGCAGCACCAAGTTTGCGTGTGTTTCCTTCGCCTCCTCCTCCTCGTCGTCAGTACTAAGCCAGACATGCTGCTTCTTTTTCTTGACATTTCAAAAGCCGGTGACAAAAAAAAAAAGGAGTGCTCAGTGGAGCATTTCTTAGAGTCCCGAATGAATTTAAACAGTCTAAAATGACATATTTACACATCAGTAATTTCCCCGAATTTATCCCCCGCTTCAAATATGACACCGTGTCAAGTTGTCCACGTTGAAAAAAGACGTTCTCTGAAGTGCTTCTGTTACTTCACAAAACATAACCTATTATTTGGCGCATTCCACATCTGAGCTTATAAGTAAGAAGGCCTTCCAAATTCGAATAGGCTATTTTACGACTAATGTGATGCTTTTCATTTAGAAAACACGTCCGTGCTCTATGAAGTTTTTTTTTTTTTTAATCTGGTTAGACAATTTGTCCCTTACTCTGTAGTTTCATTATCATTATTTAGCAATTCAGTCTCTGAAACGTAATTAAAAGGGGAAAAAAGAAAGGGTAAAATCTCCATTTGTGAGCACTTGTAATTAGCGTAAACGTCGACCTTGTAAGTGACGGCGCTACCCCGCTAAATCGCGCTTCGTCTTTCGCACCCTCACTCTATCAATTTTATAAGTGATTGTTTTTACGTGTTATTACAATGTACTTACTGAAATGCCCTCCCGTGTGGGAAAGGCGAGCTGCAGTTGCTGATGCTCTTTTTAGTCGTTTGTCGAATGCCAAGATTTTTTTCACGGTCCAGAACATATTTGTAGCAGTGAAATGTCCATTCAAGAACATGATGACTGCAAATTTCTGTTCACAAAAAAATCAAAATCACGCCGTTCTTTCATACAACGGCAAACAAGCCAAGCCAGTGATCTTCGTCCAACAAACCTGTATTCATATTCTGTGAAATCTGGTGTGGTTTGGATTACTTCAGCAGTGTTGAAAGAATTATACAAGCAATTTCGACTGAACGAGATAAATTCTATGAGTGATGTTATACAATACATCAGCGCTCAGACTTTTAACTTTACATATCGCTCCACCTCAGAGCTTGTTTTAACCCGTTAATTTGGCCTACATCAACAGTCAGCGGTTATCTAACATCTACTTATAACTACTGCGTGGGTCGCACCAAATAATTTTATCATCTTCAGCGCCAACAAACGCATAAAATAAGAACAGAAAAGGTCATTGACAATTTCTCAGGCCAGAAAGAGAACTGGCCTAATCCATGCATTCAGTGAAATGAAAAATAATCAGCATTTGTCCGCTTTTTCAATGGAGTGGTCGAAGGCCATGTTGGCGCGCAGACTAGCTAGCTTCTTAGCACTGCTAGTGGATTTAAAATAAATACCCCAAAACTCATTTATTGTTTTTCGAGGGTTAGGGTTTGTATGTGAAAAGCATTGGTGGGTGAAAATGTTGCTTGTGAGTCCGTCGTTAAGTATTTCTTGAGTAAAACTGCTAGGTGGCTAGCTAGCAATAGCAATCAGATGCTGCAATACATGACTGGTTGAGTTGAACCAACACAGCTGTTGATAGTCTCATATTTCACTATTCATAGACACTTTTGCGGAACTATTTAGTGCTGGTGAATTAAGGAACAAACAAATCGTAATTTGTCGTCACTCATAACTGTTAACTAAGACCGCACATATCAGCTGAGATTCGGTTGAAGATCATCATGGTTGTTATTCTGCCGTGATATTGCTTAAATACACAACAGTTTCCAAAAATTTGAGATAGCCTCTGAAGAGCTGGATGAATGATAAATGGACCAGCGTGAAAAACTGGAGCGCTCAAAGCAAATGTCCCGCACTGTGTGAAGCAAATCGCAGTTATACCAGATTCCAGCAGAGTACGTGTCCCTTTAGAAATACTTCCATCGTGATGCGTTCAATGAAAGTCTAATAAAAGATGTTTTTCCAAGACAAAATGATCTATTTTACAGTGGTCTTTTATCACGGCCACCCCAATTTCATGATTAATGAAAAATTCTTGTAAAAAAGGAAAAAAATAAGTGCTGTATTTGCATTCTTGTTGAGGAGCTTGTTCAGCTGCGACCTTCAATAAAAAAATATATTATGGCTGATCCGGGGGACTTTTTTTTTTTTTCGCCGAATCATTACTTTTAACGATAAGTACACAAATGTGTCTGAAACAAAAACAGAAAACACAATAGGGAAGCATGAATTTAACAGTGTTTTATTTGTGTGTTTATTCTTCTGCACCAATTGAAACGGCAAGTCACAATCTCGAACCTTCCATTATCATGCGCTTCCAGTGAGTGAGAGTGTTCGTAGTGTTTTTGCTTCCCGTCCCACATTTAAAACCTAAATTCAATTCCATTTCCTTTTTCCGAATTGAATTTCTTTCAACTGCGTTGCTTCTAGTACATTTGAATGTAGCACCCCCTAGACATCTTTAAAAAAAGCAGCCCCAGTTGTACGTTTCACCTAGATCTCGGAGATTTCAGTAGTTTATGAAACAGGCCAAGAGCTACAAAAAAGTCTTTTAGAGCAATATGCTAAATTTAACAGGAAGTCCACCATTTTGAATTTACTTTAAAGATCGGCGTCGCCTTGACGACAAAAGCTGCTGTGACTACTTAACGTATGTAATTACTTCTGTAATGACTTCTAAAGATTTCTCACATTTGATGATAGTCCAGCACACGTTTAATAATTAGCCTCTCTGGTCATTCCGATGTATTTTTTGTGATCAGATAATATTGATTTTGAACTGCTGCCGATGAGGAACTTGACACAGCTGCGTGCTTCTAAATTGTGTTTTTGTATAATATCGCCAGTTTATAATTTGACAGCGGTGACTTAAGTCGGGTCCAATGACCTCTGGTGGCTGACGTGTTTGTTTCGCTCTCACGACAATTACGCGCTTCTGTAAGTACAACGCACACCCACAGAACGCCATTTTCTCACCGCTTCTCTCTGGGAAGTGCTTCAGGAGTGTGAAATCAAGGACCACTTGACTGACAAACAAGCAAGCCATTAGACCCCTGACTCATCACCATCGTCATCATCATCATCATCATCATATCAACTCTTAAAGTGCAGTCCATAAACTTCACACACACACACACACACACAATGTCTGCACTTTCAACTCAATCCAATTTGATGATTTCTGTGTGGAGTTGGCATGTTCTCTGGCCACGTTCCGAAAACATGCATCTATCCATCCAATTTCGACACCTCTTATCCTGTTCAAGGTCGCTGGAGGCAGACGACTACAATCTAGACTGCTTGCCAGTCAATCACGCTGTTCGGAAATAGACAGACAACCGCTCACCACTCACGTTCACAGCGAGTGGGAACTGAACCCACGCCTGCCTGAAAGGAAGTCAGACGAGCGAACCGGTGACCGACCGGCAGTGGTGCCTTCAAAAAAAAAAAGAACGTATGTTTTGAACTTGTCCACACTCGCAAAACACACATAAAAGTAAAGTGACATCAGGCAGCAACAGTGTGGAAATAAACAAATATATTCAATATTTCTATCTCAAGGTGTGCAATTTATTTATTTATTTTTTGTCTTTACGCTGCAACCACCCAAAATGAATTGCAAGAATTTTTACATTTTCTCAATTCAGGCATTTTTAGTCATTCATATTCTTGGACGCTTCAGTCTCTGTACCAAAAAAGGTTTCTAACTTAAGTTTGCAATGAAATATCACCGCTAAAGAACACAAAGGTGATTGCATTACTAAACTCAAGGAGTGAAACCTTCTAATGTGTTTTGTCTAGTTGCCTGAGGATGTCAGGACACAAACTCCCATTAGACGGGCTAGCAGGTCAATAAATATAATCTGTCTCGACTCAGGTCTTGGAATTACAAAACCTAATTAATTTTTGCTGCCGCCGTCATTAAGCGGAACTCGCCGATTGGCCGAGCAATCAATCACATGGAATGATTTTTCTCTGGTTTTCCGGTTACAGCTGAACCGGCGTGCAGATGACCCGTGCGCTTCTTCTTTATATTTACAACACATGACTGGAAATAATTTGCCTCATTGCCTGTATGGAGTTTATGTACACCCTGCACCTCATTAGGTAACCGAGTGGATATCCGTCAAATGAGGCGAGACGGGAGCTAAGCATGAGTCACACTTTAGTTTTATGGTGCTAATAGTTGTAATCGTATTGGGCCAATGTACGCTGTTTTGTTTTTCGATGGAATGTATAATTTTTTTAGGGGCATCTTTTTCAATTGCGATGAACTTTGCACACTCATTACCACGAATGCAAATGTGCCAGACCATAAACTGTAATTTTTCCAGTTTGTGTTAAAAAAAAAAAAGGAACGCATGTACGAGCTACGCGTTAATAATGCATGCATCCAATTTGTTGCGACACATTCACTCATCTACATTTCACACGAGGGCGATTATCGTCGCCATTACCACGAGAATGGCGCGCAACGCTCACGTGAGCCTTGTTGTCACTCATTCTTACTCACTGACTCGTGTCCTCGTTTCTGCAGCGCTTCATGTGTGCCACGGGCGGCCAAATCCTCTCGGAGGCAGACAAGCACACTTTGTCACCATCAGCTCTCACGATCTGCATCAGGCACATGTTAGGAATGAGATGGTGTGAGTAAGAATATGTTGAGTAAGAAACTTGTTTGCAGGCTTACTGGATTTAAGCTGGTGGATCGTATTTAGGGGCGGATGATATAAAGCAGAATGTGACTTTTTGACTCGAAGCAAAATTATATAGTTAACATCGCAAGTATTTGACCTACACCAATTTGAGGTTTATGCCAGAGCCAAAAATAACTTAATTTGGAGGGGAGGGCCACAATTATTCATCTGTGCTACTCACATTGAACGACACACTTCTTAACGAGATGTGTGACCCCCCCCAAAAAAGTCAGAATACATGCATATGTTCAAAATAAATGTTCATTAAGATCCGCTATCAACGACAAATGTTTTGAAACAAATAAAAACATAACCACATACAGTTATGTGATTCCCCCCCCAGTGCTGTGTAAATAAGATGACACAAATTTGCTGTAAACCAACATTAATTCATTTTGTGCATTTTTTCTCTCACAAAAATCAACAAATTTTTCAATATTATTTTTGTACTATATTTATCATGCACCTCATTCCAAATTTACTAAGTTTTATTACGCCCACTCACGTGGGCGTCTAAGACCCAGCATGAGCGCAATGAAGACATGTCTACCATCTAGTGGTGATTTGTGGTATCACAACATAAAACTACACAGTGGAAAGCTGCCATTAGCGATCAGGCTGTGAAGCGTGAAAATCCACATATAATGATTGCCATTGAAATGCAAAAATATACATATATATTTTTGGTCAAAAAAAAATAAAACTCTGATAAAACTAAATTTTCCATGAAAAACTGGGGTTGGCGTTTCATAAATACTAAAAATGGCGAAGAGTATTCAGGAGTGCATTTAGGTAAAAGAAAAAATGTTCATTTCATTTCCCTTCCACCATTTTTCAATTAAAAATTAAATTCTACAAAAAAAAAAAAAAAAACAGTATACATTTTCCATACAAATATGGGATTCGTTCACTCACAAATTCGGAGTCTACCGTGGTAGAAATTTTTTTTTCCCTCCCTCAAAAATAATGAATTCAAAATATAACCAGACAGAATCTGTTGACAGTGAAGATCGTTCACATCAAACAACAGGAAATAAAGCACGGGCTGATTTGGGAAACTGCATGGTGCTTTCAGCAAATGATGCAGAAACAATGTCAGAAAAGCAACGGACAGCCGGCTCGCATCAAGAGGGTCACATTAAACGTAAAACGACCTGCTGCGTTCTGGATGTCATTTACGGAGAAGTGAGCATCAAAACAGCGGCGCTCGCCAAGGTTATTCAGAGTCATTTATGTTTTTTAAATCAAAGCGAGAGTGGGATTTTTTTTTTTTCCCTTCTTCCCCCAAATTATGAGCACTAATCACCAAGCGGTGTTCCTTCACACTGAGGCGAGATGTCCTTCTGCTTTGGCGGTCGTGCCAGCCTCCACATTGCATCTTTATTGCTGGCATTTCGGGACCTCAAAGTTCCGGAGCCACCGGCTTATTTAGCGCTTCATGCCCGATTGGAAAGGTTTGATAAATGCGCCCAAAATGTGTCTAGAATTTCCATAGAATGATGTTTGTTGATGGTCGACAAAGCTCAAAGCGCTAAAAGAAAAAGGTAAGCCTCTTCTCATTGCATAATCATGAATCTCTGAATTATTAATGAGAAAAGAAGTCAAAAAAACGCTCCCACTGTCAAGGAATGTGCTTGGGAGAGTTCAGGTTCCCGTATGGCCATCCGTGATTTGCATACATCGGCATGTTTGACTCATTCAAATGAGGCTTCAAATATTCATTAAAAAGAAAAAAAAAATGAACAAAGATTAGATAACAGAAAGGATGAACATATGCACGACGGCAAATGCAACATTTCACATTTTCAAGCTCGTCAATGTATTCATTTTCTCTTACATCGGCAGCGTGCAATGAACAGTGAATGCCCGGAGGCGACCGGACCCTATTTTGATACCCCTGAAAAATAATTAGTCTTCCCTCAAGCCCAGTAAATGCCACTTCAACAAGTCCCTTCATCTACCAGCCACAACAGACAATACACAATAATCCTAATTTAAAACCCGACTTTGCAACGCTGACCCTCGTTTGAAACTCTACTTTGGAACTGTTGTAAGTCTCCCTTGAAAGAAAGAAAAAAATAGACCAACTTAAAACAAAGAATAAAAGATGTGACGTGCATCAATGTGTCTGAGATTAAAAAAGAAAACAAACTGAATGAAAGCACCACTGCCACCTACTGTAGTGGATGTGCCATTACATTTTACAATGTTATTTAGCACAACAAAGCAAACAATTGTTTGCTTTAAAACTATTCTGACGTTTACATTTTAGTTAGGGCACAATCCAAAGGACAATTAGTGACTGTCAACTCTGTCTTTGTTGTAAAGTATCAGAATGCTAGTTTCCATGACAGAAAATCTTTATATTTATATTTTGTTGAAGTGCCCATCTTTGTTACCTTGAAATTTGGAGTTCACGCAACTTTTTTTTTTTTTAACAGTCTGCTTTCCCAAATGTTCATAAACTAGAGAGTTTCATTTTTTTTAAAAATCCAATAAACCCATTAGCAATATGTAAAAGCAATCGATTTCGGGTCTCAATGTGGTGCATTTGCATAAATGACAACAAAGGAATGGCTGAATTTGTTCTCTCACTTTGTTGCTACGTTTTCATGGCAGTTGGAAATCGCAGCATTCGCACTCTATGATGTTCAAAGTCACGCGAGCATCAATGCACCTGCTTGAATTGCATTTATAAATTACATGACTTTTTTTTTTTTTTACGCTAAAGCGTCTTTTGCATCCTCGCGATAAATTGTGCTCTAATGAAAGCTAAAAAAAAAAAAAAAAAGGCTTTCCTTTTATTTCATCAGCCGACAAGGTGCCTTTTGCAACGTACCCTCACTTCAATACTAAACGGATGGAGCAGACAAAGCCAAAGGAGTGTTTCTGTGCCCTTTTATCGTCCGGGCATTATTTATTTGCAGCTGTCTGGAGATGCAAATAAATGTCAGTCACAGCACAATTCTCCTTCTGCACAAGCAGACGCTCGCTATCGTGCATGTACTGATTTCGCTGCAGCTGCACTGTTGCTCTTAAGAGTGAGAAAGAGATTAAATGTCAGAGAGTTGACCCTCTTTTTGATTATTGTACAACCTTGTGTTTTCTTTTTTTTTTTTTCATGGTACAGTCGTTTGATATTTTGGAGTGGGACATTTGTGAGGAGTGGTTGGATGAATTAAATAGTCGAACATTTTTTTTTTTCACTCAACAAAATGCATTATATGTTGACAAAAAGCTATGATTTAATTTGATATGACTTTTCTTTCCAACCGGGAGCTACTCTTCATACACTGCAAAATTAATTTACGTTATCTCAACTATCATTTAATGTCTGGATAAGTTAATTAATCCATGCAGACCTACACGACAAGAGAAACCCCTCCCTCCATGCAGCGTTATTCTGATCAATACAACCCTGACATTGAAACAGGAGTTAACATAATTGCTCATTAATTTTCCATGCTGTTAATGAAGAACATCTTGTCGCATGTTATAGGCGAATGCTAGCTAATATAATCCAATTAAGATGTTGTCTGGTTGAAAATGACGCAAGAAAGTGGCCGAAGTGTTATGACTGAAAGAATATGTCCATTTTTTTCTTTAAATATTTTTTTTTTTATTAAAAAAAAAAAAAAAGTATTCACATCACTGACATACTGAGGAAAATGCACTCTCAAGGATCTTGGCGACTAATGTACAGCATTCCAATCAAGTTACAGCATTGGGTGAGCGCGTATGAAGAAATGGTATGAATCCGTTTGATCGTGAAACTTTTGATGGAAAACACCCCTTTGCCACTTTCTCATTTGCATATCGTCATTCACCCAATCGAATCTTAAAATGTGCCCATATCACACCGGTAATACCTGACCGGAACACTTAAACTTGTTTTGCCCATTCTGTCAATTTCTGCACCAGCCTTTTTTTCCTCTCCATAAAGGAGAAATTAAGTCTACAATGGCCCATTGCGGCTTATCTTCAGATGCCCTTGAACAAAATGGCTGCAGTTTAGAACATTTGATGACAAAAGCAGATGATTTCCTCAGCAACATGCTGACACGGTGCATGCATTTTGTCAAAGTGCTGTAAAATAGTCAGTACAATTATCCATGTATGAGGGCGCAAGCATTTCCAACTGCACCTCACGTTATTCTACACAAAAGTAATCTACGTTAATACATATGGCTAGCGCTAATAACCTCATCCACAGGCTGGGAAACAAAATATATCTTCTAAAGACCTTGAAACAAACAGACTTTTTTTTTCACATCAGAGAAGCAATTCATTCAGGGAACGCTGTAAAACCATTTAGTTTAAAAAAAAACACACACACACACACACAGTCAGTGAAGCATAATCAACTGTGGCTGAGTCTTCTCAGCAAATGTTTTTTTTTGTTCAGACTTCACCAAAGTAAGAGAAGTGAGAGCGATAGAAAATGCAATAAAATTCCATTCGGTGTGCATCCTTCGCATGTAATTGCATGACGCGTTGCTGGAGGTACCTTTCTAGCCAACTCGCTCTCTCTCTCGCACTCTCTCTCGCATTCTCTCTGTCTCCCTCTCTCTCTTTTCCTCTCTCTGTGTGTCTCTCTCTCTCTCTCTCTCTCTCTCTCTCTCTTTATCTCTCTCTCTCTCTCTTTGCCTCTCTCTCTCTTTGCCTCTCTCTCTCTCGCTCTCTCTCTCTCTCTCTCTGCCTCTCTCTCTCTTTGCCTCTCTCTCTCGCTCTCTCTCTCTCTTTCTCTCTCTCTCTGCCTCTCTCTCTTTATCTCTCTCTTTCTCTCTCTCTTTGCCTCTCTCTCTCTCTCTCTCTCTTTATCTCACTCTCTCTCTCTCTCTGCCTCTCTCTCTCTCTTTCTCTCTCCCTGCCTCTCTCTCTCTTTATCTCTCTCTCTCTCTCTCTACCTCTCCCTTGCTATCTGCCTGTCTCTCTCTCTGTGTCTCTCTCTCTCTCTCTCTGTGTCTCCAAGTTTTTTTGTATTATTATTTTTGTCTTTGCCAATGACAAATGTCATCATATATTTTAAAGGGGTTGCAAACACCAAAACGATTCCAGATTCTTTATTTATTTATTCATCAAGAGGCGCCTCTTGATCGCAGAGGTTTGTCATACTGACTCGTCCCCCTCGCTGCCCCTCTACCCGTTCTACCCCCGCATCTAGCAGAAGGGAATCAAATGGTCTCCGCGAAGAGTTTGGCTGCCTCTGCTTCTATCACATTAAAAAAAGTACAGTAGGTCTACTTCTCGTGTTTCTATAGCAACAGTTCCCACTCATGTCTTCAGGACGAGTTATGCCCAGCGTGAGGGAGCGCAGCAATGACACTCATACCTGAGGATTTGGATTCAAACTCTAATTATTGGAGAATGAGCAGATGGAAAGGTGCAAACTACAGGTCTCGATTAAACATCCCCAAATATAAATTTGGACTCATACGAGGTAGTTTATCTGACAACTTTCTGTTTCTAGGTCATCCCGAAAGTGTTTCATGGGTTGAGTCTGAACTGCTTGCAGAGGAAACTCGTGTAAGCTTTGTGCATGAACCATGCATGACATGAAAAGCTTGCCAGGTTCACAATTGCCTACAGATGTCACAAGATGGCAGCGATGCGCCTTTTTTTTTTCTGGTAGAAAGGGTTTTTCTGGCCCGAGCACAAAAACAGACAAGGGGCGGGTTTTTTGGTGAATAACTGATGATTAGTTCCACCACAATTTTGTGAGTGAATACAAGGTCACGGAAAGAAATGTTGCCACACTAAATTGGATGACTGAATATGTTAATGCGAACCTGCAAAAAACAGGTTTCTGTAGTGATTACAGATCGGTTCACTCACCTGACTCGTGTGTGGCTTACTTTTTATTTTCTTATCTTTTATTTATTTATTTTTTTAAATCTCTGTCACCTTCTAAAAATTTCCCCAGTTTTTTTTTTTTTTTTTACCTGACTCACTTTTTGACTATCTTACTCTGTCTTGCTTTCCATCCCAGGTGCCAATGAGCAACAGAGGTGATGTAATGGCAGAGCTCGCGTGGAGGACGGTTCAGTGCAGGACGTCCGCTGCTGTCTAAAAATCACTGCAGGCCACGCGGTAGACACTTAACAGGTAGGAGGAGTGTATCGTTTGGAGTTTGAATAACACATCTCAAACCCCCGCCATCGAGGATATTGACCTTGAAAATAGTTAAAAAGACACACATAAACAAAATATTTTTAATAAAATAGTCTGTCCATTTTGCCAACAATTGACAAACGAACATTGGCGTTAGGATTAGGCTAATCACCAATAACTATTACTGATCAAAAATCAGTATATGAATTTAACGTGCCCATCCATTCAACTCATGACAGAAAGTCAAGCCATAATTAACTCATTCACTACCAGCCGTGTTAAAAAAAAAAAATAAAAAAGAATCTTTGACGTCTTTAGTCGTCAATGGTAGTAAATGAGTTAAATGGACGTGAAAAATTCTTCATCCTTAATTCTGCTTTCAGAATGGATTTTCCCAACTGTACTGAAGGGGTGTTTGCTACCAGCAGCGGCGATTACGATGCGCTGGAGACCACCAGACTGCCTCCCAGGAAGATCGTCCTTTCAGTGACCCTCTCCGTGCTGGCCATTGTGACCACGTTCCTCAACTGCTTGGTCATCACAGCCATCGCCGTCACCCGCAAGTTGCATCACCCCGCCAACTACCTCATCTGCTCCCTGGCGGTGACCGACCTGCTGGTGGCCATCCTGGTCATGCCCTTTAGTATCATTTACATTCAGAAAGAGAGCTGGGTCATGGGTAAGGTGGTGTGCACCATCTGGCTGAGTGTGGACATCACGTGCTGCACATGCTCCATCCTCCACCTGGCTGCCATCGCCATTGACCGCTACAGGGCCATCACCGACGCCGTGGAGTACTCGCGGAAACGTACGGGGGCCCGGGCAGGAGCCATGGTGGCCGTCGTGTGGTTCTTGTCCATCCTCATCTCGCTTCCTCCTCTCGTGTGGCGCTACTACACGGGCGATGCCGATCAGGAAGACCAGTGCATCATCCTCCACCACCACATCGCCTTCACTCTGTACTCCACTCTCGGGGCGTTTTACATCCCCCTTTTGCTCATCCTCATCCTCTACTTTAAAATCTACCGGGCTGCTCAGACCCTTTACATGCGTCGGGAGGCCAGCCGGGCGAGCCGTCACTCGTGCATGACCAACGGGAGCATGATCCCGTCCACCTACCCCGCCGGAGACGCCGGAGATGGGGGACCTCGGAGTCCGGACCCCGTCAGCCCGCAAGATAAGTCGTTCTCCGACCCCTCGACGGAGGAGGCGCCTCGCGAACGCATGCGTATTTCGGTGAAAAAGTTCCACTGCAAGGCCCGCCGGCATGACTCACACAGTGAGTCACGGAGGAGCCAGCTCTCCCAAGGACCACGCATCTCGGGCTCGCGGGAACGCAAAGCTGCATCCACGCTGGGCTTGATCATCGGTGCGTTTGTCATTTGCTGGTTGCCCTTTTTTGTCAAGGAGGTGATCGTCAACACATGCAGCTCTTGCAGCACGTCAATGGAGATGGCTGACTTTCTGACGTGGCTGGGGTACATCAACTCACTCATCAACCCCCTCATCTACACCATCTTTAATGAGGACTTCAAAAAGGCTTTCCAGAGACTGGTTAGGTGCAGTAGTTACCTCTGATGGTTAATGCGCTGTAACTTGCAACCAGAGTGGTACAAATGAGTGGAGCTGAGGAATAGCCTGAAATGTGACTTGCCCTAGAGGGAGATGAAGTGGAAAATGAGTGACTCTCATTTTCAGCCGCACTCCACGGGGCACTTCAGCAGCCTCCAAGCATCAGAAAAGAGATTTGCATCCCAAAAAAAAAAAAGTTTCCAGTACCCATTCCCATTCATTATAAATAGAATCGCCTCTCATTTGTGTTAATTGGAGTGAGTGGTAGGACATTGACATGCTGTTTCTTTTTTTTTTTTTTTTCCCTAAAAAATGAGGCCATAGCTGACCTTTTCCATGCCAACTTTTTGAGCATTGGTGATCCATCTTAAAGGTCTTGAAATAGCTTCCATCTAATGGCTTTCCTTCTTTCTTGCCCAAGATGCTGGCTGGAACACAAAATGTGTAAAACGAGTGTAAGGTGCCCAATGAAGACAGCATTGATTGGTTACAGAAAAAGATACATACTACTGTGATTTGTTATGCACCGGGAAGCTGGTAATTTATGATGAAGTGGAAAATCCGATGTATTGTATACAGATGATCTGAGAGTGGATATTTATATTATTATTGCATATGCAAAAAATAAATTGCACGTGGAGGCCAAAAAAACGTGTGCTTGTGTCACAATTTAAAAAATATTTTGATTATTTTTGTACAAACTGTACTGGTTTCTCTCATATTGTCCTGCAAATATTCATGTATTTTATTTATTTATTTATTTGACCTTTTTTTTAGCACTTTTACTCACGTCCCACCTCAGTCTCACAACTCATCCAGCATTAACTTAATTAATAAATGTGAAAATCACTGCTGGAGAAATCCTCATTATGCCCACTCAAGTACTTGGAATAGAACTACTATTTCTTTACGGCCTCCAAGAGGGCAGATAATGCGCTGATGGAAATATTGGAGATGAGTCAAGTGTGAGGGTGTGTGTACCTTACGTGAGAGCTCTTATAGGCAAAGACAAGGTGTGTCATATACAGTTTTTATGAGTGGTCGTCGTTGTATAAAGTTAATTTGTCGTATGTCACCTTCTCATCAATCACCAATAAACATTGCTCATGTTAAAGTTTGTATGAAGTTTGCTTCTTGTTTTCTGACTACAGATTTGGTTGATCTACCCGAGTGGACTCAGATAATAACTTCTGATTTTATAGAGGCAAATACAAGATTTTTCAGAGTAATTATCATTCTCTATACCTAATGGACTCTTAAGCGCAACAAATCCAGGTGAGTGAAGTGAAGCTTTTCCCATCTGATTTTAAGCAAGCATGCTACACCCTTGCTGGTCTCTGGTCAATCACAGGCTGCATTTTTAGACAACCATTCATGCATTGACATTACAGTATGCACAGAGAGTCTTCAATGAACCTAACTTGGAGGTTTTGAGGATATGGGATGCAAACTCCTCAATTGGACCCCTAAATCTAAGGCTTGTGAGTTACCCTTGGTGTGCTAACCATGCAGCCCACCGTGCTGCACTTATTGTAATTCGTGAACAATATAATTGAGCTTTTTTTTTTAAAACAAGCTGCACCTTCGATGTAAGTAGAATAACAACACAAAAATTTGACTGTAAATGAAAACCTCGTTATAATGCAGAGTAGTTCTGTCATTGTAAAGCACAACAAAATGATGGCAATATCTCTGTATAATAAAGATTTTAAATTCTCGCTATAATCAAGTGTGCCCATTTGTGATATTATTCCTCACCCTTGTGGCCGATTAAATCACTGCAGCCTTACTTGATGAATTCAGATAGTAATAATAGGGATAGTGTTTTTCATTTCCGTATTTAAATGTTCAAAAATGTTTTTCACAATATTGACAAAGAGTTTAATTTTTTTATGTTTTTATGAAATTTACAGGATTACAATTGTAGAGTATGCGCTCAACTGCGTTGTCTTTTTTCATTACAAACACACGCACACACACGCGCACACAAATATTTAGAAAGATTTGACTTGATTTAACAGTTTCTGTTGTTACAAGCTACCGGGACTAACCTCTGTTGTAAGATTGTGTGATAATCCGGGGTTGTGAAAAAAAACAAATAAATAAATAAATATGATCACTAGTTCGGTGTTATTACTTCGGTTGAAATGGCATTAAAAGTTACGTTAGAGAAATCCTGGCTGGTATGCGTCGAGTTTGTTTTCAACAAATTCTGCCTATAGCAACAAGCCAGGCCAAACTTTGATGCAAGGGCGTTGAGTCATGTAATAAAGGTGTTATTTATATAAATATAAAATAAAATTTAAAAAAAAATCAATTCCTGTAGTTTTTCTATATTTTTAAGTGGGCGTGTCAGAGATGCCTTCACGTTTTAATTATAAGGGATGCCAGGTTGGAGCGTTTGCTGATTGTAGGATGTTTTGTGTCTGACCTGGCAACTTGGACTATGCGCCGGATGCGCTCGACAGTATGGCGGACGGCGCAAGCAATATAGAAACTGACGGGCTAGAATTAGCTCTAGACTCATTGTTCCGTCGATTTTGCAGCGATGTGTCTGCCCTTAAAAGCAAAGACTACTGTTCTGAGTTTAGTGAGGTACGTCTGAATTATTTACATTCGATATACTTCGCGTATTGGTGTGTTGACTCTGATCAACCACTACTAACGTTCCTACCTGACGTTAGCATCCTGGTTAGCAACAATTGAGGCTATCGTGTGCAATATTTGTCATATGGGCATGAGAAATAAAACTTGGAAAATAAATAAACACAGACTTAAGATGAACGTCTGGTTAAGCTCCTCCCCGAAAAGCAACGTTTTATTACGGTGCGCCGGGTGATTGTTTACAGTGATAGCTTGACGCTAACGAGTGCTAACTAACGTCATGGCTGTCACTTGAATTCTGGGATTGCATTGTTGTTGTGTAAAGCATTATTTATTCGACAATACCGATCGAGTTAAAAAATACAACTCGGTTAATCAAAAAAAGGTTCTTATTCAGACATTTTGGATAAATGAAAATGGCACTCGAGCTTAGTCTTTGTTAACCTCTGTTGAGCCAAGGCACGTTTTCCGTTACAAAAATAGCTCAACGCACCGCCAAACTACAATGTCACAAAAAGTAGATAATATTTACTGCAGTAATAATGACCTCGTCTCAATTTCACAGTTTTATTTGCTTATTGTGAAATTTGGGCCTTGAACACAAAGCTGTTATTCTGTTGTTTGAATGGCAATCGGTGAACACGCAGATGAATTGTTTTTTTTTTTTTTTTACTATCTACTGGAAAAGCATTTTATTGTGGAGTATGGGAGTATACATCACTAACATAGAGAGATGAACAAACGTACATTAATTGTAGTCAATAAACCATTATTAGATCAAATACGTTAAAGTTAAGCACAGTGATGTGCTGCCCATAGCACATTGGGTGAGAATCACTTCTTTGGACTTGACCATTCATCTTTGACATGAACACGTGTTCACTTGTTGAAGCCGCAAATCAAGGTTGAACAATGCATGTGCTGCTCTAACAATACAATCCTCCACTATTTACAATGTTACAAATTCATGAGCTGTTGTATTGAAATATTTTAATGCAAAGTTTGTGGGCCTTCTCACGCGTGATCTCCTGATGTGCAGTTGGTTGAAGCTTACACGGGCCAATGGCAGGTTCCTCTGCCTCAACTGAAGGTGCTGCAGACAGCGCTGTGCGGTTTCACAAAAGCCACGGCCAAATTCCCTGATGACTGTCAACATGTCCACAACATTCTCAGCCGTCTGGCGTTGTGAGTGATCTCTTTACTTGTAAAGTGAACCCCTGCTTAAGGACCAAAGTTTGACACAAATATCCAAACTTTTGAAGTGACATCCCCCAATTTATCTAGTTATTATACAATTGTTTATACTAATACTGTAGTTTAAACCCGAAATGTGCAACAGACTGTGATCTCATTATTTCAAACTCATCTTTCAACAGAAATGGGAGAACGCTTTCTTATTTGCAGCACTTTGCGCAATCCTTCTTTGACATTAAAACGAGGGGCTCAACTGCCTGTCGGACCTCAGCCGCAATTTTCCGTCAAGCTTTTTGTTTTAACTGCTGTCAACCTGGCTGCTGGCTAGCTAATCCACCGATAACATGGCACATTAGAGGAAGCAAGGAATTTTGTCTCATTAAAGAAACACAACAACAAATATGCAGATGGGCCCAAAGCTAGGTAGTTAGGTTCCACAAAAAAAGGCCTAAGCGGGGGTTCTCTGCATCCAATAAAACCATGCTACAGTGATCCTGCAATACTTTAGCTCACTTCCCTAATGAAACTATCTCGTTTTACAGGAGTATCTTTGAGCTTCTACTGTTTTTCAGCAAAGAGGAATTTGGGGAAAAACCTTTAAAAGACATCCTCGACTCCTATCAGGTGACAAATTTGGCCTCTCCTTTTCTTTAGTTGCTGGCTAGCTAGTCGTTGCGTGGGTGAATAAAATGTTTTGTTGGTCCTGTTCTTTATTGTACATGTACTCTTTGCAGGCATGTCACGCTGAGCTTTTAAGGCACAGGAATGTATTTCTTCAGCATGCGAAGCTGATCATCAAAGCAGGCGGTCCGTGGGAGAACCAGGTGTTGCAAGCAATCCTGAAGGAGACACATTTGCCTCCTAAAGAGGGTAACATTTGACTACATTTTGTGACCAAATCCCCAAAACAAAATCTGTCGTTAATATGCCTGACTGTTTAACCTCCTTGCCACAGTTAACGATTACCTAAGCTCGGAGCTGCCGGTGTTTTTGGAGCTTCGGATTCGCTACCTGCAAGCATGTGAGCGAATACAGGAAGCTATGGCCTTGGCTAAAGTCTGCCTGGAGAACCGCAAGCCTGGAAAACGTTTGTACCTGCATCAGGCTTACTTAACCTGTCTGTACAAGGCCTCGCTGCATGAGCACCTTCACAAGCAGGTACTGAGTACAGGATTTGCGTGCCAAGTTGTT
The DNA here is from genome assembly GCF_059441095.1 of Idiotropiscis lumnitzeri. Classification (NCBI taxonomy): domain Eukaryota; kingdom Metazoa; phylum Chordata; class Actinopteri; order Syngnathiformes; family Syngnathidae; genus Idiotropiscis; species Idiotropiscis lumnitzeri. Next base: position 14,788,560 of record NC_142404.1, read on the forward strand.
TATTGTGTGTTTTAAAAGTGAACATTAAAAACTTAGAGGCAGCGTAAGAAATGAGACATTTTAAAAGAGTGCATTTAATATAAAGTCAAATATTGGCGAGGCAGGATGAGGTTCAAATAAATGTCCCTCTTCTTCTTTAGATGGCCCAAATTGATGGCCGTGATGCGGTGGAGATCATCTGTAACACGGAGCACGTTGAAAAGGATGAGCTCCTCTTGTCACTGTGCACAGCGTTCCTTGCCCAGCAGCTTCACAATGGAGACATGTACTACATATGGTAAGAAGATTTAGAAAAGACTTGCTCTTTGCTCCGCCTGACTCCCATCGTTGTTTTCATAGAGAATTGTGATCCCCTGATTGAATCGAGCACGAACGATCCCACCACCTGCAAACTTACTTACAGTCTAATAAGTCATTCGTTAGTTTTAAGCATGTCACCCATGCAAGACGGAGAGTCTCGTAAAACTTTACAGAATTGAATCGATAATCAATCTGTTGCACGCAGAGAAGTGCTGAGAGGTTAGCCCACGCTTGTCCTCTTAGTATGCATATCTCTTGAGTTCATTTATTGCGTGCACATTGATGGGGAATGTTGGCAGACGTCTTCCCCGCTGCTGTTTTACAGTTATTGCGAATCGTAAGAAGCCTCTGTTGGCAGCCCTTGAAAGGAGACATCTTTGTGGTTGCTTTGTTGGCATGCGATAAGAAACTGATACTCATGAGCTGCCATACTGTACTTACAGTTCAGAGGGTTGGACTTGCACCGTATTTCAAATAATTTATTCTTACGTCAAACCCTTGATTTAAGTTGTGTCTTCATTTATCAAACTGTTCGTCCGCCGTTTTCTGTCAGGGACCTGGTGTTCATCTGGAGCAGGTTGTATCTTCGAGCTCACCCGTCGACGCGGGACTTCCTGACTGAGTGCACGCGGCTGGCTTCCTCGGCAAAGAACATCCGCGCCATCTTTCCCTTCATCAAACTCGTCACCATCGAGGTAAGACGGTGATCATCTCCAACCGTTATCGTTTCGGAAGTCCTTTCAATTTGTGAAATGAAATTAAACGGTGAAGCAGCACCATTCGTATCACTTGTGTCAAATTCAAGGCCCTGCCGCCAGATCTGGCCCACCACATAATTTTGTAATGGAAACGTGCCTTCGCTTTTAACATTTATTGCTATTTTTTTTTTTTTTTTTTTTACCAATTTCCTTTTTAACTCATTTACTACCATTGACGGCCAAAGACGTCAAAGATCGATTTTTTTTTTTTTTCATTTATTTATTTATTTTTTTTACTCGGCTGGTAGTGAATGAGTTAATATTAATTAAGAGGTAGTTATACCAAAACATTTGCTTAACGAAATCAAAAGACCTCTGATTTCAAATTTAATTTGTTTTCAACAATATGCGTCATAACAATCAAATGCAAGGTCAATTGTTTATTTGTAGCATGACGTTTAGTTGGTTTTCACAGTCAGAACAACCCAAGTTGGCCCCTGATTGTAAAAAAATAAGTTTGACATCCCTGACTTCCCCGCACAACTTGTCTTGTTGGTGTTTGTTGTGACAGCTGGGCGCTGATGGAGTGCAAGTCTGCATGGAGCTTTGTGCCAGGGCCTTGCAGCTGTGTGACGCTCAAGCGGACGGCGTGGCTCAATCTCTGGTCTGCAAGACCATTGCCTTCCTCCTGCCCGGTGACCTGGAGATCTGTCGAGCGTGCGCCCTGCTGGTGTTCTGCCTGGAGCGAAGCCTGGAAGCTTACCGAACGGTGCGCCTGCTTTACAAGCATCCTGACCAGGAGGCGCAGCCTCACCACAGCCTTGTGCCAACCAACGTTCGCTTCAAAATTATGCAGGTGGGACGAGGAGAAGGAAGGGATATACACGGTGTCCCCAAAAATATATTTTCTAAAAATAACAAACCTGACATGTGCTTCCGTGACCGTTACAATCGATTCAGCTTGTGTACTCATTGGGATAGTTTCATTTTTAAATATGTTTGCATGTCACATTTCAGATGCTGAAGGAGCGTCTGTCTTTTGATCCGGAGTTCTGGAGCATGCTAGCCCTCAGGACTCGCTGCTTGGAGTTGATAGATGACAAAGTAATGAAGGGCGCTCTTATCAATGTAATGAGTCAAGAAGAAAAGGAGGAGGAGGAGGAATGCTATGATGAAGAGCTAACAAGCACGTGCGTAAATGATTCTTGTGCTCAAGACTTAAATCGTAGCAAAAGCGCGGAGACGGAATCGGAGAAAGAGCCCGCTCTGCTGGAACAAACTGCTGATAGCCAGATGGTAAGCTTGTCAAGTAGCGCTCCCGTAAAGAAGAGAAAATGGGGCCGTGGACTGCAAAGGAAAGTCCGACTTTTGTCTGATGAGGACGTCGACCGAGGTGACGATCCAGAATTCATGTACAATCTCAAACCCGGCTCGTTGTGTCACAAATCCGCATATTCACTCCGACGCAATCGCACTCGGCGGGAAAATTGCACTTCTGTCAAGCTCCCGCTCACCCGAAAGAGAGAATATTTGTCCCGATGTGTGAAAAGCCAAATTTTGAAAAGGAAAGGCAAGACGAACCGATGGTTGCAAGGTCTTCCCAGGGTGGAGGCGCCACATGCCGCCCAAGAGAAGGTGGCCGTGCTGAAAGGGAAAAAGCGGGGCAGGAAGCCTGCACATAGATGGGAGCTCTCTTATCCTGATAATGAAATTGCCCTCCTCAAGGATGAGTCTGCTCTGGACGAGGAATCTGAGACTCACCGGGAGAACGACCCTGCGCGTGTGCAGTCGAAATCCATGGACATAACGGAGAGAACCCGCGACTGCGGTCAAATCCAAGAGGAAGCTTCCCACGTTTGCGCAGCTGTTGAAGCTGACCCCGAGCTTGATGGGCCACCCCGGGAACTGCAGAGCTCTCCAATCGACCTGATGCACAGTTATCATCTAAAGTCTGCCAACAGTGATACGGCGAATCCTGCAGAATTTTCCACGCATGATAATGACACAGCGGAAGGGCCACCAATCATTGAAGAATCTGAAAAGTCAAGCAGAAAGGTGAGTATGTTTTCCATTGCCATCCCAGAGTTGGTTTGTAGCCATATTTTATCGCGTCAGCAGCTCAAGTTTGTCTACTTTTTTTTTCATTTTTTTATTTAAATTGACTAATTGTTCCTTTTAATGCCAATTTTGTAGTGTAAGACAAAAATCTGAAAATTGGTGCAGGCCCCGAAGCCAAAAATAGATGAAGTATTGCCGTCCCTCCTTCCCTGTTGTTTGTGGAAAACAAATATATATTAATTATTTATTCGTATTTTTTGAGGAATTGTTGGGGGTTTTTGAAAATAAATAATCTTGTGCTTTGGGTCTTTTCCCACCAATGCATTTCAATTTGTGTCAACACGTCTAATACGCTGATTTTTGTTCTTGTCAAACGGGCCCCGTTCTAACCCCTTGCGTTTAGCGGAGGTTGACCGTACTCTGCTCAGCCAAGTAATAAATCTAATCTGACATTCCACAAAGCGTCAACGGCTTCATGCAGGATTCATAGTGTATACGTATGAGAAGACATGCTTTGAACGAGGATCAAGGGAGGCCGTATACATCAAGGTTGCGAAACACGCCAATAACTAAAACGATGACACGGAGTGTTGAATGATTAATGAAAGGACTTATTATTTTTTTTATGTATAGCAGACGATGACATGAAGAAAGTCAAATCAAAGTCAATTGAAATATGATCCCTGGGTCGAATAAAAGATAAACCAAGTCACGTAGCTTTTTCTAAATGTAATTTTGTCCGCCTGTTCACTATTTGTCATATTGAACCGTCTGTCTTTTGTTTTAGGTGAAAGTGGAGAGAACGTGGAGGGAAAAGTTTCAACGAGGACAAAAATATGGTTGTTTGAGTTTCTACTGTACCGCCTGTAAGAAAAACTATAAAGGCTTGAACGTGTTTCGGCATTCCATTGCCCACTTCAAGAGGCGCAACCGGTGCATAATCTGTGGGAAAAGCTTCCAGCACTTCGTTGTTGGCAAAAAGCACATTTGGGATCACATCGAAGAAATGTGCAAGAACCATAAAGACGCTGACGCCGAGGCAGCCGAGACCACGAACGGGACGACGAGTATTCAGGTTGAGGCTCCCAGCGAAAAGCCGACGCCAAAAGAAGAACCTCGGAAGAAAATTAGCAAATTCAAAGTTTCCAGCCTCAGTCGGGAAGATCGAATCATGCGGAACCTCCGCATAGCCATCAGGAAGTTGCAGGCTCAGTCCAAGAAGTTGAACAAAGACTCCGCCGCGACGCAGTTCGACTTTACGGACGAGCAGGTGGTCATTCAGGACGATCTGATCATCGTCAAAGCTCCCGTGACCGCAAAGGTGGACGAAGCGGGCGCGGCGGGAGAAAACGGCTTCGACGCCATCGGCAAGTACGTGTTGTGCCCTTCCTTGTCCTGCGATCGGGTGTTCCTCAAACACGGCAACAACTTGACCAAGCACGCCGTCAGATGTCACCTCAACGAAGACCAGGTGCTGGAAAAGACCTTCGTGTGGGCCAAGCACAAATGCACCTTCTGCGGTCGGTAAGAATTTCATTCTCATCTCTCACAGTTAATTTTTTCTGCCAAACTGACAATTTTATGTTGTGTATTTAAGACAACCACCTAATTTGAATGCTAGCCATTGACATGCTAATGATTAGCATCGATTTTACAACCTCTTAAAAAAAGAAGCGTTTAAACACAAACAGTGGAGTAACACATGTAGACAGACAATATTGCGAGATTCTCAAGCATATATTCTTTATCATCTGCAAAAATACATCTGATTGAGTTACTGTGAGTACAAACAAGGGTGTCGTGCTCTTCTTTGTTTGTACGTATTACACTGCCTCCCAGTGGCCAAGGTGAGCACAGCAAAAAGTGCCGCGTAATGAATTGTGGTGGTCCAACGTGTTACTACAATCGATAAATATGAGAATCAGGGAGCATTAAAGCGGATGAATGACTTTAAGGGAATTGTTTGACATAATTGACAAACAATTGTAGTCGTAGGATTGTTGTCATTAAAAATTATTTTAGAGAAGTGGGGTCATGCACAATAGCCCCTTGTGACGTGTCCTCAACATTTGTCCCTAAGTGTTTTTTTTTTTTCTTCCGTACTTTTAAAGTAGTTTTGAAAGCTTTACTTGTACTTGAGTAAAAGTTTCAACTTCTACAGAAGACTTTTGAAACCCAAATATACAGTACTTCTATTTTCATTTTTGTTGCTTTCCTGTTCCGACAGCAACCTCCAGTTTGTCCAGTATTACAAGGAGCACATAAGGCGCCACGACCCGTCACTGCCGCACTTCTGCTTCCACGTGCAGTGCGAGCAGCGCTTCTTGACATCACAAGAACTCAAAGCGCATATGAGCACTCACGTCCCTTTCAGTCCAGTGTGCGCTTTCGCCAATTGCAACAAGCAGTTCTCCAACACGATGAGCCTCTTCGACCACGAATGGCGACACTACGTGCCGCCTCCTCGGAGAGACGAGCTGGGCCGGCAGCAGAGGCAAAGTGACGAGGCGCCGTGGAAGCAGAGAATAAAAGTTGAGGAGAGATGGTCGCAGAGCAAGCAAGTAAAACGGGAGAAATCGGGAGTTCCGAAATCCGATTTGGGAAATGTCGCGGGAAGCGTCGCCGAGGCCGACCCGCCGGATAGCGAAGCGCTTCCCTTGAACGCGGCGGAGCTCAGCCAAAAGCCCGTCAACGGATTTGAGGAGGCGAAACAAAGCCAAGGGTCGAAAGGAAGCAAGCGCGCCGCGACTAAGAAAGTCCATCACAAAAAGAAGTTCAGGTTTACCTGCGAGAAGCCCGTTCCGGACCCCCTGAACGTCAAGGAGGTGGAGAAAAACACCACGCTGGCCGAGAGCGTGGATAGCAAGTGGGAGGAGCCTCTCATCGCGCAGCACAAAAGCTTCAACCCTCAAGATCCTGCCTTCTACAAAACGCACTTCACCCGGCTGCCGCCCTGCACCTACATGGACGAGTCGCAGCTGTCCATGCGCAAGAGGAGAGGCGCGGACAGTGAAGCTCGCACGCAAAGACAGTCGTGCAGCTTCTACGCCCAGACGAATTTTTCCGTGAGGTATGAGACACACGAGAGCAGAGGCAACCGCGAGCAGAAGATCCGACATCGATGCGATAAGTGTCTCTCCTCCTTCGGCACCGTCCAAGAGCTCCAGAAACACAAAACTCTCAACACTTGCTCGGCACTCTTTGGATTTGACTCGGATGACGAAAGTTAACACGCCTTATCGAAATCTGCTCGTTTGACCAAAAAATATGGACACTTTTTTACTTTGGTTGGGATATGAGAGGGACTGCAACTCAAGTGTTATAGACACAGGCACATTTTTTTTTTTCAAAAAGAAATCATGAATACCAACCAGATACAATATGTTGATCAAGAAGGCTCTGATTGTTTCTCAATGATTGTCTGTCATCAGAAAAATCCAAATGTCCACCCGTCTTCTTGCGTGGCTTTGTGCCATTTGCTCGCAATCCCCCAAAAGTCAGCCTTAGAGTATAGAAATCGAACCGAAGACAAAATAATGTGTTGCCGGTACGACTACGCAGTCTTCCAAATCCATCTCTCTCAAGCTGGGAGAGCCAATCAAAAGGCTCGCTGGGCATGAGAGGAATATCTGATTTTATGAAGTGTGTATTTATTTTTAAGGTCGTCCACATTGTGATTATGGGAAAATGAGTGGAGCCGTTTACTCAAGCAATCGCCAAAATAAATCATGGAAATCTGCCCGGATCGCTTTAGTATTAAATGACATAGAAAGTAACGTGAGATGCAAAAACAACTTAGAGGTCAAGTTGTGTACACATTTTTTTGTATGTATTAATTATTTATGTGTACAAATGTAAAATACATATTTGTTATGGTACCACGCCAAACTATTTTTGTTACATAAACTGACTAAAATCCGTTTAATTAAACAAATGAAAAAAAATGCGTCTGATTCAGGAGATTTATTTTATTTAAGCGTTGCATATTTCATTTATTAACATATTGCTGTCATAGTGGAAAAAATAAAGGAATAACATTTTATTTTTTGCATCTCATTCTTATAAGCATAGTTGTAGAAAATGTGCAGGCTTCTTAATATAAACAAGCCCTGTCTCCTACAAGTCAATTGCATATCGTCAGAGTAGTAAACATCTCTGTGCAGAAGAAGTGGTTGAACATCATGTCGTCTTATAGTGACACCCTGCCTAGTCGGGAAAAAGACAACTACTCAAAGGAACTTCCAAGAAAAGGACATAAGAAGAAAGGCAGTGCATTCAAGGATTTCAGGCTGCATTAATTCCAACATGCATTTCACATTTAACATGCTGCAGTGCTTTTACTATTGCTTTGGTGTGGTTGGTGAAACGCAAAGACGGGATTTATCATGACCATTATGCGGAGAAATACACAAATGGTGGACGATGTCAACTTTAACCTGGGAAGTAATGCATCTGGGAGTTAAGAAATTTCACTGGAAACTATATTTGATTAATAAATGAGGATGTGATGCAACAGACATGGCTCACACAATGAAAAGAGCACAGGACAACAAAGAAATATTACTTTTTTTTTTTTGAGATCAGGTCCAACAGAGCTGGGACACATTTCACAGTAGTTGTGTTTTAAAAATTTGGAGGACCAAGGTGAGTGCATGTATCTCTCTCTGTGCTTCTCTGCCATTATCTGAGCCTCAATCCTACAAAAGAGCACCACCTTTAAAAAAAAAAAAAAAAAAAGTTTGTAAATTACACCTTGAGTTGACTTTAAGTTAAAATTAGCTCATTTGAAATGTGCCACTCTGCTTCAATGACATCACGAAAATGAGTTTAATTCCATTGAATCATTTTCATTTGAAGTTACGCAAGACTCCTGAGTTTCTGAAATTGGATTAAAATGCAGATTATATCTGGAATTACAACTTTTTTTGTGCAAATTCTCTGAATTAATTATATTGCCCCACAACAGCGTGTAGCATGTGTCACACCTGAAAAGGAGCAGTACAATTAGACGGTAAAGTGCAAACGGTTCCCTCTCACCATTCATAAATGAAAAAGATTTTGCATAAACGGTAGGAAAGAGAGGAAGAAGAGTAGGGAACCCATTTCCAGAAACATAAAAGAGATGCAGAGAAGACGTCGATGTGTTTTCAGTGGCTGCTGTTCGAGCTCCAGTCGTATGGGAGGAAACTGATTTTGGCTTTTCCGGCTGCAAGGACTTCCTTCAAGCTGGTCTTCTTGGGGGAGTCGCTCATGTGCTTCAGCACCCACTTCAGAAGCTGGGAAAAAGACATCAAGAATTTAGTTTGAAGCCTCCGCGGCTAATTTAATCAAAGGAGATATTTTGAAAAGCAGCGGTGAGGGTCCCGAACGTATTTTTGTCGCTGAGTTTTTTTTTTAAATATATATTTTCGATATTGTGGGCAGTTACCTCCTCGTCAGTTCCTCCAAAGTCAGCCTTGTACCACTTGAAGATCTGACTGAGTCGAACTTCTTTTTTCACCGAATCCACCACGCAGGCGTCGTCATTCTCCAAGAAAGCCTCGGCTGCCGTGCGGAGCTGCTTGTCAATGTCCTGCCAGGTGTGAGTACAACAATGTTTAACTAAAATCGAACTCGTACATTGTTTGAGTTTGACGTTTGCTGTTTTAGTTTTTATTTGAAGGAAACGTACCTGCGGTGTGTAGGTCTTGATGGGAGGGCAGCCTTTTGCGCCACAGTTCAAGGCAAAGTGAATGAGCGGTTCAACGTCTTTGAGCGCCACCTGGTGGACATAACGGGAAGTGAAACTAAAGCCAAGCCAATTCGTTATTATACAATGGAACCACAAAAGATGAATGCCACGAAATTCAGTCGAAAAATGTGATTTGTCTTTTTGGAATACAGTGAGCACCTAAAGGACAGACAGCAATCTAAGCCACGAATTTCACAGAACAGACTCAATTGACATCTAATATCTGTCAATAAAATATTTTGCAAAATAAAATATTCTGCCATTTCCATCGGCATACTTGTAGTCGTGGGTCCGTTTTGGAGAAAGGTCTTCGAAACTGTGCCACACCTTTCCTGTTCCCTCTTAGCACGCCGTTCTCAATATCCTGTAAGGTGAAGACTTCTCCTCCAATCAGATAGCTGACGTAGTTGAAGAACTACATAAGTGCAAGAACATAGAAAGGCAGTTGCCGGGAGGATTCTCGCAAATGATGAGGCACGTTAAGAAGGTTCCGGTCGCACTCTGTATCTTTGCCAACTGTTGGTGGGGGCCCCCATGCGGAGGTAACCGTGGATGACCAAAGCATTGTAGATGTTGATGAAGAAGGCCAACGTCTCCTCCCGGGATAGCGAAAGGAGCTTGACCCTCTGCAGCTGAATGGCCAGATCGGAGTAGCGCTGGAAAACGGGATTTGCCGACATGCCTTTGTAGTCCACCGACTGAGAGAGAAAAATTACGAGTGTTAGAATACGGGTAATTGTTGTATTTCGATAACATCACAGACGAGACCGCTTGGTGTTAAAATAAAAACGTAATCAGAGTGAGTCGTCACCTTGCCGTCAGCAGAGAGATGCTCCGAGAACAACTTGAGAATCAGTTCACGCAAAAGCAAGGAGAGTTCCGCCGCTAAGAGAGCGAGAGAGAGAGAAAAAAAAAAAAAAATTTACTTATAAGACATGATAAAAAAATGATAGACGAATTGCAAACATTGATATTAATATAACAAAAAAATAAATCCAGCGGCTACAGGACTGCGCATGTGACGAATGAGCAATAGAGGGAATGCAAAGAAGAAAGTTTCAAGCCACACGCAAGAGCAGATTAGTTGGTAAATCGGTTAAAAAAAAACACACACAAAACTCATATATAAGTGCATCTCAATAGAGTTGAATATTGTAGAAAAAAAAATCAGTATTGTGGTTTCAGTTAAAAATGAAACTCGCACTGATGAACTTTTCAAGGAAATACTTTTCAGAAAGCCAATTCCTACCTCACTTCCGCGTTAAAACTATTTTTAATATATCTTAACTCATTGGCTGCCATTGACTGCTATAGACGTCAAATATCCGGCAAACTATCATCACGATTATAGAAAGTAAAATGAATAAATATTGCACCGTGTAGTCAATCTACAAGTTTTATTTTGTGAACTGATACTAAAATAAGGTTTGTTTTCCCGTGATATTGAGATTTATTGAAACGGACCTGTCGTTTACGTAGAAACAAAAACTCACATAGAAATACACTGTAAGAGAAAAAAGCTGTCCCCGCAAATTCGGAAGCACTGAATAGCAAAGAATGAGGACGATTGCGTCTCCAGATTTTTGTCCAACACAGTCTCGAGCAAAGTTTTTTACCACCACAACCACCAGATGGCAAAAGACAACCCCAACGTTGCCTTGCGGGTCGAGTAAGCAGCAGCGACAAAGGAGCAATTGAAAAAAGGATTGGCGGACAGTCAGCTTCGGCGTACAAAGTCCACGTGAACACAGACCACCCGACGCGACCCGACGTACCCTCGAGGGGACTGCAGGACGCCGTCTGTCCTGAGTTGAGGGCGGAATGCGGGTCGTCCTCCAGTAACCTGAACAACGTGTCCCCGCTTGCGGCTCCAAATCTGCCATCCGATTCCCCGCGCTCTCGGGCAATGACCATGTACTTCTTCATCACCAATCCGTGGCCAACGCTCATGGCGTTATCGTGGTCTAGCATACACAGCACCGTCAGTCAAGGCTGGACAGGACCCCATTTTACAAACAACGCCATTGTAGAAATGGACTCCGGATTGGAATTTGATGTAAAAAAAAATCAAAGAAGTCCACTTTTACTGCTGCTTTTGAACCTCGCTTACCCATGCCCTTGTGGTCCTGGAGCCAGGCAAGCAGTTTGTCCTTTGAGAAGCTCTTCCTGGAAAAAGCCAGCCCGTTTCTGTGAATGCCAATCAAATTGGCATCTTTAAGCTCCGCAACCAGGTCAGCCAAGCCGTCTTTCTCACAAACAAATTCTGACAAGGAGTACAACAATAGAAACGTGACACTTCCACGTCAAAGTCAGCATTCTCTTCACATGGTGAGTGTCATTTGAAATGATTTGTCACGCCAACCCCAGCTCATTTGTGATTGACAGTCAGGCGGTGTCTGTTTCGGCTCTTTGGCTTCCTGTAGTGATACCAAACGAGAACTAAACACAGCCTGAAAACCGGTGGAATCCATAAGAACTCGCTCAACCTGTCGACGACTGCCAGTTCGTGTTGCCGCTGCTTGTATCCAACGGTTTTGGGTCAGTAAACATCCAAGCGTTAACCTAATGAAGGCAAATTTTTTTTTTTTGTACATACCGGGGTTATGATGGGATTTTTCATTCTAAGTTGTTTTTTCGTTTTCAATTAATTTAGTTTTTTCACTTTTAGAACAGGTTTGTTAGTTTAATTTTTTTTTTTTTTTAAACTGTTTTGTTTCTGTTTAGTTTTTATTAGTATTAGCATTAGTTTTTTTTAATGTAATATTTGTTGAGGGAAATATTTTTTTTTAAACAAAAAAGGTCACAATAGTATTTCGTAATAAAGTCAAGTAAACTACAATTCCCAAACAAATTGCTCGACTTTCCTTTATCTTCACGGCTAATTCGTAATACCGAAATAAATATATTTAAAATCGACAACGACGGAAACAAGGGATATTTTCATTGTAATTATAATATTTTTTATAAATAAACGTTTTTTTTCCCAGTTATTTATTTTTTTTAAACACACTTGTCTTTATTATATTTCATTAAGGAAAATGTTTCTTTCAATTTTAGTTTTATTTTTATTAATAATGAACTGTACTGTACTCGTCATTTTGCGTGCGCGTGTATAGCTATAAGCTGTTAATGCATTTAAATATTATTTTGTAGCAAAGTTTGGAAGAATTTAAAATGCTATTAAGGTGTTTGGACATTGTAGTTTGTGTTTATGATTTGATGTATAAATATTGGAACTTTTAGGGCAGTGACGATTATTTGCTGAAATCCGCCGTCAAGTCCGTCTTGAGCGGACTCCACTATAAAATGTCTCGATGTGGAGCACACGTTCATCTCAAGCACTGAAACTTTAGTTCACAGGAGATGAACACACTATGACACACTTTATGTCGAAAGACCAAATCTTACACATGTGCCAACCGAGGTTTCCTAACTACTTCAAATAAAAGTGACAGCGCAACAGCAGCTCTGTAAACACTCTCTTGCAAAAAAAAAAGTTTAAATCATTTTGAGAGGCCACTTCTCCGCTGCATTGTGTTCGTGTCAGTGTTTACATATCTGTTTTTTTGTGCTCCTTTTCTCCAAAACATTATTTTATTCCCAAACTATAAATTGTGCAACATACGTTGTTCTCGGCGGTCAGTGTCCAAAGCAGCACCCTGTGACTGTTTCCCCTCTGGTAGCGGCAGAGCATCAGCTGGAAAAGGTTCCTCCTTGACCATTTCCACCAACTTTTGGAGCTCCTCTGGACTCTTCAACAAGGACACAGATCAACAACTCCACTCATGTTTTAGTTTTGTCGTGTTATCAAACGCTTTGTGTCCTCACCATTTTCTGCAGTTTTTCATTGCCTCCAATATAAAGGCTGTTGAAGAATATTAGTGGGACCGTGACCCGTCCTGTCAGCTTCTTCACCGGTGCCTGCAGCTCAGGATGCTCATTGAGATCAACGTCACAAACCGGAACTCGCAAGGGTGCCAAAAAGGCCTTAGCCTGCCGGCAGTGTGGGCAGCCTTTGACGGAGTAAACGGTCACCCGTCCCTTGTCACTGTTTTTAAACTTCTCCATCTACAACAACATAGAACATTTATGTTTGAACGTTCTTAGGTTGTTGGGTTTTTTTCCCCTCACACACATGCATTCACAATGAGAACTTCCAAAGTCAAACACCCCCAAACTGTACTGTACTGAATTTAAATTCAATATAGGATAGCAACATCTCTTCAAATGCAATATTGTTTTAATTACTTAGGCTAAAGATATGCTATTTTAGTGTACACAGACACGCATAAACACACGAGCACAATCTCTATAACGTCAACAGCAGCGCTAAATTAAAACCAATATTTGGGTGCAAAGTCCAGGGTTCAAATTCTTTTGACTCACAAAACGAGTGCACGACCATTTTGGAGAGTAAATAAAACAACTGAAGACACGCAAGTGCGCGACTATGTCTATGTCAGCAAATACGCTACAATGACCAAGTATCAAGCTATTACACGTTAATACACGTCACATACCTGGAATTTATGACATAACATTACCTGTAAATCGTGTCCCAATTTTTCGGTGCCTGTGAAAATAAATCGTTAAATAACACCGTTAGTTGAAATGGTCCAGTTGAGTAAATTGAAATACATGAGTGAATTTTCAAGGTTAACCCGACTTGATAAGACGAACGTTCCGACTGTTCAGCACGCGCATTAGAATTAACTGCGACCCAGCTACTGCGGCTAGCTTGTTCATTATGATGCGTTCATGAGCACCCGGAAATCTAAAAACTAAAATCTACTGAGTCCATCTACGAAAGAATAGTAACCTTATATATAACTTTATTGATATAAATGTATTACATATATTATATATTGCACAATAACTCATATTATTACATTTATTTTTCATGTTTTTATTTATTTATAATTTAAGTTTATTACACCCCTATGATTTCCGCGTAACATGAATTCCACTGAAGTTTTAAGAAGCAGTATTGGCTGATGCATCCAGACTAGATACGCTCTAAACAAAGCACATAAAATAAGATGAAAATTCCAAATCGTTATAACATTTGTCCAAAATAAAAACACGTTGTTTGTGGAGGTTCATATCGCAATCCCAACCTAGATGCAGCAACCGATCATATTGCAGTTGACGATGCAGCAGCCAATCATATTTCAGCCTGGCGTGTCCTACTGAGAACTTTCGCGAGTCTCCCGATCATAGACTTCCTCATTTGGTAGAATCTTTTTTAAACGTTCTAAATTTTCCACCCTTAACACCATGGTGTCCCAATAAAACAATTGCTTGATATAAACGCATTGTACTGCTTATTTACAGCGAAAATATCTGCAGATTTTTAGACCGGAACCATGTCACTTCTTGTCTTACCCGGATATGTTTCGAGTCGGACTCGGTTAATTTGGTTGCTGCTAGTCTGTTCGTTTACTTTGTGATGAATAAAATGTCGCCTCTGTCAGCATCGGAGCGTTGTGGGTGTTTGAAAATATTGAATTTGATGTCAAACGCGGACCTACTTTCGCTGAGTGATACTGTTACCAATAAGATGATTATGGTGGAGGATATTACAGGTATGTCCACTCTGGGATAGCAAGTCAGTCAAATGTTTACTTAGTTGGTCACATTCAGTGTAATGACATAAAAAAGGTCAACGTCATTTCTTTCTGGTGAATATTTTGCACTAAATACAAGTGTAATGGTCCTTTGTTTTGTTTTGTTTTATTTTTATTTTTCAAATGAAGAGGCTAGAGAGACAATCCTCTCCTTCACTAAAAATGCAGAGGAGCTTCTCAAAAGGAAAAAGGTCCACCGTGACATCATATTCAAGTACCTGGCTAAAGAAGGGGTGGCAATGCCCCCCAGTAGTGAGAAACACCAATTGGTGAAGAGGACGCTGGAGCTTTGGTCAACTGAGGAGGTAGGGACATATTGAAATATTTGGACGCACCCAAACAAGCGGATTAAGTTGGTTTTCTTCAAAAAAACTTAATTGACGTTCTTTTCCAGGAGATGCATTATGTGTTATGTATGATGGGGCATACGTTTGTCAAAATACCCCAAGCATTTTTTTAATTGAATGGTCTTTCTATATCTTACATGTTCACCTATTTTGTGTGGGTGGGTCTGGAGTATAATTTGTCTTTGCAGTGGTTCGCCATACACAAAACAAAAACCCAAAAATTAACTTGGTTGTTTTCATCATGTAATTCCTTTAAGGCGGTGGTTGAAGAACATATTCCTGGAGTATCCGATGACACCAAACCAGTGCCAAACACAGCCGTGAAGACGGCAGACGTGCAGGCTGACGTTGGCTGCGACACTTTGGCCCTAGGGCAGCAGTTCTGCAGTTGGTTCTTCCAGCTGTTGAACAGTCAAAACCCGTCACTGGGCCAGCAACCTCAAGACTGGGGACCACAGCATTTCTGGCCGGATGTGAAACTCAGCCTTGTTGTCAGGTATTAATGTCAAAGTCTGATCTATATTTACTGGCCATAGTCTGAGATAATTACATTTTTCCCAAGTTATACATAGTAACCCCCTTATATTCACAGTTTGGCTTTTGTAAGTTCACCTATTCACAGAGTTTGGATGAGCTAACACCTCTGGAGCCAAGCAACTATGTTGAGGAGTTTTAATTTAGACTGGGTACAGTCGCTGACGTGCTTAGAATTGTTTCTTGACTGGGACAGTCAAGCATGCAAATGCAAAATGACAACTCTCAGAAAGAGCTGCTGCCGGCAACAATTCACACCTTCATCAAATCTACATGTAATACCAACTCTCTATGTATTATACTGCCCCCTGGTGGCCAAAACACGAACACCAGAATGGACAATGCATATACATTGAATTAAGCAACCATGATGCACAAACTGTTTAATTCTTTTTGCATCACACCACTGTTTTATAAAGTTGTAATTGTCTCCCTCAGAGCTGGCGATGACCAGTTGGAGGAGTTCCAAGGTGCCGAACTGGTCAGCTGTCGTCTCCTGGCCTTGGCCAAGGAGGAGAATCTCCATTTCAGCCCCAACTTGGAGCCGCATGGCCTCAAGGCGCTGTCCTCCCCCCACGGCCTGGTTCTGGTGGCCGTTGCCGGGACCATCCACAGAGACACGAACAGCCTCGGGATATTTGAGCAAATATTTGGACTCATCCGCTCACCGTTGGAGAACAACAGCTGGAAGATCAAGTTTGTCAACATGAAGATCCGAGGGCAGGATGCTCTGGTTGGGACGCAGACGACGTCACCGACCTTGACTTACAACTCCAGTGAACTGCAGACGCTCTGTAGTTTATGATTATTTTTAACATTGCTTTGTATTTTGTTATATTGTGTTTTACGTTTTACACACCAAGGATGACTGAGAACTGTTTTATTTATTGGGTTTAGAAAGTAAGCCAAAAACACAACTCCTTTCTTAGAATAATGCCAATGTGTGTATCGGTCAATTTGGATGCACAGGAATGTTGGTTATGTTTCTTAATGCATGAAAAAAAAAGATTTGACACAATTATTGTTTTTCTATTAGATTTTCTTTTACTATGTTGTGAGATTTGTTGATCTGTGACAACTGGCATGTAAATATTGTAATATATTAAATAAAGAGGTTATATTGATTATTTGGACGTCAAAACCTTTTAACTGAAAATAAATTAATTTCTTACATAATGTCACTCACATTACTAACATTACATGAATGTTATCCGGGTTTTTTTTGTATGGATCGGACTCATTTTTTTAAAGTGTTGTTGTTCCCATATTGGCCTCTAGATGGCTCTGTTGCTCCTCCAGTGTGTCTCCTCGTCCCGGCTGCGCCTCCTTCATTACGCGGAAGGCAGCCGGAGTAAATCGGCGGCTCGGTTTGTTGTAATCTCGTCTGCGACCGCCGGCTCGCTCGCTCGCTCTCTCACTCACTCTGCCGTCCGCCATGGCGACCGCAGAAAGTCTCTTCTCCGATCCGAGCAGCACCTAAAAAGTCACCTGGACCTCGTGACCCGTGTTCCGTAATTCGGCCCGCCGCGGGACGCGCATGTGATCCACTCAGCCGGCGGATCCAAAGGTGTGGAATTTAAAAAAAAAAAAAAAAAGAGGCATTCCAAGGTGGAATTCGTACGGGTAAGATTTCGAGCTCGCCAAGTCCCGTGTGTTCTTGAAGGAAGTGATCCAACTTGTTTGAGGAGATTAGGGTTAAGTCTTACGTGGTTGTTCCGTCGTTCTGTGGCTTTCGTGGGAGACACTTGAGGCAAATCTTTCACTATAGAAACGAAATTTGCCTTTTGCATCGCATTAATGCATCTTTAGTGGATTTGCGCAGAAGGCTGCGGTCGTGTTGCTTGCTTTTTTTTGGGGAGGGGGGGCGCCGTAACGTGCACGGAAATGCACGTTTATGCTCGTAATCTAATTTGCACCGTTTGACCAGGTGAGTGTAGTTATCGTCGCACATGATGCATGCAAACATGCTGCGCTTTGCAGCAGTCTGCTCCATGAACCTACATTACAAAACCGCCATTCAATTCCAATGAATCCCTGCAGAGGCTTTAAATTGCATGCCCGCTTGTATGGACATCCTGCTGATGTTGCTTGGCTAGATTTCCAATTGGCAAAAAAAAAAAAAAAAAAAATCCCAGTGGGAATTTGTCACGCTCCAACCACACCCCGGTGTGAGTGAAGGATGCCGCTGTGGTTCCAGTTTTGGCACAGCTGGTTGTTTCGGTGCAGAAGGGCCTGTGGCCATCCAGCTGTCACTAAAGCATTCCAGCTGTGCGGTGTTGACCCTTACTGAGGAGCCCTTGTGTGTTGCCCCCTGCACACAGAAGAACCACTGTTCCAGCCCAGGAGATCCTAAAAGCCAGTTGCCCTTTTTTTTTTTTTTTAACAGCTCCATGTTACACATTAGTGGGGAATTTCAAACCAGCATGTTCAAAGGCAGGGTCATTATCGGCGCAAAACACCCAACACGAGCGGGCTTTGCCTTTTTCACGAAGGGCCCCTTTGCTTTATGACACGGAGCAACAATGACAAACTGTTCAGGTCTTTGCATAGTGACCTATTCGGGGGAAGTCTTAGGCCTTGACTCATGACCAGGTGATTCATTTCGTGGCACGGGAGTGCGTGTGTGTGTGTTACACTTCCTCACTCCTTCCTTGTTTGTCTGAGATATTTGTTGGCTTTGAAAGTGTGTCCAGGTTCAAAAGGTCACTTCATACAGTACATTCTATTCTATTCCATTTTCTTTGTTTTTCATCAATGATTACATCGCATTTGGGCAGCGCTGCCGTAAACAGTCGTTCTCGTACGCCACTTCCTGCTCACTGTCAGATGAGAGCCCTCAACCCTGGGAAATCCAAGTGCAAATGATTGTTTGTCTGTCATGCACCTTGTCCTGGTAATCAATCCAGGATGGACTCTGGCGCTTGTCCAAAATCATCAAACTTGAATAATGTGGTGCTTTGACTTACAAGCTGAATTCATTCCGTTACCACGATCATATCTCAAATCAGCATTTTGTGCTTTGCGTCTGCTCGGTCCTTGGCCTGTTGTCTTGATGCACTCTGTTGAATTGCATTATCCACTTTGGGCGCGAAACGTTTGGCAGCGGTCGTGCACCTCTGCGGCGCTTGAGCGGCCGGCCGCCCACGCTCGTGGGGGCAGAACCCGGACGCAGTACCCGGCGAGGTCTTAGAATGACATCAGACGGATGGAATGTGCGCTCAGGAGAGAGTCGAGCGTGGCAGCATGGCACCGGGGAGGGTTTGTGGGCATTCTCAACAAAAAAACAGCATGAGATTGTCCTCAACTGACCTGTTCGAATGAGACAAAAGCTAAACTTTAAAGGAATTTCTGTGTCGTTAAATCAATAACGTTTTTAATGTCTCGCCGATTTGGGCACTGCCGCCTTGTAATTCCGATGTCAAATTAAATTACCGCCGTCTGATTTTGTGCCTTGAAATCAGGAACATGCTCAACATTACTTTCCACTAATCGCGACCATTAGCAGTCAGTGTGAATCCAGCTCTCGTCATTACCGCGTTAATGTGAGCAAAGGGGCGGAGTTTCGTGGCTCATTGCTTACCGATGCCGTTTGTGACGTCTGTGCAGGGTGGGCAGTGAGCCACGCAGGGCAACATGGCAGATCCCGACCCGGAGCCCGTGACGTCGAGAGCAGGGCACCGTCTCGGGGCCCCGGAGACTCTTGGCATCAGTACGCTCGACCCGGCGCACAGACCCCCGGCCATGCCCGCCGGGAGGCACGTCACCATCCGGGTCCATATGTTGGATGACACAGAGGAGCTCTTTGACGTCTCGGTGAGTTTCCAAATCATCTTTCTGCTTGCGTTGGTTCCGAAGAGTCTGGTAACAGGTTGTCATGGCAACCGCATGATCGTTCATGTTTTCAATTCATTAATGAAACTGGAGGGAGCGTACATGTCATGGTTCATCCGTTAAATGTTCTCAAACGGATTCTGCTGACTGCTTCCGACATACTCAAGCGTCTCGTCGATTTGGCCTCCAGGTGGGAATGAGGATTTTGCCAACGCGCTCTAGTGGCAAATCATGTTGTTCATGTTGATGTTGACTCGCTATGGATTGACAGTTGCATAAGTAAACATAAAGGAGAGGATTTTGCGCAAATTATATGCTTCCACAGGATGAAGGATGCAAGCTGAACTAAAATGCCGCTTTTAAATGAAGATGCTGATTGACTATTTTGTGACGGGAGATTTTTACGCGAGTATTTTTACGAGGCAGAAACGCTACTTTCACTACATTTTAAGGAGCTGAATTCAGCTTGTATTTGTACCAGCAGATATTTATTTTCGTTATATTTATAGTAACAGTCTTCAGTTCACTTGACCTTGAACAGGATGAACGGGAAAAAATGGCATTTTCGTGATAGTTGACGAAGTATGCCGTCCATACATGAAATTTGCATTTTGATGACGATTGTTGCAATCTTTTTTTTTTTTTTTTTTTTTTTTTGGCATCATCTCCTCAACCTGGGATTTGGTTCGGAAACACTCAATTTAATCTCTGGAATGGCAGCCGAGTAAAAAAAAAAAAAAAAAAAGGATCTTTGACGTCTTTATCCGTCAATGGCAGTGAATGAGTTAACCAGGGCCTCGAGGACACTTTGTTATTTTTCTCGTTACTGCAAATTATCGCACAGGAGACCAATGTTGCGATGATAATACAAAGATGGTGATGTGAAAAATGTTTTACATAATTAATGGCTTGAAATGGAAATAAGCCACTTCAGGCTAAAAATACCCTTAATCAAATTGGACATGACGAATGTTCTTCCTCCTCTCGTCAGCCAATGTTTTCATTCCCCACATGTTGTACGATTTCAATTCACCTCCAGCACTCTTGCATTCGTCTCCAAATGCAGAGTAGCGCACGAAGCGTTGTGGTGTCGTTTTCAGTTGACCAGGATAAATCTTTTGTCACGGAGCGGCAGCCGCAAATGGAAGCTCAATTCGGTCAATTTAACTCACATTACGTCCTAAAAAATTAATTCGGCCCAATCTTGTTATGCCTGGAGGCGCCTTCACAACAAAGACAAACACATTCTCCTCACTTTCACTGTGATTACCTGCAGACTTCCTCAGATTCGATTCGTCTTTTCCTTGACAGAGAGTCTAACGAACAAACTTTTTTTTTTTTCTCGAGAGCCTGTTTTGTCAGTTCTTCTCTTTTACTGTAGAATTCGACTGGGTTTAAAAAACTCGATATATCGAGTTGAATCCATTTTCCCTTTCGTAGCCCGATATCGTAACTGCGTTGGTGAAATTGAAAATGAATCAAAAGTGAATCGTGAATTGAAAATTGAATCGAATCTGGCTCTCGTGTATTGAATCAAATAGATTCTGGAAATTTGAATCGACGCCTAGCCCGACTGTAGAACAGGGATCTTCAATCCTGTTCTTTGAGCGTCGCTGTCCTCCCTGATGTGCATCGCTCCCTTCTGCAACGCACCAAATTCAAATGATCAAGATCGTCATCTAGCGTCAGCAGAACTTTGCTGATTATCTGATCATTTGAATCCGTTGTGTTGCATCATTAAGAGCCGGAAAACCGGCAGGACACCGGCCCTTGAGGACCCCTGCTGTAGAAAGTCAAAATCAATCGCTGAAGTCACCTCAATAATGATGAAACATCCTTTTTCTTTATTGTTCGCACGCTGCTGAGCCTCTGGCTACATCCCCCCCCCCTTCTCCCCCCCACCCCATCGGGAAAATGGCACACCCCAGCCTTTCAAAAGCGCTGCTCGACAACATACTTTGTTAATTATTAACGGCGTTTTTAATCGAGTAACCGAGAGGTGCCAGGCATGCTCACATGACTTTTTAGTTCGGGTGACGAAAGGCATCGGGTCTAAAACGTCTTCTGCTGTAAATGATCCTCCCCAAAAAAAGTCTGCAGTTCTTTTCATTTTTGTTCCCACGAGTTCAAAGAGGCAGCTTTCCAGCTGAGTGGGCAAGGTATCAGATGGTTGAGAAACAAAAGGGGCCATCTTGTCATGTTGGGGGGTGCGGGGCGGTGGGGGGGGGCACATACCATACTGTGGCCTACTTATAGGCTGATGACTGGGAACACTCGTATGTAGATGCCGCGAATAACAGCGGAGTAGATGAGAGAAGGAAGAATTTCTTAATCAGGTCTGGATGAGGTTCAAAGTTCACAGGTCGCAAAAAGGGCATTTTTTTCCCCCCTAAATGGGCATAAAGCACGTAGCCGGGAAAATGCTATCGATGACTGGGTAAGATTTGGCATGGATTGAAGCGCGATTGAAATTCTTGTTGCTTCTTCAAAGTCCTTGGCCAATATGGGAATGTATTATTTTTTGCTCGTGCAGACTTCAAACCAAACCACTCCGACTCATCAGTGTTTGCTCAAGGCGTTTTCAAAGTTGCCAGTGCAGAGTGTGATAAAATGGGGGATGGGATGCTAAAATGCTTTGAAACCACTTTTTTTTTTTTTTTTTTTAGAAAAAAATTTGGACCTCAGATGCACCAGCTATCAGAATCATCGCAAATCGTCCGTTCTCTATCATATCATATCTCTCTATCGTAATGAGCCATTTTGTGTCTGACCTTTGCTTTGCGCATTCCAACTTGAGTTTGGTGTGTAAAGTAACCCTTCGTCTCTTGACATTTCCGTGTCCGTCCTGACAATCGATTTCCTGTCATCACGCTCTTATGAGTGTGTCCATCGCAGGTGATTTGCGGGGGATGTTAATAATCTCACCACTCTTTCATTGAAGATTTGGAACGTTCCCCGTTGCTGTCTTTGTTTGTATACTGTTGATATTATCGGAGGATAATCCATCATTAAAGCCGATAATACTGTAATCTGTCTATAGAGGCTTGAGGAGGGGTGGGGGGTGGGGCGGGCGATCCTGACGATTGTATATGCCCTGTTCACCCAGTCATCAGGTACTGTGGGATTAAATTCCCAATGAATCTTGACCAGTCCAGGAAGTAGTCCTCCTTTTGCAGCCTTGACTCGATCATCCTGTATCTAATGTTTGTCGAAATCCACCAAATTCCCATCCCAAGCTTTCTTCCAGCAGAGACCACCCAAGCCAGACGAGGACTCCGAAAGAAAGGGCCCATATGCATTTCAGTGGGACTCTCAAGAGTGCTTATCAAGCCACCATACTGGCGCCCATTCACGGCGATGGGACCTAATTAGCGCCGTTTCAGCGTGCCTTGTTAGCAGTTGAATGGCCACGAGGACTTGACGACATCATGAAGGGCTTCTTTCAACTCGTTCCTCAGCAGGCTTGTCCCTTGACTGGCTGAGCGGAGTGCATTCTCGGGCTTTTGCCAACTGTGGAGCAAAGTCTAAAAAGTCACACACGGTGAAGCCGTAGTGGCAATTGACGCTATGTTGAAAAATGGTTTTAAATGTGGCCTATAACTTTTTTTAAATATTAGACAAGGCTATGGCCTGATTTAATGAAGTTCCTCCTCTCACTTCGAAAGTTGCCAAACTGGGGCGTTGATAGAAGAGACGCAAGATGAATTCGTCCCGTGCCCACACTCGTATCTATATTTTGTTTGTTTGCCGTGTTATACTGCCTCCCGATGGCCAAGGCGGGAACTGCAGAAGGAGCAACACTATGAATAGAATGGCAGCATTTAATCCTGCGGCACAGATATAAATCTATAAATTACAATATTAAAGAGTGTTACGTTTCCATTTTAAAGAACGCCAACTTGACTTAAACTTCCTTTCGTGACATTTAGTAGACGTGCCCAGTGGTTGGCTGGAAACCAGTGCCGGGTGAATCCTGCCTCTCCCCAAAAGTTGCCAAGACAAGTTTCACCTCACTCATGAGCCGAATGAGGAAAATTAAAAAAAAAAAAAATCGGAATGAATAAAACATGTTTGATACATAGTTGTACACCCCAAGATAAATTAAAAAAAAAAAAAATAATAAATAAATTCTTAACAGGAGTACCTCCCTTGTACAAGTTGCTTTTTTATGATTTCAGACTACCAAAGGTTCACAGTAGCTCACGTTTCATGCTGTGTATTTTTAAATACGACATCTTGACTTGGAGGAGCGGCGGAGCGCCGATTTTTGGGGGTGGGGGGTGAGTGTTGCTTTTTCTTGTCATGGAGCGGCGCGCTAAATCCTTTGAAACCCGCTCGCCATGGTGGGGATGCAGTCTGCTTCTTCTTGCTTACATTGCTCAAGGCGTAGAAGTGGCACAGTGATTTAGTCACAGAGGACATGATTTGGGAGAAGCTTTTTTTTTTTTTATTGGCTGGAAGAGAATTTGATTGGCTGGTGTGTTTTTTTTGGGGGGGGGGGGCAATGGGAAGCAGCCATTAACCCAACTCCCTTTTGTACCATGTTCGAGTTTTCAAAAGCCATTAGTGTTTCCTCCCCGTTCTCTAATATGAGTCATCCACTATTAATGCTATTTTTTTTTTTTTCTCGGTACCTGAACGCAGATGGTTGGTTTCAGGTTGATTGAGTCGGGCTGCAGTGATGAATCAAACGACGAGGCTAAGGAGATGGTGATAAACTTGGTTGCAAGCAGCTGAGTGGGCCTGGCTTTTAATGAGGAATGCAAATGAAGGAATGGTGAAAGTGTGTCGATAAATGGCCTCCTTTTATTATACCCCCCATGTCTACCAACAAAATGATTGCAGGCCCATAAAGGAGACATCAGGAGAATCTTGATATGGCAATAATACTGGGAATTGCCGCTATCTAGGAATCGTTTCACCAAAGATATTTTATTATTTGTTCACACTTTGGGGAGTCTTAAAATAGATGTTTCTTGCTGGTGTTCTTTTCCCAGCAGGACAGCTTCTGGCTGCTTTTAAGCTGTTGTCTTTTTTTTTTTTTTAACGCAGCCAGTAACATTCCACGAATGGCTCTCGGGTCGCTCTGTGAGCATTCAGTATATCACAATTAAATGCAAGCTGAATCTTTGGAAGGTTACACAGAATCAGGCGGCCTGCGTGTGGGTTGCCATGGCGACAGCAGAGGTGGGTGAGGAGCGTCAGTGGAGAGAGTCTTCCACTGATATGCAAGTAGTACTGGTGGGGGGAGGTTGAGGGACGTGCGTTGGGGTGTTGGGGGTTCCGCGCTGAGCCCCGAGTGTTAGCGTGGGGATACTCGGCCTCACAACAATTACGCATAACAATCGGCCTCAAGGTCTCCTCTCTGGTGTGGCTTTTATTGAAGGCGCTGCTGTCAGCTGTCATGGCTGCGTCTATGTCCCCTGGAACGTGCGGCTGAAGTGCTATCATGTTTTCCTCAATCTCCACCTTGTACTGTATAATGTGCCACAATGGCAGCTGTTTATAGACGAGACGATGGCTGGTGCATTAGTTTGAGAGATTGTGCTGTAAAGCTATTATCCATTGCAATGGAATCTCCAAAGTCTAGCTGAGTAGGATTTTTACGTAAGATGCAGTCAAAAAAAAAAGTTAACATTAACATAATTAGCTACAATAATTTACAAAATCCTGAACGTCATGGAATGTCTCAGAGACGGTCATGTATCAACGCATCTCACCGCTACGCTTTCATTTGCTTTATTTAACAAATGGTAACAAAATATACGCATAATATTTTTTATTAAGCTACCGTATTTTTACGGCCAAAAGACGCGCAGTATCAAAGGGCGTAGCACCAGTTGAAGGTGCTAGCTCGCGCCTGCTAGCTCGCGCCTGCTAGCTCGCGCCTGCTAGCTCGCGCCTGCTAGCTCGCGCCTGCTAGCTCGCGCCTGCTAGCTCGCGCCTGCTAGCTCGCGCCTGCTAGCTCGCGCCTGCTAGCTCGCGCCTGCTAGCTCGCGCCTGCTAGCTCGCGCCTGCTAGCTCGCGCCTGCTAGCTCGCGCCTGCTAGCTCGCGCCTGCTGACCGGAGTTCACAACTCTAAATCTATTTTTATCCGGCTACTCGAATAATTCATTCTAAAAATATTCGATAGCTCCATGAAGCCCTAAGAGTGAACAAATAAAAAAACACCTTACCGATGCTCTTCACACACTTTTTTTTAAACATAAAAACAACTCACAAATATCCAAAATACAGAAGCCGTGTTCTTAACACACAGTAGTTAAAATGCCTTTTTTTTTTGGTTTATTTATCGACCGAGTTGTGTTTGGGCTGGCACGCATTTTTCCAGTGATTCCGCATTCATTGACGGAAGTCTTGCGTCATTCTCGTGCCAACTGTTTGTCTGCACTTTACTTACATGATCTATGAACTCATGCTTGCCTTTTTCTCATAGCTGGAAATTGACATTTTGCAGTCAGGGGTGGGTGCGTGTGTGTTTGGTCATGCGAGGGACGCTTATCTTCCCCTCCCTCATATCCTGGTAATGTAATTTTGTCGCAGAGGCCGAGATGAGCAAGTGTGGGAATAAAGTGGTGGCTGATGAGAATACAAAGTTGCTTGGAATGTTGGGAAGGATATTTAATTCGTGTGGGAGGCATGGTGATAAATGATGATGCGTGATTCTAACAATCAAATGAGAGGTGGGGGGGCGATTGTGGAGTAGCTCATTTAATTAGCACATAAATGCATCACCTGATATGGAAACTAATTGCTACCTTACTGATGATTAAGGTATTCATTATACACTAGTAAAGTGTACTCTCATTGCCGTCTGAAATTATTCAAAAATTGAACGGAATAACTTTCAATTGTCAACCATCTGTAGTACATAGTACGAGCAAAATTCCTTGAATTCTTGAAAATTAATCTTTAAATGTAAGTTGAAAGAACAAGGCAAAAAAATAGTGACAAAGTAAAATAAGACCAAAGTCATAAAAATAAAAACCCGCTGCTCTTGCTCTGTGTGTGTTGGCCTCTTGGGGGCAGTGTGGAGCTGTGAATGCAGGAAGTACACACGTATGTGCTAAGCGAAGAAGAAGAAATTCTGTTCATATAACGCTTATTTCATACCAGTATTGTTATATCGCCATTCTGAATTTGTTCCGACAGCGTTTGTTTGTGAATATTCCGTATTTGTAGGAATATGACTTCTTCTGGAAGTCGATGCTAATTTCCTGTTAGCATCTTAATGTGATTTTTGCATTGACTTTAGCATTAGCACTGGTGTTTGTTTTTTAATTTTTTAAAGTTTTACAGTAAACTCCAACTGGGGTATCATTGACCAGTTCAAAGCTATAGTAAGAGAGGACAGAATCAGACGTTTGCTGCACAAGTAACTTGCCCACACACACCAGAGCTCGGCATAGTTTTTCTTCGATTATTATGGTTTTAAGATCGAGAGAAGTCGAAATCATCATTAAATCTTGATTAATTACCCAGCCCTAGTACATTACATATGCAGGTTTGTTTTGGTTTAATACAGAGCATCTTAAAAATTAAACTAATCAACCAAGATTTCCAGCAACGTTCTTTAAAAACATTAAAAATGCTTTGCAACACTGTGTGAAAAAGCTCAGTGGTATAGCGGAGGATTTATAGAGCACCCAGGCACTAAAGAAACATTTCTATAGCGGGATTGTTTTGTATACTGTGCACGCTTTGGGGGCGGCTGGCAGAGTGTTATAAATCTCTCATGTTGTTCCTATGGTAACCATGCTTGGATGTACCTTTCGTGGGCCATCCTCATGATCCAGTTGACTCGATGGGCTTATGTTTACCCAAAAAAATGTGTGATCTCCATTGTGGCAGATGCACCAAAGTGGATGCCATGACATTTCCAGCCTGTTCATGCATTATTCCTCTGAAGCTTCTTCCCCTTTGAGGAATGTCTCTGATCCATTCATTAAGCTCCTCAGCTGCGGAACGGCCTGCCATTAGACCCGGTAGCAGCGGGGTCGTATTTGACGGGTGTGGCTGGCTCCTCCCGGCCCCAGTTGACTGCGCGATCTTGATCCTGCTCTCAAATAAAGGGTAAAAGCCTTCTGGGATTGGGTGTGAGCCACGGCACGGTCCCTTTAATAAATTATGAATTTCTCATTGAGATTCAGGTTGATAATTAACACGTCTGAACTGAACAGTGCAAGAGTATGCTGATCTTTTACTGCTTATTGTACCTGGGGGGGATTGACTTGCACCTTCCTTGTCTTTGTCTCCTGGAATGTCATGACTTTTTCGACACACATATTTGCTGCTTGGTGTTGATGTTTTGCACTAATCGAAGTTGGGGGGGGGGGGCATTAATTGAAGCAGACAGTCATAAAATACAAAATGAAAACACTTGCAATGAGCATGGCAAAGGCAATTTTTCGATTTTTGTTTTGCGTCGCAAGGCAACATTTTTATTGTAAGCTAATTTAAGATCTGAGTGTAGTTAAAAAAAAAAAAAAAGAAAAAAAAAAAAGGAAAACGCGAGATACTTTTCGCCATTTCCTGAATGAGAAAAACAAAACACGAATACTACAGTGCGTGTGATTTCATAAAAACTGTTTTTTTTTCTGGACATGCTTTATTTATTTATTTATTTATTTTGCATTTTACAATAATTTTTTTTTTCTTATTCAAAACATGTATCATGCTAATGACATTCCATTCAAGTTTAACTGGTGAGTCCGTAGTATTTGACACCTTATGGGGGTCATTTTTGTGTACGACAAAGCACACACAAAAAAAAAAACTTAAGTGTTCCGAACCACCAACCATGAGCCTGCGTTGCCATGGCAATGACACGAGTTGCAATTTTCCTGATTGCAAGCCAATGCGCCATCCATTGAAACTGTTATTTTAAGGTCATCCAAGTATGATGATGACACATTGTTTCTTTAAGCGGCAAGGAAGACTGCAATGCTGTCGGTCCGCCGTAATCCCCAAATGTATTTTTTTGACACATTTCATTTCTTCACCCGGACACCCGAGTCCTGCCGTGAACTTCGCTGTAATTGAACCCACCTTGGGGAAATGGAGGCTACATGCGAGTGGGAAGGTGGCTGAAGAAAATTTCCAGGCGAAAAGGCGTCCACACTCAATGGCGATTGTTTTGCCGAGTGTGACGAATAAAAGAAAAGCGGTGGCTGCAGCTGTGGTATGAAAACGCAAAGTGTTGTGTAATGCATCTCACAAAGATGAGGATTCTTCTATCCTGCAGCAAGAGTGCAGCTAAGCTCCAGTTCTCTCTCTGCTTTTTTTTTTTTTTCTTTTTTTGTCAATCAAATCTCTTTGGCGTGCTTTAAGCTTCCCTCGTCAAACTGTTGAAGCGCTTTCGGCCCTGAGGAAGTCCGGCTCAAAGAATCAAAGCACGGTCATCGGGGGGCATCCAGGCAATGATCCTTAATAGATCTTAATGGATTTGTCCTCGGGGAGTGTCTTGTCTGTCACTCTTATTAAAGCAGGCGAGCTGCCCGAGTCATTTACACACCTCTGCTCAGTAATCAACACCTCATTCAGAAGAAGTTGAGGATGAAAACCAGGTGTAATTTACTGGACGTTATTATTTTTGTAAAGGCAAGCGGATGTGTACCTAAAATTGTGGCCAGTGAGACTTGTCTTTCTGTCGTATGTACTTTGTAGGCATAGATTAGAATTTTTCCAAGTTATTTAGCAATGATTTTATTAAAATCCAAAGTTGAGCTGACCTCAATGCAGACAGACGAATGTTGAAGCTTGCGACAGTATGTCGCATGCATTTGATTAGTTAAACCGCACTCAAATGACTACAATATAAGTGTGGCGATTATACTGCTCAATTTAATGGGAACCATACGACTGGAATTAAGACGGGTTATTTATTTATTTTTTTTGCATTCAAGTTGGAAACTTTCAGGAGAATTCTTCTGGAGCTGGAATAACGGCTGAACGATTTTGAAAAGTAATTTAGTAATTTAGTAATTTTATATATATAAATATATATATATATTTATATTTATTTATTTAATTTTATACATATATATATATATATGTATTTATTTATTTAATTATATATATATATATATTTCTTTCATTTATTTAATTTTATACATATATATATATTTATTTATTTATTTAATTATATATATATATATATATATATATATATATTTCTTTCTTTATTTATTTAATTTTATACATATATATATATATTTATTTATTTATTTAATTATATATATATATATATATATTTCTTTCATTTATTTAATTTTATACATATATATATATTTATTTATTTATTTAATTATATATATATATATATATATATATATATATATATATATTTCTTTCTTTATTTATTTAATTTTATAAATATATATATATTTATTTATTTATTTATTTAATTATATATATATATATATATATATATATATATACTATTTAAAGTCCGCTTGCACAATTGATTGTAATGATAAACTGCTGTACATTATTATCTGTCCTCTAATAATAACTGCCATTGTTGAATTAGTTGTTTTAATCAATGCTGACCATTATCATATTTGTGAAGGCACAATCTTTGGTGCAAGTGTGGCTAACGCAAGTCAGGGCACAGAGAAAGCAGTCATTTAGCTATGAATTATTTACAGGACTGCTTTGACTGTTATGGATGCTCAGTGCACCTGAATGGCTCCGTGGGGACGGATAATGAAGTTCAGTGGTTCTTTAAGAATAGACTTTTGCTTCTATATTAAGTTTACATTACATTGCGCAACGTGTAGAATGCCACTTGAAATGCGTTTCTGCTGAGGATGGACGTCATGATCGGTTAATTGGTTGAATGTATGAAGTCGCTTAATTGTATTTTGAAGCAATTAAAGCATAATTGAGTGCCCCACGAAAAAAATAAACTGTGATGTTAGCTACCTTGAGCTTTGATTATAACATAAATTTACTCACTACAACACGGCATAAAAAGTTTAGAACTTCCAGTGAGCGATTTGTCTCCTCACAATAAAAGAAAATAAATAACTATCAAATATGAAGACATTGAAATGTAATACAGGAAGGGTAGCTGCTTCGTGCTTTAGCCACTAGTTTACTCCGTGAAGAAGTTTCTATTTACGTCATGCTGCGTTACCATGGAAACCGGCTGGTTTAAAAGTCCTCCATCTTCACGAGACTAAAATCCATTTGCGCCAAACGCTTCAAGTTGCACTTTTTTCAAAGCTCTTTACAAGCGGAGGCACTCGTGACCCCGCTTCATCTATTGTTGATATGCTGTTGAATTAGTCAAGAGGATTGCTTCTTCCCGAGCCTAAGCCGAAACGGCAACATGGCCAAGCATGCGTCCGATGCGTCTGCTGTGCGTGCTTCTCGCGCTATCACGGCCCGGCTAGTCGGCTTAACCTCTCAGCCACTGATTTTGGATGTGCCTCGGAATACTCCAAATAGGATGCGGTCTTAGCATCCTTTGTACTTTATCCTCCAAAATCCATGCATGTGGTCCGAGTAATTGCATCGTTATGTCACGCAGGGACACAAATTGCACCCAACGCCCAACAGCAACACCGGCAGGTTCCTCCGAAGAATATTACTTCGACTTAAGCACATTTCCTGCTCCTCCAAATGAGTTCAAATTTGTTCCCCCTCATTTAGTAGGAGGCACAATTCTTTCAATGTTGCCATGGTTACGGCCTTGTCTTGCTGTTTCTACTGGAGAAATGTTGTCGTCACCAGGTCCCAAATCCTTCCAGGAAGCGGGCGGCGTGCAGATATTGAGCAACAGCTGCCGGCTTGACTTTTGCCGTCGCACAATTTCCCGTCCGCCCCACTGTAATGCGAACGCTTGAACACTTCTGTGGAAAACGAGCGGTCGTCTGTCCCCAGGCCGATATTTTCCTCAATGCAGCTCTTTAACCGACAAGTAGCCTTCATGCCACTTGTGATTTACTCCGAAAAAGTCACTTTCGCCACGTCTGATTTCACTCGGCAGATGCGGCGAAAGGCATTGTTCAAAAGTTTATGATTTGCAGATGAGAACTTGCTTCTGTAAGGCACTGCATGAGGCTGACAGATGTGCTCGCCACACATTTCCATTCCGTGTCTACCCCGTAGCCAACACTGTTGCCAGGCAACAAGGCTGCCGTAAGGCTGCTCATTGTTGCATCGTAAGAGTTGACTTTGGCGATCCGTTCGAGCGTTTGAGTCATGTACGAGCAAGTAAAATCACATTCATTTGGCTTTTTGGGCTTGGCAGAAATGCGGCATACTGGTTAGCATACCGCCAAAATCTTTCTGGCCTTTGTGTGTGAAGTTTTCTTCCTTTGCTAGCATTGCTTCAGACATGCATTTAAAAAATGTCCATAAAGAGCTTTCAATCCATTTATTGCCGCTCTCAGATGAAGTTCAAGAGAATTACACGTTTCGTATGGTAGCTTAGCACTAGCTAGCTAGTGACAATCTGTTTAGCTTAATGCTAACAGACGGCGCAAAACGATGTTGAGGCTGTAACACAGAGTTGGATTGTTTCCCTTCGCATTTTTTGACAATGAAAAAAATTTAACTTTGAAACTTTGACGTTTCTCGTCCTTTTACAGTATTCGGTCAAGAAAGCCTTTAGCATGCCCTCCTCCTTTTGATCGAGGCTAATCCTAAACAGATTAAAACCTTGTATAGGATTTCATCGATGTTTGGCTTCTGAGTGAGAGTCAATCCCACTTTCTACCAAACCTGGAAGTTACATCCAGTTTTTATTTTTTTATTTTTTTTTTTTCTGGTCAGTCAAATACATTGACAGGAGCTCCCGATTCTGCCGGCCTTCTTCACATTGCTGTGTGCCACTTTTGTGATCAAGTTCAATGTGTCAACCGGCGAGCGCTCGTCATGGTTACCGTAACTTGAGTGTGCGTCGCAGGGCGGAGGGCCTCGGGATTTGCCACTCGGCAGGGCTAAATCGTTTAAGGCTAATCTCGAGGAGGCCGATTGATTGGCCTCTCCCGGAGAGCAGCATGTGCCGCTGTCATTATTTATTACTGGTGGAGATTAAGGTTAAAAGCAGGAACATGCCGCAGGGCAAGCAGCAACAGACGATGCATTCTTCGACCTCCTTGCGGCCCATCCGTCGTCCCCCCCTACCGTGTTGAAGAAGATGGACCTAGCAAGTTAGCAGCAAAGCAGGAACCTGACAAAGTGGATTTTTATTCATTCCGTGACACAAAATGAAACAGAATTTACAATTATTAGAGCGCAGTGCCCCCCCCCCCACCACCAAGGCTAGCATGTATGCCGCCTTTTTTTCATTCATAAGGCACACGTCACGTTATACTTTTTATTTGTCTCAAAATATTGCAGAAGTGTTTGAAGGTCAGGCAGATTTTGAGGGGGAAAACTTGAGTGTGGTTAAAATCTTTCATGGCTCCTCCTTGTCCTGACCTTGGGGGGCTTGTCGCTCCTTTCCGCTCAATTAATTTCGTGATTGCTATTACTCTCACATTTCTATTTTTCATCTGTATTCCAAACTTCAGCTTCAGTCGCGGTTCTCATCAAATCAGTTTTATTTCCGGTGGGATTTTTTTTTTTTTTGATCAAAGGGTTCATGCAGGCAGAGTCATTGAAATGCATTTCCTTGATTTACGATGGGGAAAATTAACAATGTGATTCTTGGAATTATATTTGAACGGAATGGGAGGATGTCTGTGAATGTTCTAAACCAGGGATGGGCAAACATTTTTGATTGGCGGGCCACAATGAGTAAAATTTGACAGAGGGGCCGGACCAGGAGAAGATGGATGGAGTGTTTTGGTCACCTCACCTCCGAGGAGAAAAAAAAATACATTTAATTTTAAATGAAAGTGAACAAAATCATTGCAGCAAAATATATGTCTTTGAAAAACCACAGTATATAGAAAATAAAACATCATTTAATTTTTTTTCCAAGTTCTGTGGGCCGGATTATAACGTTTTAACGGACCGCATGTGGCCCCCGGGCCGTAGTTTGCCCACGCCTGTTCTAAACTCATGTTTTGATTTGAATGTAATACGGAGCAGAATAATGCTGCTCAAAGTTTTTAGTTTGGATCAAAATTCTCAACCCGCTGCGTTATACATAACTCGAATGCCACGTGCGTGTTGAACCCACTTCATTCAGTTTCCCAGCCTGCTTTTATTTACTGTGGCAAAATGTGAAGTGAAGCATCCACCCTGTGAGTGATGTTAATCCCTCGCAGGGATGGAGTTTGCTGCGGTGACCAAGCAGCGGGGGGTGCAGAATTTTCCGCGTTCTGAAAAGGATTCAGACAGATGAAAGAGAGAATCCAATCGTTTTGGTCATTCCAGCTGCCTTTAAAACCTCCTCTGCCCTCCGCCTTCCTCTAATGAGTTCGGCTCGGTTAACCTCGGCCATGAAAACATTTAGTGGCGTTTCGCATCAGCGCACGTTTGAGATAATACCACTTTTTTTTTTTTTAGTAAACACCCACAACGGTTAGATCTCCCTGATCTCTGATGCTTTCCCCCAAAACGGGAGGTCTCCACACAAAACTCTGAACCATTATTCAAGCGGAACGGATATTACAAGATGCTCACTTAATTATTATTCTTCAAGCTCGATCAATATTTTTGTAGCCGGGTAAAAATCTTAGGAAACTGGTCGTGGTCGTTTGGAAGGTGGCGAAAGCCCCCAATCGAATAATCCCTGGGACTTTAGTTCCACGGTTGTCCTTTCGGGACCTTAAGGCCAGCCTCCTGTGACGGGATGATTCTTGACAGCTGTGGCAACCCACTCACCACGATTTCCTAAATATTTTTCTTGCGCAGGCTCGGATATAGGAAAACCCGAAGGTTTTCCAAGCCATGTCCTCAATTTGGATGCTGGCCCATTTCGCTTTCCTATTTGGATGAGAGCCGCAAAGCTTTTGACGTGGCGAGTTGGCGCCACAAACATACGTGTGACAGAGCAGCCATACGTGCTGGAAGTGTGTGTGTGATTATCAGCAGCTTTGCGCTCTTCATTCTCTGCCTGTCAGCTTGCAGCTTGTAGCCGAGCCACCCCGGGAACCTCGGCCGTGCATGACCTGAATCACAATGAGTTCTCGCTGCCGCTGACCTCTGCGTCCTACCCCTCCCTTACGGTGCGAGTATACCGAGGTCTGCACATCCATTCATACGATCCATGCCAGGACACCGGCAGAGATGCCTCTTATACGATACGGTAAATAACTGTGCTGTCGCTGAGCCCATGGGAAATGGGGCCAGGAAGTCAGTGTCGTATTCACATATGTTTTCTATAAAAGTACTCCAAGTGTGGGAATGAATCTTCCTGCGACTGGAAGCACTTCTGTAATCTGAACCCTGAGAGTGCGAATACCACGGTTCACTTATAAAGTTCAATCACGTCCCAAATCGGTTGCCGTAGTGATGGGAAAACGAAGCTTCAAATTTGCTTCATGAACCAGTTGTTGAATTTTTGAGTCCTCTAGATGGCGCTCTTGGTTTAAATAAAGGGTTTCAAATATGCCAATTGAGCGTGCTTTCAGCCCAATGTTGAACAGAAAGTGCCATCTACAGGAGTCCAAAAATACTACAACTGGTTTGTGAAGCCGATTTAAAGCTTCATTTTCCCATCACTTGGTTGCGGTGACGCTGCGTCCCCGTGAAGACAATCCTTGACCTTCAGCCGCTTATGATGCTCCTCACCGGTCTGAGCTTCTAATTGTGCGGCGGACGCTCCGTTATTCCATCAGTTCCAACCAAGGCAGGGAGGCCACCGAACGCTTGGCAAGACAACACTAAGTCCACTTTTTAAATCCCAGCCAATACTCCGTGCAACAATAGCTAAGCAGCTGGCTCAAATGCCATCATTTATTCCTCTAGCGCCCTTTGACAAGCTTCTCTTTGTTCCCCATGAAGCCTACAGGCATTGGGAGTGTGTTTACCACCCCTGCTCCACACACATCTTTGTAGTATTTGGGGGCAGGGGTGGGGGGGTGAGCGAGCCCTGCCAAGACT
The DNA here is from genome assembly GCF_059441095.1 of Idiotropiscis lumnitzeri. Classification (NCBI taxonomy): domain Eukaryota; kingdom Metazoa; phylum Chordata; class Actinopteri; order Syngnathiformes; family Syngnathidae; genus Idiotropiscis; species Idiotropiscis lumnitzeri. Next base: position 14,823,694 of record NC_142404.1, read on the forward strand.
GGCACATCATGGGTGAACTGGACCATACCAAGAACTCTCCTGAAGGGGTATGATATACCTGACCTTTTATGGTTGGTATTTGCTAGAATGAGCTGAATCAAGTTGGGGGTGTTTGGGGGAGTTTTTTTTTTTTTTCTTGTTTGCCCGACAGTGTAAGCCCAAAGTGGACGCGTGTGTGCAGACATTGCTGTCATCTTTGTTTAGACATCCTCTGTCAACAGGGGAGGGGGCATGTGGAGGTCAGTGTGGTGGTGCGAGCATGATTTCAAGTGGTGATACACGTGTAAACAGAAAAGACACCCTTATGTCAAAAATCTAATGAGCCCTGACACCGCTCACACACTCCCCACCCGTCACCGGGTAAGGATGGGGAAGCTAACTTGGGTAGCAGTGCAGGATTTGTTCTAGTCTCAGTAGGGCCCGGGCCGGGTTGCGACTCGCGGAAATGGATGGCCATTATAAAGGCATTAAAAAATGTTTTTGTTGTTTTGTTCCGATCTAAAATGATTGGTTCTCAAATGTCGTCACGCACGGAGCAGAATTTTCAGATTTCAGTCGCGACACTTTAAAGGACATTATGAAAATGTACCGTTTAAAAATATATTTAAAAAAAATATGTGCGTCATATGTGTGTCAGGGTCTCCTGGTTGGCCGCTTATACAGACATTTTTTTTTTTTAATTAGTGTATTATTATTTATTATACATATTATGGCAGTACCACAAATAAAATTTTGCATTTAGATTGAATGCCGTGTTCATGTGATCATACTCACCGTCACGAGCACTTTTCCAAGCAGCTTTCTTAACGTGTCAAATGTTGCAGTGCGGAGCGCTCGCAGCGCGCCTCCCAAGTGCAACAGCTGCATTTAATCGGCCCTCCCCAAATCTAATCGGCCCGCAGCCTCACGCATCCCGGCTCGGATGCCGCTTTTATTTTCGAGTGACAGTAGATTTACAAGGCAGGATATGAGAGTGCTTCAGTCTGACAAAAAGCACCGTTTAACTTTTATTGTTTTCACCTCTCGTCCTCGATATGGAAATTGAAATTGCGCAAATTGAAAGCGCAACATCAGAGACTGCGCACAATGAGCACGTCTGCTGTTTGACGTCCTTATTTTTTGTTTCGTCAGTCTGGCAGGAAGTGCGGCAGATTTCTACCAAGAGACTGTTTCGGCTGTCCTCCTGCGGTCCTTATCGTCGTACGGTAGCAGCTGGTCGTCTGCATTGGCTGCCCTTGGCTCTGCACAGCGATAGGAGGGCGAGCTTGATCCGATTCTGAATTAAATACAAAGTGGAGCACAAACGTCATGTTTGTTTTGTGGAAAAGCTTTGTTTGTGCTTTTTTTTTTCAGTCGGGTATATACCTCAATCGACCGTTGAGGATTTGACTCGATTTCTTTTAAGCTACTCTGTACAAATTTGCCTTGTACAGATACCCTTATTTTGATAAATAATTTATAGTATACAGTGTTAGACTGAATAGGAGCATATATCTATTCTTTTAATCACGTTTTTTCCCCCATAAATTTGCATGACAAGGCGGATCACCCCAGATCCTGTCACTACGCAAAAGTAGCGCATCAAAACAAACCGGCGGAAGCATGAAGTCTTTTTACTTTTTTACTAATGCACCTCGTCACAGCAAGAAGTTTGTACTAATTGCTGCAATGCCTTCTATACGAAAAGTACAATTGGAACTGCGAGAAATCCATGCTTGAATCGAAAATCAATCAAAGTGAATCGAAAATCGAATCGAATCGGGCCCTTGTATCGAATTGAATCAATTTGGGAAATTTTAATCGATTCCCAGCCCTAATTCAGAATATTATTGGGATTTGTTCACATAGATCTTTATTTTAAAAATATTTCTGTCAATCTGCACTATTTGTATAGAAATGGCCAAAAACAATTTTCTGTGTGTCCTCTATGAATATTTTGAACGCCCTTTTCTATGCCGAATGACTCAACAAAGTCCGAGCTGGTTGCAGCCAAGTAGTGCGCTTCCGTTTAGTCGCTTTCTTCAAAACATGATTCATCCACATTCCACACAATCATCAGTTTTCCAATGCAGCTTACCCACGATGTTTGTACACCCGTGTTATCGACAGTGTGTGGAGAGGTTTGTGGAGGGAAGAACACAGGGGAATTGTTAGGCGAAGATTAAAGATTTGGATGTGGAAGTGTAGCTTTTTACACTAAGCTGATGGAGCTCTCGTTTGAATTGATGGAGCATTAAAAAGAACACAGCACAGCAACCCTCAAGACATCATACTTGCTTAAGCTGTTACAAGAGATGTTCTTCTTTTTTTTTTTTTTTTACCTTAGCAACTGTCTGTCTTAAGGTGTAAAATTAGAGAGACTGCTTCCTGGAAACATTCCCTCACACCAAAGTAGATCATCAGCCGAGCCAGGGGGATCTTCACTTACTGTGTGATACGATCTGCGCTGATGCAAACCAGTCATGAGTTTGCTCTCTTTGTGCGCCTTTACAGTGGAAGCAACCACACAGAAAGTTTGGAATAAAACTGCAGGTCATTTGTGTCGCAATAGGCAGGGAAGTTGGCTTTGTAGTGGTGCCTTTGTGAACGGGGTGGAGCGCGCGGAGGAGTTTAGACTTGTTTTCTGCTTGGTGTCATTAACCTCCAGGGGTTTGACTTGTCCCCAAAGAATTTTTTTTTGTTTCTGGGTGTTCCTTTTGTATTGTTGTTTTACAACACGGCACTTAATGTCTAGTGGGTTGTTATAAAATAGTGGACAAGCTATAAGCTAGCTTGGCTAAAGCACAAGCTATGTATGCTAGTCTAAAGTTGGCTAATCAACACTGAAGGGTGTTGTTGATATTGGTCAAATGTGAACTTTGAGACTCTCTCGTGATTGAGGGTGACTTTATACAGTAAATAAATTTGACTTGACGCAACTCGCCACAGAAATGTAGCTAGTTAAGCTACAATCAAATGTAGCTCAGCTACATAAATCTAGTAGTTGATGGAGTCTCTTCAAAACAAAACCAAATATGTTAATTTTGTAATTGTACTATTTGGTTGTATTCAGAAATCTTTGTATAGTCATTCTTCTAAATGTCTGAGCTTTCTTGGCCTAATCGCACGACAGTACTGCAGTACGACTTATGCTAGCTAGCGTTAGCCGTTGCTGTTTGCTAAGGACACAATAAGTAACATGGGTTTGTTTAGGTTTGGCCATTAGAGATTGACAATCTATATCCTTGGCATAATTTTCCAGCACAGACAAGGGCAGTCTGTAATTACGGGATACAGAAAGGTTAAATGTCGCTCCTGTGAACACAACCACGCTAGCGCTATAGAGTCACGAAAGAGTTATTTCAATATCAGAGTAAATTGTCATCTTGTAATTGGATCTAATGCTACTTTTCATGTCAATAATATAATAATAATATATAATAATATAATGTTTTTTTTCTGTTCGGACTACAGGTCAAAGCTTCAGGAAAGGTGCTATTCGACCTGGTGTGCACCCACATAAATCTCATCGAGGGCGATTACTTTGGCCTGGAGTTTCAGAGCCACCAAAAGATGACGGTGAGCGAGCAGGACAAATAAAGTCAACTGGATAATTGGAATGTCTTCTCAAGCCCGGAATTCTCTCTCTCTCTACAAGAGCAATTACATGGTGATCTTATCTTCTCCATAGGTGTGGTTGGATCCGATCAAGCCTATTATCAAGCAGCTGAGACGTGCGTATGCGCTCCCACCACCCCGTGTTCCAATATGGATGTTTTCGTGAAGGTGCAAATCTGACAAGGTTCTGGCAATTTCTATTTTGATACCTCATATGTTCCTAACAGGACCGAAGCACACAACGTTGAGGTTTGCTGTGAAATATTTTCCGCCAGACCATGCCCAGTTGCTGGAGGAGCTGACTCGGTGGGTTTCGTTCCACGATATTAATACTCACGTCGCCTCGTTAAGTTGGCTGTACTTTGAAAAAATAATTATTTTTTTTTAAAGAAGTCAGAGCTGCATTAGAACCAAATTGAACAAATTGGAGTTCTACTAATTTTGATTGACATCTTGTCTATTTATACCGCATGATGGCGGCGAAGCGCTACTTTTTTCCAAATAAATCGCCTCAACTCACGTCAACATAATTCCTTGCACCAAGATGCCACAAGATTATGTCGAAGCACTACTTTTGTCTAGAGTAATCTTCCTGACTCACTTCAACATAATTCCTTGCCACCAAGATTGCGCCCAAGCACTTCTTTTATACCCAAAAGGGCTTGGTTGGGCATTGTTGTCTCATATTTGAATCGTATTAGAAACACTTTAATTAAAAAATGGAGCCATCTTTTCTTTTCCAGGTACTTGTTTGCCCTCCAGATCAAACAAGATCTTTCCGGTGGCCATCTAACGTGCAATGACACGAGTGCTGCGTTGATGGTCTCCCACATTATCCAGTGTGAGTGTTGAAAGCTTTGCAAAATTTCCACTACTTTTCCCGCTTAAATTTATTATTTCTTACTTTTCAGCTGAGATTGGCGACTTTGAGGAGAGCCAGTGCCGGTCACACCTCCTCAATAATAAATACATCCCTGATCAGATGCCCTTGATTGACAAGATCATGGAGTTCCACTCCATGAATATGTAAGCACGAAGCTGTCCTTTTTGTTTTTGAAGATTGTTGTTGTTTTTTTTTAGTACAAAAGGTGTCATTTCTAATCATTTCTGTGTTCACGCACCAAATCATTCCCAGCTGTTCCCAGCGCGCTTTCGATTTTTTACGGTCAGTTCTAGGTTGTTGTATGAAGTCAAGGGTCCTTTTTTTTCCCCACAGAGTTTGAAGCAACTCTTCAAATTGATGGACTGGCTGCGAGTGAATAGCTGCTCTTCAAAAGGAGCTGCTTTTTTTTTTTTTTTTTAATGTACTCCTTTCTTTCACTTTGCTTTTTCTCCCCGGAGGCCTAGTTGATAACGAAAGCCGCGGTTCTCGTAGCGGTGGTGCCACATGAAGATAAGCGGCTCATTAATCACCGAATGCAAGCGGAACCAACGCTTCTTTGCTGATAAGAATTCAGAAAAGTTGCTTATTCCTTTCACGACAACTTTGCGCTAAATTGGGCATAAACACAGTTGACCTGCATGCCTTATAGATTATTGTACCGGTACTTATCAATGATGGATGGTGTATTGAAATTAATTAATTGGTCTCTCTTCGTACAATTACACTAAAATAAGAGACAATATTATTGTAGGTAATTGTAAATGGCAACAACTGAGACATTATCCTCCTTATTTGAGGAAAATTTTATTTATACATTCCAGAATTCAAGGTGAGTAGAACACAAACGATATTTAAAAAAAAAAAAATTTTTTACCTGTCTCATCAACTTTCAAAATATTTAATTCTATTAAAACAAACTTTTAAAGTATTTTTGGGCTCCTGTTCTCACTCTCTTGCTTGTAGTTCTCGAAATAAGATCCAAAGCGTGCTTGCTTCAAGTTGTTTGGCACACTCAGTTGGACTTCACCGTCGAACTGACACATAAAAAAAAAAATTAAACATTGTTTAAATGTCAAACTGTATAATTTTGATAGTCTGCTCATTAAATGCTCACATAATAATTAGAAAGTTGAAAAAAAATGCTGCTTAAACACACGACTCAGCAACACATCTTTTTTCTTTTACATCTTTTAGTTTATCTGGAATAAAAATGCAGACATAATCTCCCCCGAGTCCCTGGAATGTTTTCTAAAAAAAAAAAAAATGCCAGAATTTCATTGCTTGGATAACAGACTTCTATTTATATTTATTCCTGTTGGATTTTTGTCTCGTTAGAGGTCAGACGCCGGCCGAATCCGACTTCCAATTACTCGAAGTGGCACGGCGCCTGGAGATGTACGGCGTTCGTCTCCACCCGGCCAAAGACCGTGAGGGCTCGCGTTTAAGCCTGGCCGTGGCGCACACGGGCGTCCTGGTCTTTCAGGTGGGCTTCACTAAATTTGGAGTTTTTTTCCGATCCCCGGCTCACTTGATTGTTTTCATCTCCACAGGGGCACACGAAGATCAACTCTTTCAACTGGTCTAAAGTGCGTAAACTGAGCTTCAAGAGGAAACGTTTCCTCATCAAGCTCAGGGCTGATGGCAATGTAAGTTTATCCGCGGACGCAAATTGTTTAAGAAAGGGCAAATATTGCAAAGCAATTTGTGTGTTGGTTCTCCAGAGTTCATATCAAGACACGCTGGAGTTTCTCATGGTCAGCAGAGATTGTTGTAAAGTCTTCTGGAAGATCTGTGTGGAATACCACGCCTTCTTCCGGCTCTTTGAGGAACCCAAACCCAAACCCAAACCTGTGCTGTTCACACGAGGCTCCTCTTTCAGATTCAGGTAACATAAGCTCACGTTAGCGAGGCTGCCGTTTTTCTCTCGGGATGGCATCGACGGCGTGAGTCGGACTCACCTCTAAATGGCCTCCCTCGGTGCCTCTGCTTGTCTCCGCAGCGGCCGCACGCAGAAGCAGGTGATCGACTTTGTGAGGGAGTCAGAGTTTAAAAAGCTCCCGTTCGAAAGGTGAAAAGCGTTTGACGTATTTGATCCGGGCCAGAGCGTGGCTTTCAACTCTGACCTTCGACATTCTGTCTGCTAGGAAACACAGTCGAGTCCAGCACAATAGCCGCCCGCCGCCTTTGCCTTCTCCACGCAACCAAAAAGTGCCAAAAGAAGTGAGTTTGTCGGTGGACACGTGGTCCTGCGTGTTTTCAACATTTTCAGGGCGCCTGAACAAAGATATTATACAAAATATTCCTTACCACAAATTCTCGCTCTTTCTATGATGATTTAGGAAACAAAAAGAAGACTCAGCTCTCATTCATAGTTAAAGCGCAAAACATTTTGTCCAGCCAAATCTGCTAGCTTGATGCTAACCAAATCTGCTAGCTTAATGCTAACATCTAATGCTAAACACCAGAGAGAAGTTAATAGAAGTTATCTCAGATATTACGTTACAGGCATGTCACCTGGACTGATTTCTGCTTTGGTAGAACAAAAAAATAGTTACACTGAAGAGGCGTCCACATCTTGTTGCTTTTATTTTCACTGGTCAACAATGTTTTTTCTAAATTTCACTAGCAGAGATGCAAGTAAACTTTTCTGGACATTTTTATTTATTTTTTTAAAATCTGCCCTTATTTTCACTCTGTTTTTTTTAATGATAATGATATAGTAGCAGATTTCAATATTAGAGTTATAAATAGCAACGTATTGTAAAATGATTAAAAACAGAAAATGAAAATATATCAAAAAACTGATATGCTAGAAAAAAAAGTCAAGATATGTTTGAAATACTCCCAAAAATGTTTCCGGACATAGGAAGCCAACTCTGATAAAAAATTTTATGTTGGCTCTCTTCCAATAAAACTCTATATTGACAGGTACACTACAGTTACAACATTGTTAGTACACTGAAGGCGCACAATTCTAAATTCAGACTTGCCGATTTACTGTAAAAAAAAAAAAAAAAATCTAAAAATGATCAGTTAAAAATCTGCAGGGCGCGAATGATGACTCGGATGGGTTCACCGGACAAGTTTTTCGCATCAATAATCGACCTAACTCTCCATTCCAGACTGGTGCTCTCAGCGACCGGGTTGACGCGCCGTCGCAGCACCAGTGGAAGGAATCGGCGCTGGTGAGTTCACAAGAAACACCCGAAGTTCCGGGGAGCCCGGTTCACCAGAACAGCGGCCACGAAGACAAATCGCCGTCCAGGAAGGAGGAGACGAGAGGATCCACTCGGCCGGCTCACCTAGAACAACTGGCAACAGGTTCAGCTTCTCGGGCTGCTAAAGGCGGCTGCTTTTCTACCTGCTCTGACAAAGATAGGAACTATAACATAGGTAAGGACGCGATTGGTTGGACTCAGAGCTACACGGAGAGGGTTGCGTTTCAGCATGGCTCAGCCTCGAGAAACATGAATGGACCTGCGCCGGTCCACCAGGAGGAGTTTCAGGGTAGTGTGCAGTACAGGGAGCAATCCAGCGCTTCGAAATTGTCACATGTTATGAATACTGAAACGGTCGTGAATAGGCCGCGTAGTAGAAATAAGCACAGCAATAGCCCGGTCATGTTTCAACATGTAACCGGTCCACCAGTTGTCTCCCCCAGTCCAGTTATGGGCACCTTCCGTCCATCTGGATCCTTCGGTCACGCTGAGCAAAATGGCTACGCGAGCACTGAAGCCGCCCCAAGTCGCTCTCATCGCTCTCGAAAGCACCACAAAGCCAAACACCGCCCTCCCGCCAACCCAAATCCCGCCCCTTCCTTTCCCGGTCGAGAATCGCAACCTGTCCTGTCTCACGCTGAGCGAATGGCTGCTCTTGAGCGCCGCATGCTGGCTAACGGGCTCTCAGCACCAGGCAAAACTAAGACCAGTCCGGGACGTAAACGCCAAGCTGGCGTCGCACACGTCGGGGCAGTTCAGATGAGCGAAGGCTGTAACACCAGTGCCTCCGAGTCGAGTGAGTCTGAGGCGGAGGTCCATCGGGCGGATGGCAACAGCCAGCTCGTGTCCGAGGCCACTTCGGCCATACCGAGAAACAAGTTTTCCTTCGGTAGCCTCCAGCTTGATGAGGAGGCGGACGAAGACGCGTGTCACACCTTCAGCGATGACGATAGCTTTCAGATAGTCAACGGCTAGTCGAACCGAACAGCGTAACCCGAACTTTACTGAGCCAATGGAATTTATTTGAAGGATTTTGGATGGAATTCCTCACAAATTGACACAGTGTGAAATTTGCTCCTTTTTAGTTGAATACAAAGCGACTGTTGGCTTGTATAAATGGAACACACAGTTTAGTTGGACCATTTATTTGTTCCGGCTGTCAGTATATGTAGCTGGCATAGATTATGTATTATTCATAGTAATTGAAAAAATATTTTTGTACTAATAGGTGAAGTTGATGATCTGGCGCAATTGTTGGGAATCACAGTTGAACCTCATAACACGAATAACCTGGGGTTGTCCTATTTTTTTTTTTTTAATCTGGGAATTAAATGCCTCAAAGGTCTTCCTGGAATGTTTTTTTTTTTCTGTATAGGTTCCACTTTTTTCTATTTGTGTAATGGAGACATTTCCCTTTCCCAGCTTATATGAATATTTTTTTTCTTTTTAAGCGGTTGCAAAAAAATCACAAGTGCCATTTTAAGCTTTAACGTAATTAATTTGGCATAAACTCCTGTTTTTTTCTGCCCGGAACAAAGTTTGCAACGATGTTTGAAGACCTGTTGAATGTGGGGTTTATCCTAATGCCTTATGACTCTGAATTGGGAAGAAAAAAAAAAAACTAAAATCCGTTATCTGGACACTCTATTAGGTACACTAATCCAGTTTCCAGTTAGTGTGGTTCCTAATTTTTTTTTTTTTAAATATTCTGCTCTTGTTTTGGGATCTCATAAGATGATGGCAATGTACCTAATTCTGTAAAATGTGTAAATATTCCGTGAGATACCAGTGGTGGCCTGATCAGACTTTAGTTGAAACGTTCCCTCGCTCTTTGCACTTGAATATCGTCTTCACCAAATCATCTCAAGGTACACAAAGTTGCTTCATTATACTCAACGCACTTTTTGTTTCCATTTTTTTGTCATCTTTCCGCTTTGAAGGGCGCTTTGGTCTGCTTGTCTCCTGTTTTTTTTTGTTTTTGTTTTTCCTTTTGCTTTCACCTTTCTATGCACTTGTCTGTTTGCATGAAACTGTCGGCTATCTTTTTTTTTTTTTTTGTCCACACTGAAGCTTTAACCGCATGTACCGTAAACCTGACGGCTCTTTCACTGCATGATAATCGAGCACATTTCTGCAATGTTTGATTTGTGAAATTCTTGTAAACCTTTTTTTTTTTTTTTTTTTTTGTCATGCACACTTTTCCCCACTGATCTGGCATGACTTAATCGTATTTTTTTTTTGTGTGTGTGATGTCTGTCGCTTCATGTTTTTTCTGTCTTTCCTTTACCGCTCTTTGCTTGTACTGAAATTTAAACATCAGGTCATTTTTAACACATTTTGTTAACATGAATGTGTTAATAAGTTATTCAAAATGTGTTACAGGCTTGTTGCATGAATTCCCTCCTTTTTTGTTTTTTGGTTTCCTGCACTCCCTCCCAACTTTCACTTTTGTGTTTATGTGCTGCTTGTCTTAAGATTTGCACGCCTCTCTTCTGTTTCTATGAAAGTCAATAAAAAATGGCTTTTATGAAGTCAGATCGCAGAATTCTTTTTGAATTTCAACGTCTCCTTTCATCCTCCCGGTTGCTTTCCTGAATAATATTATATTTAGTTGTAGGTTTGTCATGGCAGTTTGTGTTTGCTGTTGTGGTGTTCTAGCTGATTGCTGATTCAATAATAATAATATTAATAATAATATTGCCTTTATTAGTCCCACAATGGGGAAATTCGAGATTCGAACCCAGGCCTCCTGGGGAGACTGGGTCCTGAACGCGGCGCCTTAGACCACTCGGCCATCCTGGCAGCCAATACAGGAAATGCATCAAAATGCCTCATTTTCAAAGATTAATATAATTTAATTGCTAATTGGGTTCCAATTAAAAATCGTTGGACAATTCTACTTCTTCGAATTTTGGATACAGCTCATAGAATGGATCTGATTAGATTGTGCCGGTGTACCTAATGTTGTGTCCCATGAGTGTCATCTTTCTGCGGTATGTTTCTTTTTGGTTGCACAAAGCCTGCCGGTGCTGTCTGGACTACAGAGTGAGTCACTGCTGAGGTTTCGCTTCTAGAAGGCAGATGCCTCAGCTAGGAAATTCCCAAGCTCCCTCAAATAGATTCTGTCAATAACTGTCACTTGTTTTTTTTTTATTTATTTATTTTTTTATGGGCCATATTGGCTTACAACTCATACGATTTAATTAAGCAAGTGAGCACAAGGCGGCCACCACAAATCATTTAGCCCGTGTCTTCCCATTGCTGAGTTTTCACTCGTCTGTCTCTTTCTTAATAGGCGCGCTGACAAACAGTCCCTACCTGTCCACGTCCTCCGGCCACTCACACGGTCTGCTTAACGGCCAGACGGCTCTGGAGGTGGGCAGTCACAGTCCCGACGTCCGGCAACCTTCGCCTCTCACCAGCCCCCTCCTCAACGACGCCTGCAGCATTCGTACCGATGATGAAGATGAGGTGCGCCGGAAGGTTTGTGCTTTATACGAGTTAAGCAAGGAGTTCGGATTTTTGATTTTTGCATGATTAGATTTACTTAATATGCACTAAGCAATATGGTATAAATTGAAAAGATTTTAATATATTTCTGAACTTTTTATTCCTGAGACCTGGAAGCTTGTTTTTCTTATTTTTTTACACTTAATTTATTTTTGATAGTTCACATTAATCAACTACAATGAGGATTGCACATTTTAATCATAAGGTAGATGAAATCCATTTTCCAGCACTGCTAAAATCCACCCAAATGTTGTTAAAATGTTTAAATTGAAGAGAAATAGGACTATCTTGTATATAACCAAAATAAAATATATAAATAATAGAGTAAGTTTGATGACTGCACATACACTAGCATTAGAGAGCCGGCCGGATGGGTGCTTTTAAGGGGCGTGGCCTAAAGCTACACATTATTGCAGTGTGAGCGTCTGGATGTGAGTTGTGGCCTATAGCGGCTCCTTGCCGGTGTTTTCATTTTGTATTTGTGCCGTCTCCTGTTTGAGAAACGACTCAATGTGCTTCTGAGGCTCTGCTTGCCCACATGTGAGGGCATATAGAACCTTAATTGCTCACAACACAAAGCAAAAACACTGATAAAAAATACTGAACAAACATGTCGGTTGGATTCACTTGTGTTTTGCTTAACAACGTTTTTTTTAATTTTTTTTTTATGACCTCTGGCAGAGGTTCCCCACAGACAGGGCCTACTTCATCGCCAAGGAACTGCTGACCACAGAGAGGACGTACGTCAAAGACCTGGAGGTGGTGACCGTGGTAAGGTGACTCCGGGGCGCCGCTGCCCGACGTGTCACTTTGCTGTTTCTTTTCTCCTCTTGCCATCCTCTGGGCGGGGGGGGAGAACACATCGATTATCTGTGTTAGCTGCTCCATCGCAGAGCACCCGGCAGGACATTGAGGCAGGCGGTGACACAGGCAGATTTTGAAAGATGACATTTTTGTACCCATTCTCCACACCACACACTCGGAAGTATCTAAATCGCTCAAGGCCACTGGTGCGTCACTGTTTCTGTTTAGAGCGATTTATACACGCTCTGCTTGCTTATCTGTGACTTTATGTTGGTTTCACACATCAATTCAAGCATAGAAATCCAGCATTTACATTATTCTTTATCCTTTGCTGAAAAAAAAGATGTGCACCAGTAGGAGTAGCGTAATTTCCATTGAATTGGAGGGAAAAAAAGGTTGAATTGATATATTACGTCATTACTGTATCTTTTTATAAAAATAATAATCATATTTGAGGTGTTGTTTTTTTTTACTAAAAACACAAGCCAAACCTTTTTGTTGGGTTTTTGGGATGCTGGAACGGATTAATGGAAATCCCATTCATTTCGATGTGGAAATGTGATTTGAGAAGGGCTTTAATTTACGAGCCTGGTCATGGGAGAAATTAAACTTGTATCTCAAGGCAGCACTTTATCAGTTTTTTTTAATGTGATATGTAAGTAAATTCTACTGATGCACACGACAAAATTTTTGTACTTTTTCACTTCCCACCACTGATTATATTGAAAAAAAAAAAAATAATAATTTCTTGTGAACAGTCCAACTCATTCATCCTCTTGTGCTGGTGTTCCTAATGCTGTGTCCTGTGTATATTTGAAAGTGAGCTTTGACATGTATAATTCTCTCTTCCTTGACGCTTTTATCACCTTGCTATCTTGAGCAAAAAGTCTCTCCTATCTCATAAATATTTGGGTTGGCTTGTGTCCCATCTTTCTTCAGCCGCGCGCGCCATCTCTCTAAATCCCTCCAGTCGCACGTAGCTGCTGAAGTCATCTGAACTGCCGGTGCACCTCACCCCAAACGACTCGAGTCCTTTTCCCAGCTTTTAATAAAGCTCCTCTCTTGCCTGTGTGCAATTCAATTTTTCATTTATTAAACTGATTATAATCCCTCTAGAGGAAATTTGAATTACACTCTGCGGTGTGAGCACCAACTAAATGACGGTTTTAAGGATGAGTTATTGATTTTTTTTTTTTTTAATTCACATGACAGTTAAAGGACTTAAATGTTGTCGCAAGGTAGAACACGGAATCAATTTACAGTCAAGACACCTTAATGAATCCAAAATGATTCGTGTCATTTCTCATTACAAGCGTATGCAATGTTCTAAATGTATAATTGATTAAATTATTCCGGATTAGGCTTCATAAATAATCAGGATGCTTGAGAAGGGTGCAGAATTCGGTGGTTCCTCTAAATTGTGCCGGGTGTGAATAGTTTTCTGTGTGACATTGGGCAATATTTTTCATTAATGTCTCCAACACATCTCATAGTCGTTTGACACTTTAATTTTCAGCCGGAAGGTTGCAGCAAATAATTTTTCACTATAATTCAAAATTTGACGGGGGTATTAATAATTTAGGATTAATTGTGTGCCACTTGAACATCTTTCACTCACTCCTTTTTTTTTTTTCTAAATTCTGACATTCTGTTCTCATTTAGAATTGACAGGACAAAATGTGGCACTTTAATTTCCTCACAGTTTTTTTTACTTTTTGTCTGGGTGTTTTCAGTCTTTCCAGAACATCGTAGGACAGGAAGAGGACATTCCGGACTCCTTCAAGAAGGCGGTGTTCTCCACGCTTGAGCCGCTGCACAAGTTTCACACGGGTTTTCTCAAGGAGGTGGAGCAGAGGCTGGCTTTGTGGTGAGATCTACTTCACACCCTGACATTAAAAAAAATAAATAAAAAAAAAAAACGCATGCAACAATGTTTTTTGTTTTGGTTTTAGTTTAATCGCCGCTTTCATGACAGCAGGAGCTGCTGTCTCCATGGTAACAGTCATGCCGCATGAGGCAGACGTTTCCTCACCGTCAGGTTCCGGCAGTCTGATCGCTTTTAATGATGTTGTGCTTTCCCCAAAACACAAGATACTGACTCATGGCCTTGTGTTAAATCAGCCTGGCTGTCAGAACGGCCGTCTTTTTTTTTTTTTTTTTAATCTCACATATGGTTATTCTGCTCCAAATTCAAACTCCAAATCACATTTTAAATTAATCTACTGATAGGTTATGTTACACACTCAAAGTAACCTGTTCTACTATAGCTTGTCAAAGGTAACTGCACACCTTGACATTATTCATCATTAATTAAACGTCACTAATGATTTAGGATCTCTTTCCTCATCATTTAAGCCGCACTATCAATAAAGATAAGGTATGGACGACAATACAGACTGGTATTTATGATGTTAAAAGGGATTTAAAAATACCGTGATTTGTGGACACCGTTTTAAAGTTTATGCTCAAAGGCGACACCTTGTGGTTAATCTTAAAACACTCTCATGCAGCTTCAAGGATTTCCTCTCGACTTTTTGCTAATTTACCATCAAAGGATTTTTGACAGAATGCTGTCGTTGAGTTAATTAAAATGTTGATGTTGATCTCGTCTAGGGAAGGGCGTTCCAATGCTCACATTAAAGGAGACTACCAGCGCATTGGAGATGTCATGCTGAAGAATTTACAAGGCTTAAAGGTTTGATTCATTCAACTCTATCATCTCCAGATGAATGACGAGACTCTCATTTATGCGTAAATGCGTCCACAGCCACTGACGGCCAACCTGCATAAGCAGAGCGACATCCTGACGGAGCTGGAGAAGGCGTGCAGGGCGTCACGCAGGTTGGAAGGCCTCTGCCGGGACTTTGAGCTGCAAAAGGTGTGCTACGTGCCCCTTAATGTTTTCATCCTGCGCCCACTGCACCGCCTCGTGCACTACAAGCACATCCTGGAGCGTCTGTGTAAACATTACCCGGCGACACATGTGGACTTCAGGGACTGCAGAGGTAACACACGTGATTCTTAGGGCAAGTTTGGAGCGGTGGCGCTTTTTGTATAGGCGGGACAAGATTGTTGAATTCAATTCAATGTGATTTTTTTTTTTTTTTACTTTTTAAACAAATATTCAGAAGTTACACTGAATGTAGGGTTCATTTCAATCTATAATATAAGATTAAGAGTTTTTAAACGTTGACCAGTTATACTCCAAAAAATCTGAAGTCGTTGAAACCGTATTAACACAAGAAGGTGGCAAAGAACTACTTTTCTTTATTGTTAGGCAAGGCGATGACGCTCCTCCCCTCACTTCAAGGTAGTTCTTTAACAACAAGCGGCCAGAAGCAATAATTTTACATCAGACTGTACTTTGCCTAAACACAATATGAAGGAACCAAATTATTGAGGTAAACAAAATACGATCAGAATATACTGTAATAATAAATGCTATTTTGTGGGAATTTTTGTGACACGAAACCCTTCATAGTGGAGATTTTATGTCAGTCATGTTCAAGGATAATTTTTTAATGCCTGTCGCTTCCCTCTGTGCAGCTGCTCTTGCAGATGTGTCGGAAGTGGTGGAGCAGCTCCAGGGCAGCGTCGTAAAAATGGAGAACTTCCAGAAGCTGTTGGAGCTGAAGAAGGATCTGATCGGCGTGGACAATCTTGTTGTTCCTGGTCGGGTAAGTCGGAAGTCATTTACAGTAATCCAAACAAGTTTTTTTTTGTATTGTTTTGATTCCATTTTTTTTTTCTTAGGAGTTCATCAGGTTTGGCTGCCTTAGCAAGCTGTCTGGAAAAGGCCTACAGCAACGGATGTTTTTCTTGGTAACAACTTACTTTTTCATATTAGATCCGAGTTCCGAGCTCGCTTAGGGTTGCGATCGAGACTCTCAATAAATGTGCTGTTCATTATTTTGCTGTGTTTGGGTGAAAAAAAAAAAATTAGTTCATCGATATAATTTTTTTTATTAATGCTAAAATCAAAATCAGAAAATCAAAATGTTCCTATTTCAATTCCTGCGCTTCTGTGATTACAGTTCAACGACGTCATTTTGTACAGCAGTCGAGGGATGACGGCAACCAATCAGTTCAAAGTTCACGGACAGCTGCCGCTCCATGGCATGACGGTCGGTCCCTCTTAATTGCACCCAAATGACCCTCACCAGTCTTTCATTAGCGAAAATAAAGAGAAGCAAAAAATCAGAATAGCAGCTCTGTTTGGAAACAAACGCACTCGTGTTTCTGGGAGAACCGCATTAGGTTTAATCCTTGTGCCATCTCTATTTTGGTCCTCGCTGTCCTACTTAGTGCCACCCAGCCTCTAATGTCTGCGTGTCTCCTTCCAGATCAGAGAGAGTGAAGATGAGTGGGGTGTTGCTCACGCCTTCACTTTGGTCAGCCAGCGGCAGTCTGTCGTGGTCGCGGCCAGGTGAGAATCCGAATTGGTCAGCCCACAGATAACGTCGCATGGCTGCGCGTACGCATTCCTCCGTTGGTTTTATTCGGAGTACGTTGTGCATTCCTCCCATGCAGTTCTTTGTCCGAGATGGAGAAGTGGATGGATGACATTGAGATGGCGGTTGAAATGACCAAAAACAACAACGGGCCTTCGTCTGACGTGATCAGCTGCACGCTGACGGACGGCAGTAAGTGAACGCACACCAATTCACATCATCTCTGGTGTTGCGCAGCTTGAAGATACAAACGGAATTGCTTTCAAATGAATCAACAGCGCCTCTGCTGGTTGCAGCCGAGTGGTGCACTTCATTTTGCTTTGCTGTTGTCAAACATACCGCCAGCGGGCCAGAACAGGGCCCGTCTTGGTGTCTATTCTGCAACTTTTCAAAGAATATTACTGTTGTTGCTAATTTTATCCTATAGAAAAACAATCTGCATCTCAGTCATGGCATTTTTTTGGACATCTTTAAACATCTACAGCCTTCTTCCAAGTGTTTGCCTTCATAGTGACGATCACAAAGAAGGAAATCAAGTCATTTGTTAATAACCAAACATTGTCTACTCTAGCTTCCTTCTCTCCAAGTTGTCCCCCTCGTGCAGCTCAATTGTCTCGCAGTAACATCCTCCCGACTTCCCCAGAATGCCCAGAGGAGTCAGCGGAGGGGGAGTCCGAAGACGACACGACGACGTCGCACAGCTCCCCGGAGAGGGCCGCCCCTCATCGCGGTAACACCATGGTGCACGTGTGCTGGCACCGGAACACCAGCGTAGCCATGGTGGATTTTAGCATAGCTGTGGAGGTACCGGACAAACGTCGAGCTCCGAGCTAACCCCCTCCAACCTCTCTCGCCTCCGCCTCGCTTAATCGTTCGTTGTTTCTCTGTGTTGGATTTCTGTCAGTTCACAAATGTGGCTTTTCTTAATTTTCCCTTTCTCTCCAGCCTCACCCCCCCCCCACCCCACTTGCAAACGCTGATGGTCTATAAATTGACTCTCTCGTGTTTTGAGAGTTGCAGACCTCTGCACCCCCCCCCCCCCCTCCTAGGTTGAGCGCCTTGACCCCCCCCTCCCCCGCCCCACCCCTAACAAACATCCTCTTCGCAGCCTTGCCTGGATGTCGCCAACCTTTGTGCTATTGACCCTTGCACCTGCATGCTGTTGCTTCACCTACTCAGTCTCTGTCTTTCTGTCCTCCATCCCGCCCTCCCTCTCTGTCGTTTCTCTGCATTTGTGCACCCCCCACACACTAGAAGGCCCTAGTCCAGTCAGTGAGAATAAGGCGGGGCCGCGCAGTGGCCAGGGAGCGGTGCCTCTGTGCGTTATCTGCTGGTACCGAGTACAGAGCCTCTCCTTTAGTGAAGCCCGCAGGAGTCTAGAGGTAAAAGAGCCAGGCAGACAGCTCAGGTTCATTGCTCGTTAGATTAGGCACACCTGCACGTCCGATTGCAAAGTTTCAGGATATTCATTGAGGGTTTATTTAGTTGTCGGGTCAAATTGCTGGATGGACCTAAAATGCACGTTAAGAGACTGATGGAAAATGATCAGTTTCACCGATTTTGATATTTATAGTACAAGTGTCATGCTCTTGCTGCGTCACTAATGTAATTTAATGTTTCTCATGTTTTTTTTTAATGCAGCAAATCTCTGAAAATGTCAATGAAAACTGAGAATTGTTACATTTTTAAAGGTAGATTTTTTTTATTTTTTTTTTTATTTATTTTTTAATCACCTCATGCTTTGGATATTACTGGCGCGTGTTGGTGTACCTAATGAAGTGTCCGTTAGGTGGAAGCATGGAATTCACGGAAATTGATTGTTAGAAGGGCAATACATTCATATACTTGAAATTAAAAAAATAAAAAAAAAGGGTAGAAATCAAATGAAACGGCTTCCTAATGCTGAGTTCGTCCCAAACTTAATAATGTACATTTTTAAAAAGTCAAATAATTATACGTTTTATTCTGCGGATTGACCTGATTATTCTAGAAAATTAACACTAAAATCTTGGATTTAGAGCCAATTTCCGAATTGAAATTTCCCATTTATTGTGTTTCCTAGAACCAACTATCAGGAAACCTCCTGCGAAAATTCAAGAACAGCAACGGCTGGCAGAAGCTGTGGGTGGTCTTCACCAACTTCAGCCTGTTTTTCTACAAGTCCCACCAGGTGATGACCTCTCTCCCTCCGTACACTCGCTGCACTCTTCACTGCATCATTTGTCAGCCGACGGTTTAGTCCCGCGTTTCTTTTCTGCTAGAAGTTTTATAGAAAATGTTCGCAAACTCTTAGGAATACAAGAATAATCAGTTGGATTTGTTGGTAATTTTCAAAACCGCCCCACTTAAGTGTCAAAGGCTGTAAATCTTGTTTTTCCTGTTAAGGATGAGAAATTCTTTTACATCTGAGAAAAAAAAAAATTCTTTTTTTTTTTTTTTTTTTTATCTAGTTAGTCACCTAAAAACACTTTCTGCTCAAGAAGCGTTTTATTTTATTTTATTTATTTATTTATTTTTTAAGAGTAGGACAAGATTTCAGTTTTGTTTTGTTTTTTTGTACGGCGATAAGTGTCCTTGAAGTATAGCATTTGAACAGCACATTTACTTTCAGATACATTTTCGGAATGAATGATTAGCGAGGAGCATTTTCTTAACTTCAAATGTCAGATTTAAAAAGCCAATAAACCATTGAGCATATTTTAAATATTAAGACTATGCTAAAATTTAGAAAAATACAAAAAGTGTACTTAAATGATTCCCTTTAAATATGCCTAATTTATGTATAAAAACATTTTTTTATGAATGATTAAATGCAAATGAATTGTAGTTTAAAGTTAAATACAACTGAACTGTAACGCTAACTTGTATCTTTCCTTTGCATCTTTGCTTTTTTCATTCATTTGTTTTAATTAAATGTTATCATCTAAATTATATTTTATTTTACGATTGAGGACACAAAAAAAAAAAGAAAGAAAAAAATGGATGGATTAAATTTATTTGTGCTTTAATGGAGCATTTCTCCTCTTTAAAGGATGATTATCCACTGGCCAGCCTTCCCCTTCTGGGTTACTCTGTCACCATTCCCGCCGAGTCAGAGAACATCCACAAGGACTACGTCTTCAAACTGCATTTCAAGTCCCATGTCTACTACTTCCGGGCGGAGAGCGAATACACCTTTGAAAGGTAACCTACTATGTGATTTCCGTGTACATGTGTGTATCGGACGGCTCATCGCGGGTTGTTTTGTTGGCCTCAGGTGGATGGAGGTGATCCGCAGTGCAACAGCCCCTTCCAGTCGCGCTCGGGTGCAGAACAACAAGGAGCCCCACGCGCATTGAGCTGGACTCTGTTCAGTCTTTCACACACGTGGGACATCCGTCCATGTGCCCATGCACATGATGGTGCTTTTTTTACTGTTCTAATTGTAGCACGTCCGCTGGTTTCGACTGCATCAGAGACTGCATTTCTTCTTCTGGCATTTTTATAGCTCACATCGAAAACCTTTTGAAAGGATGTCATTTTATACCGTTTTGTAATCACACCCACTTCTATTCTTCATTTTGATTTACCCCCCCCCCAATACACACACACACTTTGTTTTTACAGTAGAAAAATGTCTGTATACTCTCTTCAATGGCCTTTTTTTTGTCGTTCACTTTGCAGGAAACTTCACTTGTGGTGCCAAACATTGAAGTCACACTCCTTGACTTTCTAATGCTTTTTTTTTTTTAACTTCAAATGAATGTTATATTTACGGTACGCCATGAAATTCATGTCAATGTAAAACAGGCCACCCTTTAAAACTCAATGCTGTGCACCTGGCCTGGTTTGTTTCTTAATAAAAAAAAATGTATGATTACACTGTAAAAGGTTTTGTTGTAATTTCATAATTTGACAACCTGAGGCTCGCTTAATAATGAGCCAAAGAAGCAACTGTCAGCGGTTGTGCCATTTTAAGATAATTGTTACATTTCCTTGTTGACTATAATGTCTGTCAGTTTTGCTTTCACTTTTTAATCAAATGTTCACTACCGTAGCAGAATGACAACGCTATGTAACAGAAAGCTTTAAATATACTGTTGAGAGCAAAAGAGAAACCGAAAATTCCCATTTGCCTCCCACCTGCGGACGTGAACTATTTTTATGTGTTCGAATGACAGAAAATTATTTTGGGGAGATTCTGTGTTCGAACATGAAAAACAAAAGCGCAATTAGGCTCATGACCCAACGCAACTTTCAAAATGAATGCATTTTAAAAATTATCAATAAATAATCATCAAATTCCTCTTTTCATTTGGGTAATGCCTGCTGCTCTATGTGCTTACAACTGTGACCTGTAGGCGTCAGTATTTATCAAGAAATAATTGCAGCAAAGTCAGCCAAAATACTGTGGGAAAATAAATGGATGGCCGTAACTGACCCTCTAAACAGATTTCTGCTCCCTGGATTGCTCACTACCTGTCTCGGCCATATTTGCAAGAGAACTGTCGATTTTTCTAATATTGAGTAAGGCAAATTAGTCTTAATAAAAACTGCAATTTCTATGTGTGGGTGTGATATGTATTTTCCATTTTCCTGACTGCACTGAGCATGCTCAAACCGACCACACTGGATACATAAAATTTTTAAATGTTGATGTAATAACTTGTTAAAGACTGTTTAGCGCTAATGCTAAGTTAACAATCGTTCCAATAATATTAAGGATTCAATGAGAACCGTTGTGTTAATCATCAAAAAATATTCAAAATGACATACATTTTAAAGAAAACATGAAAAAAGTTTAACGATGTGTGAGTAGGCTTTTTTAACCCAAGACTTCTTAAAATTTAAACTCATTGATCATCATTGTTTCTCTTTATCTTTATCAGTTTACTTGCATCTCTGATTTGGAAAAAAAAAACGTTCAAAATAGTTGACCCGTGTTTTGGGACAATAGTAAATTTGGGGTTAGGATTAATCCATTAATTCAGACATTTTTGTTATGAAAAATGTAGAGACATTTGTCCTCGGATAGGTTTGAATTGGTTGAAAAAGAAAATCCGAATCTTTTCAGTTCCTCTATTAATTTGAATGGTTTTGTTTCTTGCGTAAAATGTCAAATTATGGGAATATTGGCAATTCAGGGATTTTTTTTTTTTAAATAAAAATACTTCCCAGTTCCTCCGTTTGGAATTGAACTAAAATTTCAAGGTACCCTTGCATTTCAATGGAATTGATTTGACCGAACGTCAGGCCCAGGTTCCAGGAGGGGCCAGCGGTGGGCAGGCTTTGAAGCCGAGGAAGGTACGCCAAAAAGAGGGCGGAGCAAACAGACACTACGACGAGATTTGACGCCTCCTGTCTGGACTCGACCGCCAATGACACTCATGATTTGAGCACACTTCTTATGACAGCAATGATTCAAAGCGACAAACTACATCTCGGCGCTAAGGAGAGAAAAAACGTGCTGGGCTGACAAATGGGAATGATTGCGTCACAACATGATCCGGTTTGGAACTCGTGGTGCCCGCTGAAAGGGATGGCAGAGGCGGATTAGCAAACGAACAAAATTCCCGACACGTTCCTCGGTGACACTTGAGGATTTGAAACTTTTTTTTTGTTTTGGGGAAGTCCAGCGATGTCAACTTTCGCTCAGCCGGAGACGAGGAAGTTTACACGCGGACTGGGGAAGCCCGGGACGGCTGCCGAGCTCCGGCAAAGTGTCTCGGAGGTGGTCAGGACGTCGGTGCTGGTGGTAAGGGAACACCTCAACTTCCTCGCGACTTCCTCCTATACATCCATTTTTACTTGCTATGTTCGTCATGAGTCTTTGAAATATGTCACCAAGCCAAGAATGAACATGCAGTGCACTCCGCTGACCTCAAAGCAGCTGAGTGAAATTATTGTGGCGTGGGTGAGAGAATGAATTGACGCGTATGAATGAGGGTTTGTTGTCATATTGAGATTATGAATGAATGGAAACACAATAGGGCCTTTTAAAATGGCTTGTAAACAGATTTAATGTCTTCATATGTATTAGTTTTACCCGTGAATATTACATTTTGGTAGTCCATTTTGGTGTATTGTACGTAAAGTCATTCAGTATAATTTCTTTGCGCTGAATATCAGGATTAAGAATAGCAGATTTTCCCAACGATGACTGTACTCCATTTATATATGTATATTAGAGTAAAATACAATAAGGGGCACGACTAAAGAATGAAGTGAATAACTTAAATGCTGCAAATTGATAATGTATTAAAGTGACCCAACTGAACCAGTTTTTTGAGACAAGAGCTATGCAAAAATTAAAAAAAATAAAATCAGAGAGAGACTGCCTTCAAGCTTTTGTCTCTCAAACTAAACAAAAAACAAAACAAAAAAAAGATTACACCCAGAACCATCACTATATCTCAGTCTTAAAGGTGACGTCAAGTCCAAATGTTCAACAAACACATTTTCTTTCAAAATATGAGGCCCCACTAATCTAAACACGATATTCTGATTAATTTGGTGTAATATGAATTAAGCACCACAACCCACCATTTTTTAATCCATTCAAGGGGCAGCTATTTTGCCTCAGTTGCTCAGGGCTCAGGTAACCACCAATCACGGCTCAGCTTGTGAACGTCACATGACCAAACTCAGAAATCAGGCAACGAGTGATGAAATTTTGTCCATATTGCCGAGGACATATACATAGACTTGAGCGCTAACCTGTATGTCAACGTCACATCCATTTTGGATGTGGCAAAGTGAAATGAACTGTGAAGATATTTTATTCATTTGCTCGTTGGAGTTTCATCATGAAGCACAAACTCATTGGATTAATCCCGAACCGTTACTTTTAATTGTATTATGTCATTCTAACACCATTTTACGAGTATCATTTGCAAATTTTATAGCTAATACAATGGCTTTGTCGAGTATGGCGGGCACGCACGGAAGGGGCCACCCCGCTCAAGATGGCGTCTGCAGCAGAAAAAAATAGACACAGTCTTTGATTTAGATGTCAGAAGGTTTTTGTTGCTTCTCTGTACATATATTGATATTGTGGGATTTGTACTGCCCTTATTCTCAGGCCAACAAATAATTCTCTGCACCTTTATTTATTATTTAATCGTAGCTTGTGCTTCAAGAGGCGGAATTGGACTTGCGCGTGTACTATTGTGTGGCTTCCTCGTGAAAGAAACGGCTTCCTATCAAAATGTTTTGTTGTTGCCATTGGGGCAATCAGTCTCCATGGAGATGACATGACATGATGGTTCCCCGCAACGGAAATCGAAATGGGCGGCGGGGTGCTTCCAAGTATTCATTGAGAGTACAGCGTCCACTTGTGGGACAAGTGCCCGCCGTTGCTGCCTGCGGTATCACTTTTCCCAGAGGGGAAAAAGAAATAGACCCTTTTGTTGTGTTCGGTGCGCCGGCGTTCTCGGAAGAAGTTGCTAGGTAACCGAAACGGACACCATCTTGGCTCTCTTGTCATCGGAATCCTGAGTCAATATCCCAGACGTCCAACCACACCTTGATATTATTTATTCATTGTCACTGATGTGGACAGCAGGACCCAATAATGAATTAAGTTCATTTCAATATTTCAGTGTGAGAGAACGCAATTTTCATAAAAAGTTGATGTGATAAAATTGCTGATTTGTTTACATGATTGCCATAATCTGGATTATGATTTCTGATTTATTTTCACACCACGCTTGTTTGGCAGAATTTTGTGATGTAATCGAAAACGCTTAAAAGACCGATGAGTTTTGTCAATTAACAACTCACTGAAGTTGATACTTTCATAATAAAGGGCGAGCTAACAGTTGCAAAATGGACTGTGCCTCGTGTGACTATCAGCAATAATCCATCTGCTCCGTTGTTGATAAACACGTGTGTCGCAAATATGTAGAAGTGAATGTATGGCTGTGTTTGCCGAGCTTTCGCAGTGGGACAAGAATGCGAGCTCACATACGACCGCTGTCTCCACACAGCGCGTTATTAATTCCTCCGTGAAACATGTAAATGCCACACGAATAAGAGGGACTGTGTGAAGAACAGCGGAGGACTGTGACTTCTTAATCCCACAATCATGCGTCCCGAGAAAGATGCCACGTCCATTTTCAAACAGATGACACTTCAGCAGGAGTCTGTTTCTTTGCTTTTTGGAGTCAAGTGTAGTTTTGTGCTGACTTGTTCAGACATCAGTTTGTGAGTTTGTCACCCAGGCGCAATGGCCTCAGTCGTTGTTGACTTGTTGGGACACTTGGAGCAATCGTAAACTCCAAATGGAACAATTCTTTTGTTTATGTGCTCACTTGAGGCCAGCTGCATGCGTCTACAGCTGCACTTTTTAAATATATTAACTCGTCATCAATGAATAGTATGTTTGTGCCCTTAATGATGGGAATAAAACTGATCGATTGCAGTTGGAAATTTTAAGTGAGTGTGTTCCGTTTATTGAGCAGCTGGGATACTGTTATGTAATTGTCATCAATACTCCGCCTCCCAACCGACGGTGCTATGAAAACAAACTCCGCCTCGCCTGCACTAGAATTGACATTTTTAACATCCAACGCTTGCTTGTTTTACCTCACATTTCATGTCAACTGTAACCTGTACTACAAGCTATTTGAGTTATGTGATGTCTTAGTCTGACCACTAGAGGCGCTGTGAATATTCAAGTGAGAATAGAAATGGCGTGTTATCGGCTGTATGTTTGAGTGAATGCGTAAAAACAAATCTAGTACTGTTTCTTGAATTCCACAAATTAGGAAGTGCAAGTCTTGACAGGACAAATGAAGTCATTTTGTCATCCGTTTTACAAAACAGAATTGAGCGAAATTGTTCATTTCCAGTTATGGTAGTTGGCAGGACCGATTATCATATCCGTTAGCTCATACCACTTCAAACTGTTTTTCTGTACGCGTCATTAATGTTGTAAAGTCAAACGTTAATTATGTCTCATAACATTCTCTCAGTGTATCTAATAAAAAGTCTCTTGCGTGTGTATAATCGTTGCCGTCTTCCAGTCTTGACTGTACACGTTCCAATGATCGAACTCGTGTTCTCACAAGTTGGCAAGCAAGATTTGTTGATCACGGTATTCCCAAAATGTAAAGCATTTAGTTTCTCTAACTGAGATTGCACAATTAACACAAGAGTGTAACTTTTCAGCTGAGTCTCGTTTCAGGACCGAGCATGTCTGACGATTGCGCTGTCATTACATAACTACACTGTCAGTGTTGTCAGGCCTCAGCATTATTTCTACCTTTATCAGTTCTAATATATGGCAAGTTGTTCTCCGCATTTTGCTGACCAAAAGGTGCTTTTACGACAGCGATGCTAACTAGCTCTCTCTCAGAATAAACCCGTGGGGGCCGAGATGTGAGCATGAGTTGTCTGCAGAGGTCAATAATACATGAGGCTACTCGGAGGCCCAACGCATATTAGTAGTCGCTCTCGACACCCGGCCTGGCCAAAAGCGTCAACTAGACCAATCAAACATAATCAAATTAAAATCCAAGTGCAGTCTTTTTGCTTTTCAGCTGTTACACACTGCAACAGCGGCACTGTCTCCAGTGCCTATTTTCCAGTGACAAAACCTGCGGCAGTTTTTTTTCCCGGCATCAAAACAGGAGTTCAGAACATTCCAAAAGCGATTTAACCCTCCCAAATGGCAGTCCCCAAGTTACAGAGGTTTCGCTACCTTCCAGCATGCCACATTCCATTTCCAAATAAAGAGTGTCTTCGTGGGCTATTTAAAAAAAAAAAAAAATGTTAATGTGCTGCTTTGTGGTCCGTTAATGGTATGTTGCTAAGTGCAGTGCGAAAAGGGCTTAACATGACAACAAGGACATAATCATAGAGTGCTATTTTTTTTCCTCATTAAACACAAATGCAAAAATTGTTTTTTTTTTTTAGTTACGATTCAAACTCACATCTCAGGGCACCACTGCAGTTGTTTCTAAAGAACTGTGTGAATGGTATATAAAAAAAATTGTTCGGTTGTTATTGTTCAAATATATCCTAGAAAATCATTTACTGCTCTTCAACATAAGCCTGTCATCTGAAATATTGATTTATTTTATTTATTTATTCTTGGGCGGGATGGCTGCACACTAGCTGAGATCAATAGACTCATGTCATGCTTGTCAGTTACGTAATTGTCTAGTTTAGATTTTGATTACATGGACGAGGTTACTGTGGACAGTCCACTGCCACGGTGAGCCTACATTTTTCCGCTCAGTCTCCACAGGAAGGGCCCGTGACTTCCTGTGCTCAAAGTTAACAGTGGGAAAGCAGTGGCGTGGTGTTCTTTTGCTCAACAGTGCAGGTTTTATTTGGGCTGGACTCGTGATCGGTCTGAGAGCCGTTTTGGAGCAAAGAGGTTACCATCATAGGCTATTGGGTGTTTTCCTGTGAGTGCTCTGCACCTGTCTGGATCTCTGCAGCGAATATACATTGCATAATCGTAAAATGACTTGACCATCTGTAAACGTTCTGCTTCTGCAGGCGATGATGACGGTGCTTCTTTTTTTTTTTTAGGACAGACGCAATCCTGGGAGGAGGTTTGTTTTGGTGGTGCATGGAATGCGCTGTCTGCGGCGCTTGCAGTTTGTTTAGTTTTAGCGCGTTCTCGTCCGTTCAATCGGAAAATGAGCGGAAGGGCACAGCGGCAGGGTGGCCGCTCATATGAAAGCCTTCGGCATCTCTTGGTATTTGTATCGAGCATCTCCTGCCGTAATCGCTTAAGATTTGCGAGTCAAATGCCGTCTTATCTTGGGACTTGAAAGTAAAGTATCTTGAAAGTCAACGCAAGTGGCACAGTGGTAGCAATTTAGAAGTTCTTTCGTTTTGAAGAAGAGGCAACAACTTCCTTTCTTCGTGTTACACCGTGGAGCCATATTGCTCACCCTTCGACAAAGCGTGGGTTACTGCAATTATCATCGGCACTAATCCGATTGCGAATGCTCCGATTGCACTCCCCTTCTCATTGAGGTTGCTATTTTGGATCGATGGGGCACACACTTAAGAGCAACTGGAAAAGACTTGAGTGACCACCTGGAGCTGTTGTAGGCCTTTGTATGTTTTGGATTTTATGATCTATGAACTGTTGCACGGTGGACAACTGGTTAGCACGATGGCCTCACAGTGCCGAGGTCGCGGGTTTGATTCCGGCTCCGTCCGTCCTGTGTGGAGTTTGCCGGGTACTCTGTTTTTTTTCTCCTACATTCCAAAAACATGCATTTCAGGTTGATTGGACACTCTAAATTGACCCTCGGTGTGAGTGTGTGCGCGGATGGTTGTGTGCCCTGCGATTAGCTGGCAACCAGTTCAGGGTGTACCCTGCCTACTGCCCGAAGATAGCTGGGACAGGCTCCAGCATATAACTTTGTTCTTAAATGTTTGTACTCTCCCACAGCAGCCTTGTAAACCCAATGAAGCCTTCATGTTATTTTGTCGCCTCAAGCTACCACAAACTATTTGTGCCCTTCTGAACCTGGAGCCCACATTGTACTTACAAAGTCACTACAAGAATTCTATCGGCCTGTAACTCTCCAACAAGTGAATCGTACGAGCACAGATGTGTGGATGCAGGGCGGCCATACATCACTAATTTATTCGTGTTTTCAGCGGGCCAGCCTGTTAGCTGAGAGGTGAAACTGCTCAAGCTCAAGCCTGGCTAAATTGTTGCGCTTCACTCGCACACTCGACTGGAGATTAATCTCATTGGATTAAAACCCCGAGAAAGCCCTTAATATGCACAGAAAGCCCTGTGCAGCTCATCCACACGGACGGCAAAGAGAAGACTAATGGCGACCACATTTCCCTTTAAGTCCATGTGTGTGTGTTTTCCTTTTCTTCCAGAGAGGTGTATTTGCCCTCCCAGCCCATTTGTCTTGTTCATAAATTTGTCGAACCTCCACTATAGCTCACAGAGAGCTTGTAATTGTGGGGCAAATACTGCTAGCCTGCTACCATGATGGAGCAGATTAGAGGGAAGGCAAAATGCCAACTCACTTACCCTTGTCAGTATCCCCCCCCACCCGACAGACGACCATTTCACGACTATACAAGATATTGCTTTGTATGCCGTTCAAAGTTTTTATTTTCTGGTGTAGTGCACTATAAGGTCATTTGTGTATTAGCGCTAGGTATCGATTCAAATTTCCAAAATCCTGCTGTGTATTCTTATTTGAACGTTTATAAAATGCTTACTGTATCTGATTTACAAACTCAAATATAACCTGAACCATTCAGTGAAGAAATTAGACCCAATAACTAATGACGGGAAAATGAAGCATCAAATTTGCTTCATGAACCAGCTGTTGAATTTTTGAGTCCTTGAGATGGCACTGTTGGTTTAAATAAAGGGTTTCAAATATGGCAATTCAGTGTGCTTTCAGCCCAAAGTTGAACAGAGAGTGCCATCTAGAGGACTCCAAAAATAATACAACTGCTTCATGAAGCAGATTTAAAGCTTCATTTTCCCATCACTACCAATAACTTTTGTTGATCATTTAAAGACTAGAATTTCATAAGGGAGATGTGTCGTCCTCAAGAAAAACACATGTTCACCATGTTTATCAAGCGTGTTGTTGCAGGACTTTCCATTTTTCTAGGAATGCGTCACTGCAGGGGGTTATGCCTGTGCAAGGAGTTTATGCAGGTGGATTTACTCCCGTTGCTGGGATACAGTTTTCCAATGTGAAGCGGTGCGACTGGATGTTTGTAAGACTGCAATATTGTCGACGGTGATACAATTGTTCATGCCACCCTAAATATTTTCATACAATTCCTTGCTCTTGATAAATCGCCATGATTGGGGATAACTCCGGGAGTGCAGTATTAGGCTAACAACCCATTCTCAGCAGGTAATCTGCTTTGAATGCTGTGGCCCCCCTACGGTCACTGACCCTTTACTCTCTCGCTGGGCAAATACCACTAGTCGCTGTTGCAACGGTTTGCTCAGGCTTGTAAGAATCGCTTACATGTAACACTCCAGGGAGAGGCGAGACAAGTGCTCTGGAAAGAATTGTCGAAATTTGTTCTACGTAGCTCTGCATCGCCAAGGGGGACGACTTCATATTCCCGTCCGGGCTGCTGACTTTTATCAGGCTGGTGAAAGATGAAAGTAACATTTCAATTTGTCATCATTCATCGGGGATTTCCCATGAATGAATGTTTTGGAGGGTTCTGTGCTTATTTGAATTCAGCAAAAGGGGAGCCCTAATGAAAGATAATCCCCGCAAACCCCTGTGCTGGTGCTTTTGGTTTTGTGCACTGAGCAGTGATGTGACCTGCCAGAGGGTTTTGGTCTCCAATGACTTCTCACCAGACAGATGCATAGTTTGCATTCTTTCATCTGACACTGTGGTTGGTGAGGGAGAGGAGAGAGGGAGGGAGGGGGGGCAAGGTGGACAGTTTCTGCTTCCAACTGTTACTTATGGTCCAATCAAGAAAAAGAAAAATTCTCCAACATGGTCAGTGGTGGAGCTAGGGGGGGAGGTGCAGGGTCACTGCCCCCCCCCCCCCCCCTGAGATAAACTTGGATCCCCCCAACTCTCAGCAGCCCTTCAACATTTTTCCCAACATTTTTCCCTTTTTGCTTTTCGATGCATATCCTGTCAGGTGATCAGCAAAGAGTTGAGTGAGTGAAACTAATACATCAGACTTGCTTTGGGTCTTCGCGTACAAAGTGCTGTTGATATCGTTATTCAATGTGAGGGGCATCATTCAAGGCGAGTTCTTGCCACAGCGCCAAGCGATCAACTGACACCTCATGAGATCCTGTGGCATTTGCTTTTTTTCTGGCTCCATGTGATTTTCATAAAAAATAAATAAAATCCTTGTTCCCAAGCTCAAGTGATTCATCAAGGGAGCCAGTTTTAAGGCAACTACGACTTCAAGCTGGCAATTACAACAAATGATCTTAGGAGAATCCTTCCTGTGGCAATGTGACAAGTGGCTGTCATTGTTCCTAAAAAAAAACAAAAAAAAATGCAATGAGGACTTCAAACGCCTGGAAAAGAGTATGCGGTGCTCGGATGGATGATAAGATGTTGTTTATGCAGGACGAGCCGCGCGTCTCCTCTTGATCACACATGTTGGTGATGTCAAGTGGACAAAGTGATGCTGCACAGTGACCCTGTTACCTTTTGAACGCGTGTTACGATTTGAAGTGGGCATTAAAATAGACTCCCGAGCTTGGTGGGAAACATCAATGTGCGTCATTGTTTCCACCATTCTGCAGCGACTTGAGGGTATTTTACACAAGGCCGTTTTTGTGTTAGAAATTGATCACACTTACTACATTAATTGTATCAGATCGGAGTCCTAATCAATACACTGCAGTGAGACCATTCATTTTGCAGTTTTACACGATAGCATATCACGTGTGACCTATGATGTGGTATGCGTTGGATCATGAGCTTTGGATGATTTCTGGCACATTGGAAACTGGCTGAATTTTACCTACATGAATTTTGTTTTGTGGTTTTTTTTTTTTCTTAAAAAAAAAAACAAGCACTTTGTGAATGTGCATCGTCTTTCAACAAAATTTCATCGCCCTCTACTGGCCTGGCATGCATATTGCTGTTTTATTTTCAGATCTCTGCACAGAGGCTTCTGTTATTGTTCATATGTGAATGTTTTGAAAAATATTTTTTTTAACCAAGTGGTTGTGGTGCAAATACAAATGCTGTTGTGGTTTTTTTTTTCCCCACTGAATAACAAGATCCCTCTTTGGATAATGGGATTCAGAATCACTGGTGCTGAAAAAAAAGCATTATTTCCATTATGTCCACTCAAGGTCACTTGAGACCTACAAAAAAATGTCAAATCCATTTTAGTTGCCATAGCAGCCATACCGCTCACCGGGAAATTAGCGTGATCCGCGACGCAAGCTCACAACATGTCAACATCTGAGGCCGGATTAGTTGCAAATTGCTGCCGATGCTGTTTGCGTATGCGTGACACGGCATGAGCGACTCGGCTATGTTCATATCAACTGGCGTGAGCGGCACCAGAGACAAA
The DNA here is from genome assembly GCF_059441095.1 of Idiotropiscis lumnitzeri. Classification (NCBI taxonomy): domain Eukaryota; kingdom Metazoa; phylum Chordata; class Actinopteri; order Syngnathiformes; family Syngnathidae; genus Idiotropiscis; species Idiotropiscis lumnitzeri. Next base: position 14,855,169 of record NC_142404.1, read on the forward strand.
ATACACCGCTCGGTAATGAGCGTCTGAGTCAAGCCATTCTTTAATAAGGATGTGGTCGATAATGTGAGCTTCCTCAATCAGGAAGAGCGGAGCCGACTGTGTAGGGTTTGTTAAGACGTTGCTTAGTTTGCTCCAGTGACACAAGGCGACGACAGCATGTCACCTAATTGGACAATCATAAAATCGGACTCTTTTGAATTACAGAAGATATTGAAAATTTTATACTGTGTAGAGATGTTCAATTCCACTATTTTAAAGACTGATACCGGTACGAGTATTCACTCTTGAGTGCTCACCGATACCAAGTACCGATACCACTTTATGATATGTGAAATTTCAATTACGTAACTGAAGACCTTTCTGTCTTTCATCACGGATATGTTAATCGTCCGCTGTGTAGTACCAACTACTGGCAAGGAAGACATCTTAATAACGCTGTCGCCTTCACAGCTGTTTGTGACACCCTCTGGGACTTCAACAGCAACATCTCCTGCCAACTACCCAGCATGCAGGTGTGCGGACGTGGCCTCGTTTCCCCTGATTGTCAGAGGTGCTCGCCGTTGCAGGCACAAAGGGATTGCCACTGATTACAAAGAGCCCAGATTAGCTAATCCCCAAAGTTTCCCCAACACCAACCTTCCCCCATCGTCCCGGTGACACCGAGTTCAAGTCCCAAACAAACATGTCCCGAGGCTTCCATTTTGTCGCGCTCATGTTCATTGATTCCTCACTGGATGTAACATTCAGATCGCATCATGCTTCTAAATTGTTGACTTTTGTGCATTTCATCGGACATATCTGTCAATTCCCGTTAAACCTTAAGCACGTACCAGATGCAGAGTTGCGATGAGCATGTTTGTAAATTCCACCTTCAGATGGCTTCGTGTCAGGCCAGTTGAACTTGTCTCACGTCTCCGCTTCCACGCTTCATGTCATAGCTCGACCTTGATGACAGGCGCTCTGTAAAATCCCGACTGCTATTTATAGTCCCCGCCACGATCCTATAGATGGGCCTGTATGTATTTTTATCCGCATGCCTGAATAAACTACAACAGTGACCATTTTAGTCACTATTATCACAATCTTTTAGAGTGTCTGCAGTATCCTATTACTTTTTTTACTTCCTCTATACTTTCATTGGCACTGATTTGGGAGGTTATTAGTGTTGTCTTGTTTTCCTGTGCAGAGGACAGCACATGATGATACACTCATTGTCCACTATTCAATCTGATGAAATCTGAAAAGAGAGTTGTATAAATAAAGCATTTGAAGTAAAAGTGGTTTTTCAAGTGTACCTAATGTTGTGGCCGGCGAGAGCGTACAATGATGGAGCTCAATGTGTTTTAATATCAACCTGCAGGTGGCAGTAAAAACATTCCATCACTGAGGTGTGAGAAGGAGCTCCCCCGCTTTGTGAATCCGCTTCACAAATTTTTTTTTTATTTTCATCATTCACAGTTGACCGCATGTATTTTTTTTTATGTGGTTTGAAATTCAAGATCTTTTGAAGCAGTGTTGTGTTACGCTGGCAGTATGCGTCAGGAAGTTTGTGAGTGTAAGATTACGCAGTGTTGGGTCTATCGATGCCAAAAAGCAGCTGGCATGGATAAAAGGGTGACCGCAAGCTCTCGGGGACCTTGGCACTGTTTTAGACCACCTCTGCTGGTGAAGGCTCTGCTTGAGTAGTTTCTTGTAAGAGTGGTGAAATGAATCTATTGTGTTCAGTTTATTCTTAGCCTGGTGGCTCCACCCGAAAACAACGGAAGTCGTGCCCCTCTGTTTGGTCGCTTGGGATAAATAAACCATCCCAAAATACCAAGTTCGAGGAAGAGGATGCTGTCGCTCTTGCGTTTGTTTGACCACACAGACGGGATAACCTGACATTTTGATTCCTTCGCAATCATTTAATGCGGCCCTCCTGTTTCATGTCAACTATTTTGAGGTTGTAAAATGTGAGGCATGTGGCTATTTTCAAATTGCAGCCCACCCACATGTGCATGTCTAGGGAAGTGAATCTTAAACAAAACTTAAGCGCTGCTCACTTATGCCATTTTATGGTTGTAGAGATTGTCATTTGAGAAAATTGCCTTGCTTAATTATTGGAGAAATGTCAGCATGGTGGGTGAAAGGTCAGCGCATCTGTTTCACAGATTGGAGGCTCATGATTTCAATCCTCCAATGAAGTTTGACTTATTTGCTGGTTTGTTTCCCGTACTGTGCAGTAATGCACCTTATAACCCGGTGCACCCTATATAAGGAAATGTCCAAAATTAGACCTTTTCATTGAGACTGCACCTTATAATACGGTGCACCTTATATTCTGAAAAATACGGTACATGTATATACAAAAAAAAATAATAAAGCCGACTGACCGAAATGATGCAGTTCCCCGCCCCAAATTGCAGCTTTTACAATTTGAAAATGGCATTCAGCTCCTTTTTTAAAATTTTTTTATTAAATATCCCATCTCTGTGTGCAACTGAAGCTATGTTGCTTGCACAAAAGTCAGTGAGCAATCAGTGATGTTATTGATCAGTTGTCATGCCATCCGTCCACCTAATTTTGGCTCCAACATGAACTGGAGAGAGCTAATCATTTGGATGGCATTATATCTGCAAGCTCCGTTTAACCAGAAGTTTCAAAATAGTGGGAAAACGACTTTGTTTTAACTTGGTTTACACACTCACCTGCAGGAAACAGCCCTTTCCCGTTTTGAGGTCCTTCTATGGTGGTGTCTGGGAACTAGCCTGGTTTATCGGCATGGTGGTGTTACGCACACGGGTGATGTCCTCCAGATTGTGTGTGGACGCAGACGTACTTCATCCCCGTAGAAGTCCGGACATTGAAACGAGGGCAGCTGCAGCCTTCACCTTCCTCCCCTGAGAGACTCCTCAGAAGACACGCCAACTCCTCTTGAGGCTGGCCTCTCGGAGCCACACATGCGGTCTCTCGTGTCTCGCCTTGCATAATTTTAAATACATGCCCACGTTGTATTATGGACCAATAAAGCAAGTTACTAGTCCTGATGTCCCAGTAGGACAGAACACTGAAAGTAGGTTTATGGTCACATGGGATCTAATGTCATGTTTATGTGAAGTGAGGTAGTGAGGGCGTGTTACTTCCAACCTGCGGTCCACAGCCGTGCAGTCATTGTTGCAGGAATCTATGCCACCGCTGCTCTTATCTCCTCTGCAGCTGCTGCAGATTTAAGCAGAGCGACACAGCGTGAACTGTCACAGCTTCCACACTCGACAGAGAATACTGACAGTAGACTTAAACATCCAAAGTCAGACAGAAAAACAGTAAGCCCAATCAAGAGCATTCGCCATTCCTTACTTAGATTTTTAAGTCAAGGTTTTGTAAGTCTGACATCGTCGTGCCGTGGAGGTAAAAGCTGTGCTTTATTTGTGTGCTGCAGACGTTGCCGCGGCAGGAGATTGTTAAGGGAAAGGGCAACGGTTCGAAGAAGCTGCATATGCAACAATGACTCAGCACTTCCCTGTGCAACGTGGATAATTCACCGCCGCTAGAGGATACTGTTTCAGAAATAAGTCGACATCGATTGACTCCATGTCTGCTTAATAGCTTGCGAGTTCAGTGGTGCCTTGAGATACAAGTGAGCGGACTTACAGATTATCTCGATGTGAGCAATTGTTCTGCTCGTTTGTTTTCTTTGGCTTGTGAGCAAAATTGGAGAAAGGAGGGCTATATGGTCAGTTCATTTCACTTAACAAGCAGCAGTTGTGCCAATTAAATGAATAAGAATTCTTTAAAAAGTGTATTTATAGCCAATCAAGTTCAAATCTATTGTCAAAATAAACAGAAAACAAAGAGAAATACAAAGGATGGAGGTAAAACAACCACATAACTTTGAAGTCTGCTAGCTTAATGCTAACACGTAGCATCATAGACAAGCTAATGAATACCATTGGTGTTCTAACTCTTTAATTCTAGTAAGGATATTTGGTCACAAGCGACGTGGGCGCAAGAACAAAATGCGAATCAATTCAAAGTCATGACACATGGCTGCCATCTTTGTGGAATTTTCAAGTGGAGATTTTGGGTGCGAGGCTGAGCTCGATTTATAAGCAGGAATTTCAATTTAGTGCGAAAATCCAGTCATGACAGGAGATATTTTTTCCCCAAGTGTTAGAAATCCAATACAACACCATCAGTAGCAGTCGTGCCCGTTTGCTTTTGTGTATTTAGCGGCATGCCCTTTCTTGTACCGGAGGAATCCATATCCCCAAGGCAGAAAAATGCATCATCACCACCCGTGACACTTCCAGCGATGTCTGCTCACAACGATGAGTCATTTTCGACTCTAACAGCATGACAGATACGCCAAATGTTGAATATGAATTCACATGTCTACCTTTTTTCACATTTTTCTTTTGACATAAAAAATGTTGCAAAACACGACACTTCACAAAGAGTAAGAAATCCACACGCACAAAATCAATTCTTCAGTGTGTGCATGATGTGGTTCTGTATATTGCTCTTGTATTCGTTATCATTCTTGTGCGGCAAAATGCAAGTGACTGAAGCTTAGGAATACATTTAAGAGGAGCTGAAATGTGCGTGGCTACATTTCTTAGCACTCAATATCAGTCTCATTCCCCTCTGCCAGCGAGACTCTTCTTTTTTTTTTTTCTCTTTCTTGAATCGTCTCAAGTGGAGGTTCGGCGGCTTTGCCCCGTGGCTTGTTTCATTGTACAGTCAAATGTAGTTCAGTGTGCCAGGCTACTGAAATATTAACATGGCAGCAGCATGCAGGAAAGCATGTGAGCCTTCATAGTGTACCGTTGATGGCGAGGAGAAATTGGTTACTGCTGATACTATCCTGCAATTGTGTTCATTTCTTCTGTGGAGTAAAAGCAAAATACACATTAAGGGTTTATTGTTGACATGTGCGTTGAGTAGAGCCCGTTGTGTGACTTTAACGGTAAGCACAGTTGAAACCGCATGCCTTCAGGAGTTAATTGGTGTGTATGCTGCGCGCCGCT